>NC_143191.1:21812352-22128382 GCF_051530095.1 Phoenix dactylifera
AGAGGAGGAAGAAGAAGAAGGAACTCAAGGAAGAAGAACACAGCTTCTGCAGCCTTCTTTCTTTTCCCTGCGTTGGAAGAAGGATTGGAGGAAGAGGAAGACGCCAACGCTTGGACCTTGCTCTTCCTTTGCTTGCGGCTGAACCAAGAGAGGAGAGGGGAGGGTGGCGGCAGCAAGAGGAGGATGAAAAGCTCTCCTAGGGCGCCGGCCTCTAGTCCTCTTTAAAAAGGGATTGGAGCTCCTAACTTTTAGGAGTTCCAATGACAACCTACCAAATAAGAAGGGGGCGCCGGCCCTAGCTCCTCTCTTCTTGTCGCCCCAAGCATTTGGAGAGGGGCTGATGCCCCTCTTAGTTGGTTAACCTAATCCTCTTCCAAAGAGGATTAGGTGCCTCTCTCATGGTTTCATCCTAATCTAATTAGGATTGGCCAAATTGGGTTCAATCTATGCTAGTCCTAATCCAATTAGGACTTGAATGAACCATGACTCAATTGAACTCTTCAATCCTAATCCAATTAGGAGTCATGTTGATTCATTAGATTAATAATTAATTTAGACTTAAGGAATCCTAATCCAATTAGGATTTGTTTAATTTTAGTCCTAATCTAATTAGGACTCTATTTGAATCCGAAGTCCTAATCCTATTAGGATTTCTAGGAATCCTACTCCAAGTAGGAATCCAATTTTAATTCAAAACTCCTAATCTCATTAGGATTGAGGAATCCTATTCCAAGTAGGAATCCCAGTCCTAATCCAATTAGAACTCTAGGTATCCTACCCGAAGTAGGATTCTTGTTTCAAGTCCAATTAATTAATTCCCTTTGTTCTTCTTCAATTTCTTATCAATCAAATTGATTTCTTGTGATTCCTAATCACGATTTCAACCATCGGATCGGTCAATACTTCTAGTGTGTGTGACCCCATAGGTTCTATTCTGACTGGTAGTGAGATATATTGTGATCTCTATCACTATATCATTGAAAACTCCTTTCAATGGGTTGGAACGATTCCAACTCAACTCATTAGGGTTTATCGATCATCAAGATAATCCCTATGAGTCCCACCATCCACCAGTGACACCTAGCAGCATGTAGTGGCTACCCAGCAGAATAGAATGATGAACCTCTAGGTGCAGTTAAACATGTGATACAGTCCTACTATCGTGGATCCCTACAGGACGGAGGTCATGGACAACTCGTCAAACCCCATCGTCTGTCATATGTCAAGATTTATTCGACTCGAGTTCGATAGTGAAAAACTCTTTCTCCACTGTGCATACTGCCCCGGCCGAGGTCTTACGAACTCAGTCTTATAAATCACATAGGATCTCTCCTTATCTATCAAGGTCGATAGATTCCATATAGGTGCATACCCTACTCCTACAGTGAACTTACTGCAGCCAATCTACACTGCATGGACCCATATGGCTAGAGACCATGTATGTGTGCAGTCAAACTACAATAACCTCACTGTGAGTAGCCGAAGCACCGCAGGTCAAAGGACCAGTCACACTACTGCAACATCAAGCAAGTCACTGACGAGTGGATAGACATCCAAGTGACTTCTTGTATTGGTCACGCTCAGTACCCTTGTTCTCTAACAAGCACCTGCACTATCACTTCAGTATCCCTACACTGTGGACTCAAGTCTCGTCCATCCAGAAGGAGAGTGATCTGTGCACTGATCGGATCGATCACCGTCCTCGTGATGATCCTTTGATCAGGAGCATTTAGAAATTAATCACCAATGATACATGGCTCAAATTCTCAACTCTTGAGAATATGTATCATCATCTTATTAATTTCTTGGACGATTCATAGACACATAAACAATATGAATGAAAAAGATGCCTTTTATTTATTCAATAATAAATAGTCAAGTACAAAATTATGTCCCTAGAATCAACAATGTGTCAGCCAAATTGGCTTCTAGGGCATACATCTAACAGTATAACTCGGAGTTCAAGGTCGATTCCTCAAGAAACGATCTATATATTATTAGCGTAACTTCAGATGTAATTTTCAGTTGATTTTTTAGAAATTAAAAGAAGAGAATAATAGGTGAATAAACAAAGTTCAATAAGATAGAGTTGGTTAGGGATCCGGAATCCCCCTTGATAATATTACTTTCAACAAATAAACTCGGCGATTCTCGATCAAGGATCAAATAAATAAAATAGTTCTAATCATGAAATATATCGTTTGAATACATGAACTCAATGTCTAAGCATTCATTGTGTCAATTATATCTACGACAAATCAAATATCAGAGCAATCCATGCATCAATAAATATAAAACATGATGAATCTATCTAATAAATAAATAGGAGAGAATCAGAATATATGAAAAGATGTAACTCAATTAAAACCAAGGTTCAGAGTTTACTTCAAGAGAGTAACAAGTCAAGGGTTCTCCCATCACCCTTGACCAAAGGGATTAGCCGACCATCAACATTAAAACTCTCCCCTGTTCCTCCTTTCTTTTTTTTTCTTTTCTTTTCGGAAAACAGAACATGCTCTGTTTTCTTTTCTCTGTTTCTCTCCCCCTTTCTCCTCTTCGACCGAACTCCCTTGTCTATGTGAAATCTCCCCCGATGATCTGCTCCCAGTTGAGGAAGCTCTCTACATATAGATCCCGAGAGCCCATGGAATCAATGATTTCCCTGATCGCGCGTGGGATGCAGAGAACGCAGAGCGGACGCGGAGGGGTGCTTTGCGGACGGCTGGGCTGATGCTGGGACTCGAATGGACGAACGGGATGACTGGGGCTGATCCCGGGTGCGGACGACGAGCGGATGGATGCAGAAGATGCTCGCAGATGCTGCAACGCTTCACGGGATGTTGGGAATCCGAAAGATTGCTCGGACGTTGATCGCGGAAGCTTTGAAATGGTGGAAAGAGGCAGACGCGGAAACGGAAGCTTGCGGAGGATTTGATGCGGGAGAATCACTACGGATGGCTGGGTGTTGGGCTTGGGATGCTCACGAACGGCTGGGGGGGTCTGATGCGGGTCCGAAAGAAGGGGACGTTGATCGCAGGTGCTTCGCGGAAGAACGGAGGAGGCGGACGGCTGGGAGGCTCGTGGACGCTGGAGCTGATCACGGAATGAGAGATCGCTGCTTCTGGTTTCCTTCTTTGGCCAAGGAGAGCTGGGAATGCTAGGCGTGGATGAGGCTGGGAGGATGCTAGATATGCACGAATGCTGAGAACGGATGCGGAAACGGTGCAGAAGGATTGGTTCCTAATCCGGAAGGCTGGCTCACGGATGAATCACGGACGGATGTGTGGGATGGTGAGCATGCTACTATGAACCGCACGGACCGTTGGATCCTCCCGGATAATGAATCTAGCCTCTTTGGTTGCTGTTCCATTAGACTCAACTTGGTCTGTTAATGCTCCTTCTAGTGTGCAAATGGGGCTGACCCTATGCGCTCAGCTGTTGGCCTGAGGTGATGCATCTTTATAGACCCAATGCGCATTTAAACTCTGATCTGTGCCAAAATAAAAAATATGAAATTAATGCAACACTTTTATCATTATTTATTAGCAATAATATTAATTTAAGCAGCATGTAGATCGCACTTTTGTGCTCTCATCACACCGCCCAACTAGCTTATTGCTAGTCTCTAGCAATTAACGAGCAAACGATAAAATAAGAGCACAAAAGATGTCGTCTAACCTATGATTTTTTATTGAAGCTAAAGACACAAAACTAAGATACGTACCCATTTTCGTAGGGCATCACGATTGCACTTAGCACGCGCAACAAGCCGTTAAACCCCTAGGTTACCTTAGTGGATGAGTGTTGTCTCGTGAGGATTTGCAGTGATGTTACCCACAAACATCATTCATAAAATAATATATAATGAAATTTAAGTCGATACACACGTGATATATATTTTTCTCAAGCATGGCAACTATCAAAGCAAGGGTAATACTAAAGTGTAGTATGCATAAACAGAATGACTTTCTTAGAGCACTAATACCTCCACCACAACATGGTACCGCTTGAATTTTAGGTGCACTACTCAAGTTCACAAGTGTTTACTACAGTTTATTAGAGCCTGATCCATCAAATTTTCAGAATATCTCATGTTATCTAAATTTGTCAAGAATGGTTCGCATATAAAGAAGGAGCTATTAATCCCAACTAAACAACCCAGGTACACAGAGGTCCAATACAATGGAGTTAAACCAGCTGTTGCTGGAAATTGGACCCGGGGGCCGCCGCGAAGCCGGAGAAGGACGAGCTCCGCCGCGGGGAGGGCGGACGGCGGTGCGCCGGCCGGCTGCGTCCTCCTGTGCCCTCCTGGGGGGTGTGAGAGAGCGGAGAGGAGAGTGCATCCTGTCCTGTTCCGTCCTGCAAAAAAGCCGGTGGCCGGGCTCCCCGGCGCCGGCCCTCCAATGCTTAAGTCAGAGGGGGCAAATATGTGGAGAGAGCAAGCTAGAGAGTGAAGAAGATGAAGAGGATATCGTGCTCAATTGTGTCTGTGCTGTTTACTTGTGTTCCGGTCCTCCCCTTCTTTCCTCCCAGGCTCCCTTTTATAGAGGGATTTTATGTTGCCCGGGAGGTGACAGGAAGTTTGTCCTCTTTTGTAATAATTGGGCACGATTTGGCCCATTAATGGCGTAGTGGAATATGAGGCCAAATCAGACCGGAACCAGGGAGTTGTCACGGTCGATCGGACCTGTTGGAGTGGTTGAACCGCCGGCCGTTGTAGACCCGGGGTCCATGGATGGTAAGTGCATTTATTACCGAGTGAACCGGCGGTCAGGGAGAGCCATACGCTTTGATGGTTCAGTGATCCGGAGATCGTCTTGAGCCGTGTTCATTAAATGACTGAGTGCATCGGAGACTTGAGGGGGTCTCATGCATTAATGGCAGGTCGTGCCAAATACCTGCGGAGATCTTATGCCTTGACGGCTTGGAGATAGCAGCAGATTGTAGTGGAGTTGTCAAGTCCCTCAGGGGGTTAGGCAGGGGTTGAACATTTGGTCAAGGCAATCGGCTCGGCAGGGGTGCCGAGCCGAGCTGGTCGCCCAATGGGGCGCCCTGTGGCGGGGTCGCTTCTAATGCTTCTGGTCGGCGCCCTTTGGTCGAGCGCCTTTATTTCGCGCTCTTTCCTCTCTGGTCAGCGCCCTCTAATCGAGCGCTTTTCTGGTCGGCGTCCTCTGGTCGGCTCTTTCTAGCCGAGCACCCCTCCGGTTGGTGCTCTCTGGTCGGCACCCTTTGGCCGAGCGCCTTTCCGGCCGGCGCTTTTTGGCCGAGCGCCTCCGTGGCGGTATGACTTGGGGTTTTTCCCCCAACACTACCCCCCGACTTCCGAGTTCCAGTTGGCTACCAGCTGGAGCGCGGGAAGTAGCTTCAGTTGGGTCGTTACGAATTCCGAAAATTTTAATTTATTGCGCATTTTGGATTATCGGATGCTTCGAGATGCCTTTAATAGGCGGCGTCTCTTCTTTCCCGAAAAGCCTTATTATTGGGACACCTTTTGCGAGGCGTCCTCGCGCCGTGGGCTCATGATGGGGCCGCACGATCCGATGGGGCGCTTCGGCGTTCGAAGCGTTAGCCCTAATTAAATGCGTCGTTCTGTCTTTTGGACCGACACGTGTGGTCATCTCAACGGGGTGCGGCTTTTCTTTTTGCCGATCGGGGCCGTTGGGGAGGTTTATATAAACTCTACCCTGGTCTTCTATCCCATTCTTATCGCCTTCTTCCAGCTTTTCTTCCTTCAGCCTTTCACGGTCCGAAGTTCTATTCTCCGGCGTCTTCCCCAGGTCGTCCTTTTTTCTTTCTTAATCCCTTTCTTCCCTTTCTCCCCAGTGAGGTCGAGTCTACCATGAGCGTCCTGGAGGTCGAAATGACTGAAGAGTGGTTTTTCCCTCTTCACGGGTTCCGCTTGGAACCCGCCAGGCGTGGGGATCGGGTAACCGATCCTCCGGTAGGCCGGATTGGAGTGTACCTAGAGTCACTCTGGGCCGGTCTCCGATTTCCTCTTCACGGCTTCGTGAATGAGTTGCTGATGGTATGCCGGCTGGTTCCGGCGCAACTCGCTCCGAATGCCTGGAGGACAGTGATGGGTTTCCTGTCACTATGCTTACTGCACGGGATTCCGACCTCTGTCAACGTTTTCCGGCGGCTTTTTATTTTTAAGTCGAATCCGGGAGACGGTGAGTGGTTGTATATCGCCCTTCGGGCGGGTCGGCCACTTTTTCATGGTGCTCCCTCATCCATTCATGGCTGGAAGGAGAAATTCTTCTTCCTTGGTTCTGCACAGTCCTGGGGGTTTGACCCCAGGTGGGGACCGGCTCAGCTCAAGTCCATCAACAAACCCCCCAGACTTTCTCCACGTGAGCAGGGGATCCTCGACGCCATCCGCAGCCTCGGGGACGGCATCTTACTGAACGGCCTCATATGTGAGGACGCTTTGGTGAACGTGGGCTTGAGCTCGGCACGTCCCCACGGTAAGGATAGTTACAGTGTCTCTTTTTATTTCCTTACTGTTCTAATGTTCTAATCCTATTCGCCTTTGCAGATATCGCAAAGATGGTGACTAAAAGCGAAGTCCTCTATGCTCGCTTCCAGAAGAGGGCCGCCGAGCTCTCGGGCGAGCCCACCGAGCCGAGAAAGAAACAGAAGGTCTCGGCGACCCCAGTAACCCCGGCGACAGCAGTGGCCGAGGCGGGTCCTTCTCGCCCTGCGCACTCCGAGGTGGGGCCTTCTCGCCCCGCGCACCCCGATGCTGGTCAGAGGGAGGGTGCGGATTCCAGGGGCTCGGGCTCCCGGGGAGCTTCGGTGGTGCTCCCATGCCCGGTGCCCTTGGCACAAATTCCTGGTCGGCAGGATGCTTCAGTTGCCGACTAGGGGAGGAGTTCCGCGGGTCCCGCGCTTGCGCGCCCCGCCTCAGTCGTGCGGCAGTCAGATCGGCCGCTTGTCCGACCCCAGCCCCCTAGCTCCGAGCCGGGGAGCATCGATGCTGGCCTTCCGGGCCCATCAGGCTCGGGGGAGCGAGTGCCTCTTGCACTCACCTGGTCGGTATTCGAGGGCGATTCAGCCCTCGAAAACCCTCGAGTGGCGCGCAAAGTATTTCGGATCGCGCTGCTCCCGGTCGACCGGGCCACGATACAGTCCATGAGCTACAATGCCTTCATGGACGCTACCCGCTGCAACGCCGTCCGGGTAAGTAAAAATTTCCATCTGTGTAATTTGTAAAAAGTTTACTCGCAGCGCCTTATATTTTTCTTTTCGTCTCTTTTACAGCACTTGCACGAGACGGAAATGCTGATACACATAGTCCAAGACTACCGGGAGCGGACCCGGAGGTGCCAGCGCGGTTACGAGGAGGCCCAGGCGAGGTACCTGGCCGCCGAGGCGAGGTACCAGGCCTCCGAGGCCGAACGTCAGGTGCTCCAAGAGAGAATTGGAGCATCCGGAGAAAGAATTCGAGCTCTGACCGCCGAGCTTGATGAAGAGAAGGGCGCGCACACACTAACAAGGTCCGAAGTGCGCGCCGCCGAGGCTCGTTTGGCCGCAGCCGAGCTGGCGTTGGCCTCCCGCGAGCAGGATGTGGGGAATGCCCGCCTCCGACACTTGGAGCTCGAGCGGGAAATAAAAACCCTCGAGCGGAAGGCCGCATACCACGAGGCTCGGGAGCTCGAGGCTCGGGAGCAAGCCCAGAACGCGGTAAGGCTCTTCCGCGAGTCGGAGGAGTTTCACGACCTCCTAGCAGAGGAGGGCATGAACGGGCTAATTCAGGGCTTCCGGGACTTCCGCAACCAACTGCGGCGGCTTCTCCCGGATTTCGATGTAAACCTGCTCCAACCGGGAGCAGGGGTCGAGAGGCCGGAGGCGGAGGCAGAAACTCCGGGGGCCGACCAGGGAGGTCCAGCCGAGGTGACCGAAGCCGCCCCCGAAGCCACCCCTGAGGCTACTCCCATTGCTGCCGAGGCTACTGAAGCCCCGACTGCTGAGCCTACCGCTCCCGATACTGCCGAAGCCGAAGTGGTCGAGCTCGAGCCTTAGTGTAATTTTTGTTATTTTGTAAAGTCGGGATGGCCCCCCATACTTGTAAGGGCCGAACCCGAATTTTTGTACTCAGCCTACGGGCTTTTTGAAATGAATATACTTTTTTGGAAACTCGTCTGTTGTAGTCCAAGTTTCTCTGCTCGGATCCATTTTAGGTTCCGAGGACATGGGCTCTAGGGCCTCAGCTTTACCCGCCACAGGGTTTGATTTTAGGTTTGGTTAGCCGAGCTCCATTGCTCGGTCCTTCGACCAGTGGTATAGCGACGCTCATGCTTATACCAAGGGGATTTGGGCTCGGAGAATTTTTTCGAGCCTAGTCCAGAATTCGACCAAGCCCTGGGGCGGTCGCTAGGACTTGGATTTTTTAGCGTAGTGAACTTTGAATCCGAGCCTCGGGTTGCCGGGGCGGACCGGATTCTTTTCCAGCGAATGGGTCGAATGCTCGTCAGCTCATGACGGGGATTCAACAGACTAGGTTTATACCAAGTTTGTTGGTATCGTGAGTGTTTTCACGCCGAGGCGACTAAAACATTCTGCTCGGAGTCCACTCTTTGAGGACGTCGGCAGAGAAATCCAAAACATAATGTAGAAACATTAAATGAATGGGTACCTTGTACCGTGTGCGTCCTTGCGCCGAGGCGACTGAAGATGCTTCCTCTGCTCGGGGTCCGCTCTTTAAGGGCGTCGGCAGAGATCCAAGAATAGATAAGATAATGTAAAAAATATTAAATAAATGGGTACCTTGTACCGTGTGCGTCCTTGCGCCGAGGCGACTGAAGACGCTTCCTCTGCTCGGGGTCCGCTCCTTAAGGACGTCGGCAGAGATCCAAGAATAGATAAGATAATGTAAAAACATTAAATAAATGGGTACCTTGTACCGTGTGCGTCCTTGCGCCGAGGCGACTGAAGACGCTTCCTCTGCTCGGGGTCCGCTCCTTAAGGACGTCGGCAGGGATCCAAGAATAGATAAGTAATGTAAAAACTTTAAATAAATGGGTACCTTGTACCGTGTGCGTCCTTGCACCGAGGCAACTGAAGACGCTTCCTCTGCTCGGGGTCCGCTCTTTAAGGACGTCGGCAGAGATCCAAGAATAGATAAGTAATGTAAAAACTTTAAATAAATGGGTACCTTGTACCGTGTGCGTCCTTGCGCCGAGGCGACTGAAGACGCTTCCTCTTGTACCGTGTGCGTCCTTGCGCCGAGGCGACTGAAAACGCTTCCTCTGCTCGGGGTCCGCTCTTTGAGGACGTCGGCAGAGAAATCCGGTGATGGAGAACGAGCCGAGCTCGTTGGTTGAAGCCGGTGGAGAACGAGCCGAGCTCGTCTTGGTCAGTGAAGACCGCATCCCAACGTATCGGGGCATCCCGAAGAATCGGGGCATCTCGACGTCTCGAGGCATCCCGGCCTAGGTCGGGGTAGGAGAACGAGCCGAGCTCGTTGGTCGATGGAGCATGAGCCGAGCTCGTCGGTGGAAGTCGATGGAGGACGAGTCGAGCTCGTCGGTCACTTAAGACCGTATCTCGACGTCTCGAGCCATCCCGACGGATCGGGGCATCCCGACGTCTCGGGGCATCCTGACCGTGGTCAGGGTAGGAGAACGAGCCGAGCTTGTTGGCCGATGGAGCACGAGCCGAGCTCGTCGGTGGAAGTCGATGGAGGACGAGCCGAGCTCGTCGGTCACTTAAGACCGTATCTCGACGTCTCGAGCCATCCCGACGGATCGGGGCATCCCGACGACTCGGGGCATCCTGACCGTGGTCAGGGTAGGAGAACGAGCCGAGCTCGTTGGCCGATGGAGCACGAGCCGAGCTCGCCGGTGGAAGTCGATGGAGGACGAGCCGAGCTCATCGGTCACTTAAGACCGTATCTCGACGTCTCAAGCCATCCCGACGGATCGGGGCATCCCGACGTCTCGGGGCATCCCGACGTCTCGGGGCATCCTGACCGTGGTCAGGGTAGGAGAACGAGCCGAGCTCGTTGGCCGATGGAGCACGAGCCGAGCTCGTCGGTGGAAGTCGATGGAGGACGAGCCGAGCTCGTCGGTCACTTAAGACCGTATCTCGACGTCTCGAGCCATCCCGACGGATCGGGGCATCCCGACGTCTCGAGGCATCCTGACCGTGGTCAGGGTAGGAGAACAAGCCGAGCTCGTTGGCCGATGGAGCACGAGCCGAGCTCGTCGGTGGAAGTCGATGGAGAACGAGCCGAGCTCGTCGGTCACTTAAGACCGTATCTCGACGTCTCGAGCTATCCCGACGGGTCGGGGCATCCCGACGTCTCGGGGCATCCTGACCGTGGTCAGGGTAGGAGAACGAGCCGAGCTCGTTGGCCGATGGAGCACGAGCCGAGCTCGTCGGTGGAAGTCGATGGAGGACGAGCCGAGCTCGTCGGTCACTTAAGACCGTATCTCGACGTCTCGAGCCATCCCGACGGATCGGGGCATCCCTACGTCTCGGGGCATCCTGATCGTGGTCAGGGTAGGAGAACGAGCCGAGCTTGTTGGCCGATGGAGCACGAGCCGAGCTCGTCGGTGGAAGTCGATGGAGGACGAGCCGAGCTCGTCGGTCACTTAAGACCGTATCTCGACGTCTCGAGCCATCCCGATGGATCGGGGCATCCCGACGTCTCGAGGCATCCTGACCGTGGTCAGGGTAGGAGAACGAGCCGAGCTCGTTGGCCGATGGAGCACGAGCCGAGCTCGTCGGTGGAAGTCGATGGAGGACGAGCCGAGCTCGTCGGTCACTTAAGACCGTATCTCGACGTCTCGAGCCATCCCGATGGATCGGGGCATCCCAACATCTCGGGGCATCCTGACCGTGGTCAGGGTAGGAGAACGAGCCGAGCTCGTTGGCCGATGGAGCACGTATCACGAACTCACGAACATCTTCAGGGAATCCTCGTAAGTCCTCCATTATCCCGAGATATCGGGGTATCCCAACCGTGGTCAGGGGAGGAGAAATAAACCTGGGATCATGAGATAACCAGGAAAATCGGTGAGCTTGAAATGAGTATGCAGACCATAAGTTTATTATGAAATGAAATTCATAGAATGAAATTCAATAGTTGAATAATGAGGGACCCCTTGGGGTTCTACTGGTGGTACACGCGGAGATTTTCAGAACTCCAGCTCCACGGAATGGGAGTCCCATCTAGAGACTCCAATTTATAAGTTCCGGATCGGCGGATGCGCGTGACTCGGTATGGTCCTTCCCAGTTCGGGGCCAGCTTCCCTTGCTCAGTTGGTCGAGAGGCTTCAGCTTTTCTGAGGACAAGGTCCCCTGGTCTGAAAGATTTGACTTTGACCCTGGCGTTGTAGTACTGAGCTGTCCTTTGCTGATACCTCGCCATACGAACTCGGGCGGCCTCCCTTATTTCCTCGACTAAGTCAAGGTTACTTCTGAGCTGCAAAGAGTTGGAGCTGGCGTCGTGATGCTCGACTCTTGGAGAAAGAATTCCAATCTCCAGTGGGATGACAGCCTCCGTCCCGTATGTCAGGTTGAAGGGAGTCTCGCCGGTGGGGATGCGGAACGTGGTCCGGTAAGCCCACAGGACATTGTATAGGTCTTCGACCCATTGTCCTTTGGATTTGTCGAGCCTGGCTTTGAGACCCTGCAAAATAGTACGGTTTGTTTCTCGGTTTCTCCGTTCGTCTGAGGGTGCGCGACCGAGGTGAAGCGGTGGTCAATGCCAAGCTCGGAGCAGAATTCTCTGAAGTGAATGTTGTCAAACTGGCGACCGTTGTCAGAGATGAGGATGCGGGGAAGCCCGAATCTGCAGATTATGGACTTCCAGACGAAATCCCGCATCTTCTGCTCGGTGATCCGGGCGAGGGGCTCAGCTTCCACCCACTTTGTGAAATAGTCGATGGAGACGACCAGGAACTTTCTTTGCCCGGTGGCCAGTGGAAGTGGCCCTAGAATGTCAATTCCCCACTGGGCAAAAGGCCAAGGCGAACTGATTGAAGTCAAGGGAGCCGAAGGTCGGCGTTGAACATTGGCGTTCCTCTGGCATCGGTCACATCTTTGGACGAAGTTCATAGCGTCCTTCTGGAGTGTCGGCCAATAATATCCTTGGCGTAAAATTTTGTGGGCCAATGCTCACCCTCCCAGATGATTTCCACAGATTCCTTCATGGACTTCGCGCATGGCGTAATCAGCCTCCGTTGGGCGGAGGCATCTGAGGAGGGGAGATGTGAAAGATCTCCGATAGAGCCTTCCCTCATACAATATGTATCGGGTGGCGGAGCGCTTGATTCGGCGAGCCTCTCGTTCATCGGTGGGGAGGACTTCGTCTTGCAGGTAGCTGGTGAGTTCATCCATCCAGCTTGGCTCGAACTCAGTGCAGAGGGTCTGCTCAGGCTCGTCTATACTGGGCTTTTGGAGATACTCCAGTACTACCGTTTTGGGAAGCTCGCTCATGCGAGAGGATGCCAGCTTTGATAGCTGGTCGGCCCTGAGATTCTCCGACCTGGTAACATGTTGAATGTGAAAAGAATCCAGGGTCGAGGTGAGATCCCGTACCTTCTGAAGATACTTCTGCATGGTCGGGTCTCTGGCTTCAAAGTCGCCCATAATTTGGTTGACGACGAGCTGAGAATCACTGAAGGCCTTTAAGTCCTTCACTCCTAGCTCTTTGGTTAGCTTGAGCCCGGCAACAAGCGCTTCGTACTCCGCCATATTATTGGAAGCGGGAAACTCGAGGCGCAAGGCTTGCTCGGCGACCACCCCCTCCGGGCTGGTGAGGATAAGTCCCGCTCCACTACCCCCCGAGTTTGAAGAGCCATCGACATGCAGAGTCCATGTCAAACTCGGGGTCGGCTCTGTTGGTGGCTCAGGCTCGGGCTCGGCCTCGTCCGGTATGATGCACTCGACTATAAAGTCTGTGAGCGCTTGTGCTTTGATCGCCGGTCTGAATCGGTACTCGAGGTCGAATTCCCCGAGCTCGATGGCCCATTTAGTGATTCGGCCCGCACGGTCTGATCTCTGCAAGATCTGCTTGACCGCTGATCGGTCAGTACGGCCACTGTGTGGGCTTGGAAGTAGGGTCGGAGCCTTCGAGCTGAGATGACCAGAGCATAGGCAGTCTTCTCCAGCTTGGAGTATCGGGTCTCGGCGTCCCTCAAGACCCGGCTGGTGTAATATACTGGCTTTTGGAGTTTACCCTCCTCTCGGACCAAGACCGAGCTTACTGCTACAGGGGAGACAGCTAGATATAGATAAAGAAGCTCTCCCTGTTGAGGCTTTGTGAGCAGGGGAGGGGAAGCCAGTAGATGCTTGAGCTCCTCAAAAGATTGCTGGCACTCGTCCGACCACAAAAAGTTCTTCGGTTTCTTGAGGGCTGCAAAGAATGGAAGGCAGCGCTCGGCCTAGCGGGAGATGAATCTCCTGAGGGCTGCGACTCGGCCTGTGAGCCGTTGTACCTCCTTGACCGTCCTGGGAGGCGCCATCTCTTGGAGGGCTCGGATCTTCTCTGGATTGGCCTCAATTCCTCGTTGTGTAATGATGAAGCCGAGGAATTTGCCGGAGGTGACCCCGAATGCACATTTAGCTGGATTGAGCTTCATCTGGTACTTTCGGAGTGTGGAGAATGCTTCATTGAGGTCGGCTATGTGGTCTTGCGCCACCTTGCTTTTCACCAGCATGTCATCCACGTAGACCTCCATGTTTCGGCCTATTTGGTCTTTGAAGATCTGGCTGACCAGCCTTTGATAAGTTGCCCCGGCATTTTTCAAACCGAACGGCATCACTTTGTAGCAGTAGGTTCCCCCGTCGGTGATGAAGGCTGTCTTTTTCTCATCTTCTGGCGCCATGCGGATCTGGTTGTATCCGGAAAAGGCGTCCATGAATGCCAACAGCTCGTGACCCGAGGTGGAGTCCACAAGCTGGTCGATGCTGGGGAGTGGAAAGCTGTCCTTCGGGCAGGCTTTATTCAGGTCGGTGTAGTCCACGCACATACGCCACTTCCCGCTGGCTTTCTTGACGAGGACCACGTTGGCGAGCCACTCCGGATAGGATATTTTCCGGATGAAGCCAGCCTCAAGGAGCTTGCTGACCTCCTCGGCTGCTGCTCGCTGTCGTTCAGGGGCGGCGCCTCGCTTCTTTTGTCGCACGGGCTTGTAGGTCGGCTTCACCTGAAGCCGGTGGACCATGACCTCCGGATTTATCCCCGGCATGTCTGCAGGCGACCATGCGAAGACATCCATATTGTCCCGTAGGAAGTTGACGAGGCGACTCCTCTCGTGTTCGCCAAGGCCAGAGCCGACCTGCACGGTTAGCTCGGGAAAGTTCTCTCGTAAGGGAACTTGAATTAACAACTCACCAGGCTCTACCCGCTCTTTCTGGGGGTTGACCCGTGCCTCCATAACTTCAGTTGAGGGCTGGTCAGTCGTTGGGGCAGGCACCTCGGCTGGTCGTCTTGCCTCGTGGGTTGCTAGGTAGCATCGCCTCGCCACCATTTGGTCCCCTCGAGCTTCACCGATTCCCTGGCTGGTGGGGAATCGCATCAGCAGGTGGTGAGTCGAGACCACTGCTCGGAGGGCGTTGAGTCCTG
This sequence comes from Phoenix dactylifera, assembly GCF_051530095.1. NCBI lineage: Eukaryota > Viridiplantae > Streptophyta > Magnoliopsida > Arecales > Arecaceae > Phoenix > Phoenix dactylifera. The sequence continues at coordinate 21,826,928 of NC_143191.1, forward strand.
GCCTTCCGAGGATGGCGTTGTAAACCGAGGGCAGGCGTATTATAAGGAAGCTCATACCCACGGTACTTTCACGAGGGGCGAGCCTGGCTGTGACCAGAAGGTCGATCTCGCCCTCTACTGGGACTGAATCCCCAGTGAATCCAACCAACGGAGCATTCATCCTCCGTAGTTGCTTTTTTGTCATCCCCATTTTACAATAAGCACCAAAATACAAAACATTCGCCGAGCTTCCATTATCAACCAGGATGCGTTTTACATCGAATTTATTTATGATCATGGAGATGACCACGGCATCATCATGGAGAGTTTCGACTCCCTCTAGATCATCATCTGAGAAGGAGACGGCTTCAGAGGTGCGCGGGTGCTTCGAGGAGGCTTCTTCCCCTGAGGCCTCCCCAGCCGAGGTCCCGCCTCGGATAGTGTTGATGACGCCGGCGATGGGCCTGTTGGCATTTGAACCTTCAGGCTGTGCTGCTCCTTCGGCGGGCTTCTTCCCTTCGCGCCGGCCCTGCACAAACCGATCGAGCACCCCTCGGCGGATGAGTGCTTCGATCTCATTTCGGAGCTGGTAACACTCCTCGGTATCATGGCCGTGATCCCGGTGGAAACGGCAATACTTCCGGAGATCACGCCGGATTCTGGTGTCTGGCTTCGGAGGTGGGAGCCGGATGCAATCCCGACTCTCAATCTCCATGAGGATTCAGCCCGAGGAGCGTTAAGGGGAGTGTATCTTTCATACCTCCCTTCGGGCGTGCGGGCCCACTGTGGGAACCTCTGCTGTGGTGGTCCCCTCAACCGGGGTGGACTCTTCGGGCGGGGCGGATTCTTAGCTCGTCGCGGAGATGAGCTTCTGGGCTGGCCGCGCTCCTCGCGGCATCTCTTCTTGGGGTTCTGCTCGGCCCCGCCCCGCCTAACGGCCACGGTTTCCTCAGCCTTGGCGTACTTCCGCGCCCGGGCGAACATTTCGGTGAGGTCCGCAGGGAAATTCTTCTCAATCGAGAAGACGAATCTGTAAGACCGGGCTCCAGTCTTCAACGCCGACATGGCGATTGACTGGTCAAGCTCCCGGACCTCCCATGTTGCGGCGGTGAACCGATCCAAATACTCTTTAAAGGACTCTCCCTCCTTCTGCTTAATGTCCAGGAGGGAGTCTGACGTCCGTCGCTGGGGCTGGCTGGCGGCGAAGTTGCCAGCAAATTGTCTGCCGAGCTGCTCAAAGGATGAGACAGTACTCGGCTTCAGCCCGGCAAACCACAGCCGGGCTGGTCCTCGGAGTGTCGCCGGAAAAGCTTTGCACATCATGGCCTCCGAGGCTCCTTGTAGGGCCATTAAGACCCGGTAACTCTCCAGGTGGTCAAGGGGATCAGCCTTGCCGTTGTAAGGCTCCACCTGGGGCATTTTGAACCGTAGTGGAACCGGTTCATCTTCAATCTCCGGGGAGAAGGGCGACTTCGTATTGAACTCGAAGTCGCCGTCACGTCCTGATTTCCTCCCGTGGAGTGCCTGGATTTGGCGTTCCAGCTTCTCGACCTTCTTGTTGAGTTCGCCATTCTGGAGGATCGCTGTAGCGGTTCGTTTGAGCGCAGGTTGCCCTGGAACCGACTCAGCTTCTGAAGGCTGTGGCCAGCCTCCGTGGCCCCTGGCTGGGTGCTCTCTCCAGAGGGAGGCCTGGACTTGGGAGTCCTGACCTCGAAGGGGAAGTCCGCTTGTAAGGGGCTCCGGTTGAACTGGAGCCGGAGGAGGCGGTGCCGTTGGGATGCCCCTGGGCTGCAGGCTTTGGACAGCGGTAGCCAGGGCCTGCACTTGTTGCACCAGGGCATCAAACTGCTCCGGCCGAACTTGATGAACTGACTCAGCCGGAGGTGGTGAGTTTCGGACGGAATGCTCAGGGCTGGGTGGAGGATGTCGAGAGGCGTTGGAAGCCCCTTTGCTTCTTAGCTTCATGGCAGCGAACTCGGGCCCTTCCTCTAGCGCCAACTGTTGCTGGAAATTGGACCCGGGGGCCGCCGCGAAGCCGGAGAAGGAGGAGCTCCGCCGCGGGGAGGGCGGACGGCGGTGCGCCGGCCGGCTGCGTCTTCCTGTGCCCTCCTGGGGGGTGTGAGAGAGCGGAGAGGAGAGTGCGTCCTGTCCTGTCCCGTCCTGCAAAAAAGCCGGTGGCCGGGCTCCCCGGCGCCGGCCCTCCGATGCTTAAGTCAGAGGGGGCAAATATGTGGAGAGAGCAAGCCAGAGAGTGAAGAAGATGAAGAGGATATCGTGCTCAATTGTGTCTGTGCTGTTTACTTGTGTTCCGGTCCTCCTCTTCTTTCCTCCCAGGCTCCCTTTTATAGAGGGATTTTATGTTGCCCGGGAGGTGACAGGGAGTTTGTCCTCTTTTGTAATAATTGGGCACGATTTGGCCCATTAATGGCGTAGTGGAATATGAGGCCGAATCAGACCGGAACCAGGGAGTTGTCACGGTCGATCGGACCTGTTGGAGTGGTTGAACCGCCGGCCGTGGTAGGCCCGGGGTCCATGGATGGTAAGTGCATTTATTACCGAGTGAACCGGCGGTCAGGGAGAGCCATACGCTTTGATGGTTCAGTGATCCGGAGATCGTCTTGAGCCGTGTTCATTAAATGACTGAGTGCATCGGAGACTTGAGGGGGTCTCATGCATTAATGGCAGGTTATGCCAAATACCTGCGGAGATCTTATGCCTTGACGGCTTGGAGATAGCGGCAGGTTGTAGTGGAGTTATCAAGTCCCTCAGGGGGTTAGGCAGGGGTTGAACATTTGGTCAAGGCAATCGGCTCGGCAGGGGTGCCGAGCCGAGCTGGTCGCCCAATGGGGCGCCCTGTGGCGGGGTCGCTTCTAATGCTTCTGGTCGGTGCCCTTTGGTCGAGCGCCTTCTAGCCGAGCGCCTTTATTTCGCGCTCTTTCCTCTCTGGTCAGCGCCCTCTAATCGAGCGCTTTTCTGGTCGGCGTCCTCTGGTCGGCTCTTTCTAGCCGAGCACCCCTCTGGTTGGTGCTCTCTGGTCGGCACCCTTTGGCCGAGCGCCTTTCCGGCCGGCGCTTTTTGGCCGAGCGCCTCCGTGGCGGTATGACTTGAGGTTTTTCTCCCAACACCAGCCATTACCACATGTCACTAGGTTCAACCTGACCTACTCATTCATGCTTATTTTTATTTCATTTTTTTTAAATACATATGACGACTACAACTGTCCGACCCCATTAGGCTCTAGTAAGGTCCATGTAACAAGCTTTCAGCCAATGACTCCCGATCCAATTGGCTCAAGATATTAGGTGAAACACCCCTCGGACTTAATTACTCAAACCAGACTACGCCACGAGGTTAGACTTGTCATCTCCTCATTTTTTTTTTAATCAAAAAGAGAAGGTAAACTGAACCATATAATGTGACTGCAACGTGACTATAGGTCAACCAAAGTCAGAACATAAGGCACTTAGATGATCTAGCCGGGGTATTCAACCTCTATCTTTATGTGAAAACCAAATCAAGAACCTTTTAGTACGGACAAAGATACTCGTACTTCTTTTACAGATATGGCTTAATAAAAATGCATTAAACAAATGTGAACTCCTGAGGCCTTCCTATAATCATTAAATACATATGCGGGGATCTAATAATAGGTCTCTGATCAGTCATAGTACGCATGTATTCCTTGCCTTAATTGTTGCACAAACTCAATATGAAAATACATGTGCATTCGCTTAGAAAAGAATGCAAAAATAAGTTTTTTTTCTTTTTCTTTTTCTTTTTTTTTTGATCAAATACTTCCCTCCCCCCAACTTAAACATTGCATTGTCCTCAATGTAATAGATACAAGAAAACTATAATGAAAGATAGTAGAGAAAATAATATTGGAGAGAAGAGGAATACCTTGAGCTGTTGATATCCAGAAAATAAAACCTACAAAACTAGAAAAATAATCCTAACAAATAGACACATACCTTTGCCTTCATGCTCAATCATAAGAAGGTTCCCCTAAGGAAAAGGAGTCCTCTTTATCTGCAAAATTCTCAAGAAAAGATTTTAACCTGTGTCTATTTACCTTAAAAATTCTACCATCTCGTGGATTCTCAATTTCAACCGCCCCATATGGAAAAACAGTTTTTATAATGTAAGGACCTGTCCATCTCGATCGCAACTTACCAGAAAACAAATGTAAGCGGAAGTCGTATAAAAGAACTTTTTGCAAAGTTTCAAAAGTTTTTTTCAAAATTGATTTATCATGTAAGATCTTCATTCGTTCTTTACAAATCTTAGCATTATCATAAGCATCTCTGCAAATCTCGTTAAGCTCGTTCAATTGCAATTTTCTCGCTAGACTGGCAGCACGTAAATCAAAATTCAATTTTCTAATTGCCCAATACGATTTATGCTCTATTTCTACAGGCAGATGACATGCTTTTCCGTAAACTAGCCGGTAGGGAGACATGCCAAGAATGGTTTTGTATGCAGTACGATAAGCCCATAATGCATCTGATAGTTTCAAGGACTAATCTTTTCGTGATGGGTTCACCATTTTCTCTAAAATACGCTTGATCTCTCTATTGGCTAACTCTACCTGGCCACTAGTTTGCGGATGATATGGAGTAGCAACTCTATAGGTGACACCATACTTTTTCAATAAGGTCTCGAAAGGCTTATTACAAAAGTATTTTCCACCGTCACTAATTATAACCTTAGGCATCCCAAATCATGAAAAAATATTTTCTTTTAAAAACTTCAGGACAGGTTTGTGATCATTGGTCCTACAAGCGACAGCTTCTACCCATTTGGATACATACTCGACACCGACTAAAATGTACTCATATCCAAAAGACGGTGGGAATGGGCCCATAAAATCGATGCCCCAACAATCGAAAATTTCGATAATAGTAATGGGTTGAAGAGGCATCATTTGCCTACGAGTTAGACTTCCAATACATTGACATGGATCACATATCCTGCAGAACTCGTGGGCATCTTTGAACATAGTAGGCCAATAGAAACCACATTGCAAGACCTTTGCGGCGGTTTTCTTAGAAGCAAAGTGTCCACCACAAGCATCAGTATGACAGAAAGAGAGTACGCTTTGTATATCATGATTCGGTATGCATCGTCTAAAGATTTGATCGTTGCAATATTTAAATAAATAGGGTTCATCATAGTAATAATTCTTTACTTCGCGCAAGAAAATTTTTCTATCTGTCGACCCCCAATGCTCCGAATTCGGTTTGTAGCAAGAAAATTTACAATATCAGCGTACCATGGCACAGTAGAGAGTGCAAACAACTGCTCTTGAGGGAATGAGTCTTTAATAGGAAACTGTGGCACCGAATCATAAAAAACTAGCCGTGATAAATGGTCAGCAACCACATTCTCTACTCCCTTTTTATCTTTGATAGTGATGTCAAATTCTTGTAGTAGAAGTATCCATCGTATTAGGCGTGGTTTGGCCTCTTTCTTATCCAGCAAATATTTTAGTGTTGCATGGTCCGTGAAGATAACAATAGGAGCACCAAGGATATAAAAACGAAATTTATCTAATGCAAATACTACTGCAAGCAATTCCTTCTCGGTGGTGGTGTAATTCATTTGAGTATCGTTTAAGGTTTTGCTTGCATAATAAATGACATATGGCTTATTATCCTTGCGTTGTCCTAAGACAGCTCCTATCGCATAGTCGCTAGCGTCGTACATGATCTCAAAAGATAATGACCAATCGGGTGGTCGCACGATGGGTGCAGTGCTAAGCATAGACTTCAGCTTTTCGAATGCCTCCTGACAGGGTTCAGTCCAATTGAACGGTGTATCAAGGGATAGGAGGTTACATAATGGTCGAGCTATGACACTAAAGTCCTTGATGAACCTCCTATAAAATCCGGCGTGACCCAAAAATGATCAACATCTCTAACCGTCTTGGGTGCAGGTAGCTTAACAATTAAATCGATCTTAGCTCTATCAACTTCCATGCCCTTCGATGAAACAATATGTCCTAGGACAATTCCCTTTGGCACCATGAAGTGGCATTTCTCCCAATTCAGTATCAAATTCTTTTCTATACATCGAGCTAAGACTGCTTGTAAATGTGACAGGCAATTATCAAATGAGTCGCCAAAAATGGAGAAGTCGTCCATGAACACTTCCAAAAATTTCTCGTTCATGTCTTTAAAAATGCTGAGCATGCATCTTTGACATGTTGCAGGTGCATTACACAACCCAAATGGCATTCGTCGGAAAGCAAATATGCCCAAAGGACAAGTGAAGGTAGTCTTCTCTTGATCTTCTGGTGAAATTTCAATTTGATAATATTCCGAATAGCCATCAAGAAAACAATAGAAATCATGCCCTGCAATCTCTCCAACACTTGGTCTAGGAAGGGTAGAGGAAAGTGATCCTTTCGTGTGACCAAATTCAGCTTTCGGTAGTCAACACACATGCGCCAACTCGTCGGAACACGAGTTGGAACTAGTTCACCTTGTTCATTTTCTACTACCGTCAAACCCGATTTCTTAGGAACGACTTGAGTAGGGCTTACCCACTTGCTGTCGGAAATTGGATAAATAATACCCACGTCAAGCAACTTGAGGACTTCTGCCTTAACCACACCTCTCATTGTAGGATTTAACCTTCATTGCATTTGCCTTGTGGTTTTGGCATTGTCCTCCAAATATATCCGGTGCATGCAAATTAAGGGGCTAATTTCCTTCAAGTCGGCAATAGACCACCCTAAGGCTCCTTTATGATTCTTTAGAACACCAACTAATTTTTTTTCTTGGGTATGATCAAGTCCAGACGAGATGATACAGGAAAAGTATCTTCGGGTCCAAGAAAAGCATACTTAAGTTCCTTTGGTAAGGGTTTCAATTCAAGCTTGGGTGCTTGCTCACGGGATGGTACTATTTTCACCTCTCGAGGCGACAGCTTCTCAAATTCCTCTACTTTTGATTTCCACCCAGTGACCATCTTAATATCCAGATTATCCACAATAGGTGTGACTGACAAATCACCATCATTGGTGCCATTAGGACACCAATCAATCAAGCCATCATCGGATGAGTCGTTAATTGCTTTAGCTAACAAATATTCTTCCGCGATGGTTTCAACCCAATCAACCTCCTTACTCTCTTCGGAATCATTGAGTTGTTTGCATACATTAAAAATATTTAGTTCTAAGGTCATGTTACCAAAAGAAAGCTTCATGACGCCATTCCTACAATTAATCAATGCATTAAAAGTTGCAAGGAATGGACGTCCTAAAATGACCGGAATCTGAGACTCTGAGTTTGAAGCCGGATGTGTGTCCAATACGATAAAATCGACAGAAAAATAGAACTTGTCTACTTGGACCAATACATCCTCGATAATCCTCCTCGGAATTTTAACTGACCTGTCAGCTAATTGCAAAGTGACAGAAGTTGGCTTCAACTCACCTAAACCAAGTTGCTCATATACAAAATATGGCAACAAATTCACACTTGCCCCTAAATCTAACAATGCTCGCTCTATCCTAAAGTCGCCTATGATGCATGAAATGGTTGGGCAACCTGGATCCTTATATTTAGGAAGAATGTTGTGCTGTAAAATAGCACTCACATTTTCAATTAAAAATGCCTTCTTCTTAACATTTAATCGGCGCTTGACAGTACACAAGTCCTTCAAAAATTTGGCATATGAGGGTACTTGTTTGATTGCATCAAGAAGAGGTATGTTGATCTTTACTTGTTTAAAAAGCTCAAGAATTTCAGAATTAGGTTCGAGCTTTTGCAACGGCTTTAACCGTTGTGGAAAAGGTGGAGGAAAAGGACATTCAACTTTCTCGGTAGAAGTTGGGATCTCAACTTCTTCTTTGTCCCTTTCATCGATTTTGGGAGCATCAGAATTAGAAGTGACCTGCGGTCTCAATGGGACGGTCTGATCAGTAACTTTCCCATTACGCAAAGTCATGATGCTCTTTGCATGTTCTGTATGCAAACTAGAAGGAGCCGTATTATTACTACCGTGCACTTGTGGGTTAGGTTGGGGTTGAGCTGGAAGCTTTTCCTTCTCTTGGGTACTTAGAACGGTAGTCAACATTGACAATTGGTTCCTTATATCTTCAAAATTTCGAGTATTTTGGGCATTGATATCAGCTTGACTCTGCAGAAAAGATTGTATAGATTGCAAAGTACCCTCAATACTCGGCTTTTGTGGAGGTGGTGGTGCATAAGCCGGATGTGTAGGTGGAGGAGCTGAATAGTGTGACTGTTGAGGATGATCGTTTCTCCACCTAAAATTTGGATGGTTCTTCCAACCAGAGTTATAGGTATTCGAGTATGGATCGTTATAAGACTTTTGGTAGGAGTTCATAGCATTTGCTTGATTGTGCAAGACTTTCTTGAATGCCGGTATGGTGGGGCAATCTGTAGTGGTATGACCAGACATATCGCAGATACCATAACACTCGTTTCTAAGCTTTATAGTCTTGACAGGCTCAACCTTCCTAAGCTCAATTTCTTCTACCTTCCTAGTGAGGGCTGCCATTTTAGCATGAAGATCATCCTCAGTTCTGAGGTTGTAAAGGCCTCCCTGTACAGAGCTAGTAGGCTTAGGCAAAGACTTATTGTTTCTATCCCCATTATCCCAAAGTTGGGCAGTCTCAGCAAGGGAATCCAAATACTCCCATACCTCATCAGGTTGTTTTCTAAAAATCTACCATTACGGTCTCTACAAATTGTTTCAACTGTGAAGATAGACCTTCATAAAAGAAGCTAATAGTTTTCCAAGTTTCGAACCCATGATGAGGGCATGAGAGAAGAAGGTCTTTAAATCTTTCCCAACATTCATAAAATGTTTCATTGTCTTTTTGTTGGAAATTGCTAATATGTCTTTTCAAAAAGTTAGTCCTTTGTGTGGAAAAGAACTTTTTCAAAAATTCTCTCTGCATATCTTGCCAAGTTCTTATTGATCTAGGTCGCAACGAGTTTAGCCATGTTTTGGCCTTATCTTTTAAAGAGAAAGGGAACAACGTCAGCTTGAGGACATCCTCGGTGATGTTTGGCTCTCTAAACGTAATGCTCAATTCTTCAAAATCCTTTAAATGAAGATACGGACTTTCAGACTCTAACCTGTGAAACTTGGGCAGCAATTGAATTATCCCTGGTTTGATGTCAAAATATCCTACATTATCAGAAAAAATTATGCATGAAGGCTGACTAGTCCTAGCCGGTTGTAGGTATTGTCTTAGGGACATAACATGGGGTTCACGTTCTTGATCGTGGTGACTTCCCGCATCTTTATTTAAATCAGCTATCTCACAAGGTGTGAGATACTGCGAAGGAATTTCAAGGATGTGTCCTAAGGGATGATCTAAAGTTGTACGACTTAATCGACCGGTGTCGTCCCTATTCCACTTTAGCATGCAAAATATTTCCCTCTTTTTTTTTAAATAAATAAATATAAGTACCAACTAAAGATACCCTAAAACGACATCCTAATATAAAAATCTATTCACAATCAAACATGCAACAAAACATTATACCTCAATTTCTAATATTTTTCTTAAATTTCTAGATAGCTTCTAACTGGTTTGAAGAGGACACCTAAGCCTCCAATTCGGTCTAGTAAGCTAGTCGACCACGTAAGCTCCCAGGTAAGTGGAGGGGTCACGATGCGTTTAGCAAGGATCCCTCTTAAATCCCACTTTCCTCAAACAGAGAATGTCTCCCTTAGAGGGACAAAGTTTGCCTAGACATCGACTGGGCCATAGAGCGAAATTGGTGCAACTTTCGGTGGTCTTCGTCCTATTGAGCTCGAATATCCTTAGGGGCCAACGTCTAGTTGATTTTAGTTAAGCTTAGGATATTTATGCACTAGGGTGATTTTTGGGCTAATGATGAGTGATGAAATCCTGACCTTATCTTTTTTAATGGGTTCAGCCCTTAGAATATTTTATGCTGATGCCTTATACTATATGCAACAATCAAAAGATTTTTTTTTTATGTTTTATGACATGACATTAAATTATATTGAATAGTTGATCAAGCAAATTATTTCTTTCTTTTTTTTTTAAATTTTATGAGTTGAAGTTTGAAATTTGAATTCTGAAATTTAAAATTTAAAATTTGAAATTTTAGGTTTTTCCTCTTCTTCTTTTTTTAATTTTTGAATAATCACCCTTGATCTTTTCTTAAATTTTTTTTTTATTGATTTTCAATTAGCAACAAGGGTTAATGAGATATAATAACAATAAAATTCTGATTCTAAAAATTTAAACACAGAAAATTCAAAACAAAAATCAGCAAGGTTTTATATTAATCTAATGATATTAGAAGTCTCAGAATGTCAATCGGACCGTTCAGATTATCGAACAATGTGTCTTGCACTAGCTGACCAAATTTGAGTCCAATCAGACGGCTAATTTCTATGATATCAGAGTTTGATGCAAACTGTGTAGGGAATTAAAAATAGTAGTAAAGATTTAATTTTTTTTTTAAAAGAAAAATACTAACTACTAAGGTACTAATTAAATCTAAAATTATACTAATAACTCAGCCGTTCCCCGGTAACGGCGCCAAAAACTTGATGCGTCACAGAAATGCTCTCCCAAGTGCAGGAGAATCATACAAGTAGTATAACTCGGAAGTTCGAGGTTGATTCCTCAGGGAACGATCTATGTATTATTAGTGTAACTTCAGATGTAATTTTTAATTGATTTTTTAGAAATTAAAAGCAGAGAAGAAAAGGTGAATAAACAAAGTTCAATAAGATAGAGATGGTTAGGGATCCAGAATCCTCCTTGATAATATTATTTTCAACAAATAAACTCGGCGATTCTCGATCAAGGATCAAATAAATAAAATAGTTCTAATCATGAAATATATCGTTTGAATACATGAACTCAATGTCTAAGCATTCATCGTGTCAATTATGTCTACGACAAATCAAATATCAGAGCAATCCATGCATCAATAAATATAAAACATGATGAATCTATCTAATAAATAAATAGGAGAGAATTAGAACATATGAAAAGATGTAACTCAATTAAAACTAAGGTTCAGAGTTTACTTCAAGAGAGTAACAAGTCAAGGGTTCTCCCATCACCCTTGACCAAAGGGATTAGCCGGCCATCAACATTAAAACCCTCCCCTGTTCCTCTTTTCTTTTTTTTTCTTTTCTTTTCGGAAAACAGAACATGCTCTGTTTTCTTTTCTCTGTTTCTCTCCCCCTTTCTCCTCTTCGACCGAACTCCCTTGTCTATGTGAAATCTCCCCCGATGATCTGCTCCCAGTTGAGGAAGCTTTCTACATATAGATCCCCAGAGCCCATGGAATCAATGATTCCCCTGATCGCACGTGGGATGCTGAGAACGCGGAGCGGACGCGGAGGGGTGCTTTGCGGATGGCTGGGCTGATGCTGGGACTCGGATGGACGAACGGGATGACTGGGGCTGATCCCGGGTGCGGACGACGAGCGGATGGATGCAGAGATGCTCGCGGACGCTGCAACGCTTCACGGAATGCTGGGAATCCGAAAGATTGCTCGGACGTTGATCGCGGAAGCTTTGAAATGGTGGAAAGAGGCAGACGCGAAAACGGAAGCTTGCGGAGGATTTGATGCGAGAGAATCACTACGGATGGCTGGGTGTTGGGCTTGGGATGCTCACGAACGGCTGGGGGGGGTCTGATGCAGGTCCGGAAGAAGGGGACGTTGATCGCGGGTGCTTCGCAGAAGAACGGAGGAGGCGGACGGCTGGGAGGCTCGTGGACGCTGGAGCTGATCGCGGAATGAAAGATCGCTGCTTCTGGTTTCCTTCTTTGGCCAAGGAGAGCTGGGAATGCTTGGCGTGGATGAGGCTGGGAGGATGCTGGATATGCACGAATGCTGAGAACGGACGCGGAAACGGTGCAGAAGGGTTGATTCCTAATCCGGAAGGCTGGCTCACGGATGAATCACGGACGGATGTGTGGGATGGTGAGCATGCTACTATGAACCGCACGGACCGTTGGATCCTCCCTTATAATGAATCTAGCCCTTTTGGTTGCTGTTCCATTAGACTCAACTTAGTCTGTTAATGCTCCTTCTAGTGTGCAAATGAGGCTGACCCTATGCGCTCAGCTGTTGGCCTGAGGTGATGCATCTTTATAGACCCAATGCGCATTTAAACTCTGATCTGTGCCAAAATAAAAAATATGAAATTAATGCAGCACTTTTATCATTATTTATTAGCAATAATATTAATTTAAGCAGCATGTAGATCGCACTTTTGTGCTCTCATCAGTAGCTCATCTTAAATCACTAAGATTGAAAACACATATTTCAATAATATTAGAGCATATTCAGAATCTTTGTAATTTACATGAATTTTGGTACAGATTGGAGCAATTTAACATGTATCAGAATATTATGTACCAAAGTTTAGGCAAGATGGAAGATAATTCAAAATCAATTCATTTTGCCTAAATTGTAAATTCAGTCTATTCTTTTCTTTTATTATTTTTTAAGAAGATATTCATAAAAATCAGAAAAGCACAAGGAGAGTCAATGAATCCTGAAAATACATATTATTGAGGAGTATATTTTGCAAGTGAAAATCATTTTCATTAAGCTTTGGAACACAAGTTACTTCGAAGACAGAGGTGAAGCAAAAACTTGTGTGTAGAGTTAAACACATTTCAAATTTTGAATGTCACATGTTATATGCAAAACAAAATATGCATTAGGTCATAACATAATGTATTAAAGCATTTGGAATAATCATGTCAAGGATCAAAATCAAATCTTTTCACATAAACTCTCTCCATTTAAAAACAATTTAGCACCAATTTTATCTTTAAGGTGTGGTTTGAAGCTATATTCATTTGTCACAACATTCTTTAGTTTTGTTTGTTTTTACTTAGATATTATCAATGTGAGCAACAATCCTTTTCATTTATCTATCATTCTTTTCCTTATATATTATTATTATTATTATTAACTTTCTTTCTTTAATTAATGACTATTTTAATTTTCTTCAAATATTTTTGGTTTTACATTTACTCCTCCTAAACAATGTTCATTTTTTTTTCTTTATCTTTCTCTCTTTTATTATTTTCAAGTAATTTTCATGAAAGAGCAGAAATAAAGAAATAATCTAATATGCTTCATAACACATAAATATATATCATGCAAACAAAATTCTTATTATGCTCAAAAGATCACAAATTAAGTTTTAATCTGATTATCAGTTGTTTCTATCAAAATTCTGATTATAATTCATTTGTTATCAATAAACTATGATTCATTAGAGTTAGATTGAAGTCTTGCACAAGGTCACAGCATACAATCTGGTCTACTAGCTGTATGATAAAATAATTATTCTATCATGCTTTAATACAACTTCAAAACAATAGATCTACCTTATTCATCCTTTTCAAATTCTACAAAATGGGGTCATAGACATACCTTCTTCATGCCAATCTTCTATAAGAGTTTTTTTGTGGACTTACTTTGGCCAATGAAGATCCCCTTTCTTGTTTGTCTTAATTTGGAGTTCGAGAAAAAATGTTTACTCATTCATCATACATATTTTGAACTCACCCTGCATGAGCTTAGTAAAACTTCCATATAAAGCTTCATTAGTAGAACCAAAAATGATGTCATCAATGTATACTTTAAGCAGATAAGATATCACAAATTTTTTTTTTTTGATGCATAGATTTATCAATATTACTTTCTATCAAAAAGTTACTCAAGCTTTCATATTATGCTTTTGGTGCTTGTTGCAAATCATATATTGCTTTATCATATTTGTAATGAGTGTTTTCAAATAAGGTGGTTATTTTACATAGATCTTCTTTAATAAAATAACCACATAGGAGTGCATTCTAACATTCATTTGACAGAATATAAAGCTTATAAAGCAAGCAAATGATAATGGTGATCCTTACTTCTAATCATGCAAGAATTTTATCAAGATCTATTTCATCTTTTCTTGATTGAATCTTTTAGTAGTCACCAATTCTTCTTCATTAAGTATATTTCTGAAAAACTCAATTTTGTTCTAATTATAACCAAGTTTTCAGATTTTTCAACAAGATTTCAAAATTTTATCCCTTTCAAAATGATTTAGTTCAATTTAACCAATTATCATCTTGTTCATTCTTCTTAATGTCTTTTAGATTCAGATTGTTACATGCAAGCAAAAATATTAACTATATACTTATCATAAGATCAGATTTTGGTGTCTTGAGAATGATCATTAAATGATTATACCTCTAGGATGTTGAATTGCTTACATTCAATATATTTACCTTGCTGAAATTGATCCTCTTCTTGATCATTTTCTGATGCAGAGCAATTCTTTAGGGTTAAGGCCCTAATTTTTTTTTTTATCAAGCCTACCTGCATCAACAATAACATCTATGTCCTTCCTTGATGAAGGATTATTAGTCTCTTCAAGAATAATATGAATTAATTCTTTTATAATTAGAGTTCTATTTATTTGAATACTCAATATGCTTTGCTCGATGAGTAATATCCAAAGACAAACATTCTTATCAGATTTGACATATTCTTCATTATTGAAAACATAACATGTATAACTGAAAAACATAAAAGTATGCAATATTTGATTTTCTGTTTTTCATGAGTTCATAAGGGGTTTTCTAAAAAGGTTCTAATAGAAACCTTATAATATGACAAGCTGTGTTGATAGCTATAATCAGAATCAATTTGGCAATTACTATCACATAGCATTGTTCATCACATTTTTTTAAAGGTTCTATTTTTACTTTTTATAAACCCAATTTGCAATGATGTTCTTAGTGCAGAAACAATTGTATTCAATATCATTTTCTGTACAAAACTTAACAAAAATTGGTTTTCAAAAACTATGCCATGATACTTCTTTATTTTCACAATTTGCAAACTTTTTTCATTTGAAGCCTTTTGTAAGTTTGTGCCAATGCAGAAAATATTTCAATTTAAGTGCCAAGAACAAAACTAACGTTAGCTTTGAGAAATTATCCATAATTACAAAGTCAAGAAGCTTATCTTCTGAGCTTTTAATCCAAATAAGTTCATGTGGGGAATTTTTAAAGACAAAGCGATGGAAATGACATCTTTAGATTTAGAAAATGATACTTGTTTGTTTTCCTAGTTATCATGCATAGCAAACTTTGACCTTACAGAAATAAATCAAAGTAAACCAATGACAAGGTCTTTTGGAATTAAGATCAAACTAGCATGAGTTAATTTTATATCCCAAAAGAAAATAAAATCACTAGATTCTTTAATCTTGGTATTCATAATGTATATTTTTCAAAGGCATACCACGCATATATTCTTATGTCTATGAACAATAGAAGATAATGCCATGGATATAAAAACTCTCAATCAAGCGTATGGAGAATTCATAGAGTTATTCTTATAAAATTGATTAATCATTTAGTAACTTATCCAACAGTAAGTAAAGCATGCTATAAAAAGATGGAGTGATTTGAATATTTTTTTTTCATACCAAAAATATCACTTATATCACAAAAAATGATTAAATACCTGCAAGTTATGTTTTAATCAACTAATAAAATAATTTCAGTATGAGAGGATACAAGAATTACTAATTTCATTATTTCTTCCATTTTAGTCACTCTTCTTAGTTACATATTAAGTTTCATTCTTTAACATGTGTCTAGAGCACCCACTGTCCGGATAATATCTTTTATTGAAATGTTGGGTAGCTAGACATACCTGCTGAAAAATAATCAAGTTTTCAACTTAGGAACCCAAGCTCTTTTGGATCCTTGCAGGTTAGCTATAATTGTTCCTCTTGGAACCTATATTCTCTTAATAGCTATTTTATTTCTTAGTTTGTAGATTTTTGGATTACAAGAAATATATTTCTGTATATTTTTGTTAAATTTAACAATCATAGATTTAACATGAGTAGTAGATAAACTTTCAGTTTTCTGTTTTTGCCTTTTAGGTTCATCAAATTTGTAATGTATAAATTTCGAAACAATAGAAGAGATTTTACTTAGTTTTTGTTCCTGTTTATCAGTATTTTAAGAATCTGTTTTAAAATAATTAAAAACTATTTTAACAAACATATTCTTGAAAGATTTTTGGGTATACCAGGTTGATATCCTAATCCAATTTTATCAAATTCAGCTCTTTGATTATTTATCATTAGGTTCAACTTTTCAGAGCTGAAAGTAAATCTTTCAACAACAGATTTTAATTTGTCAACTTCTTTAGTTAATCTTCTATTATCTTATGAAAGTAGTTCATTATTTTTCTTAAGTTTATCATGGCTTTTAGTGAGAAGTTGGTTTTTCTGATTTAGTTCTTTATTTTCCTCAATTAAGATTTCAGTTTCATTAGTATGTTTCTTAATTAGTGTTTCATAATTATTAGACAATTTCAGTTTTTCATTTACTAGGATTTTCTTTTCATTCTTCAGGTTCTTATTTTTACAAATAAGTTTCTTATGTTCTTTCATTAGATCAAGAAATGCATCATGTAACTCATCAAGTGTAAAATCATTTTCAAGTTTATCATATACTTCATATTCAGAAGAGGAGATACTTTGTGTTTCAATACATATCTCGCCCTTGTGTGCCACAAGGCATAGGTTTTTCAATATCACCTTGCCTCTTTTCTTCTTCAGAGCTAATTTCAGATTTACTAAAAATGTTAGTGCTTTCATATTTAGCCTCCAGCATATTCCATATGTCTTTAGCAGTTATGCAAGAAGATATGCAATTAAACTCGTTCTCATCTAATGCACAATATAATAGATTCATGGCTTTTGAATTTTGTTGAGCCATTTTCTTATCATGATTAGTGCTTGTGTGTGGCCTATTGACTATGATACTCCATAAATCATAGTTATGTGCTTGAATAAAAATGCACATGCGTGCTTTCCAATGTGTGAAGTTTGTGCCATTAAGTAGTGGAGGTCTATCAATTAATTGTCCCTCTTCTACAAAACTATCTGTTTGAGTTGTCATGATCTTAGGCTCTTGATCGTGAGATCAACAATTAATATTAGAGTACCTGCTCTGATACCACTTGTTGCCCAAGGTGACAACCCAAGAGCGGGGGTGAATTGGGTTTTCCAAAAATTATGATCCCAAATTTACTTTGAATTAAATGCAGCTGAATGATAGGGTGTTATCTTACTTAAGCTCTAGGCAATTACAAGTAAAGCAGTGAAAGATTAAGCTAGAGCAACTACACTATGCAAGTATGAAAGTAAAGCAAGATGCATAAGAAAAACAACACAAACACAAGCATGTATAGTGGTTCGGTGCACCCCAAGCACCTACATCCACTCCCCAAGCGTCTCCTTGGAAATTCACTACAATTCCACCGATTACAGTTCGGTTGTTTTGCAAGCTCACAACCAACTTGTTGTTTTCACAAGATCACAACGAACTTGGTCGGTTTTCACAGGCTCACCGACTAGAACCAATCCGATTGTTTTCTGGATTCACAATCAACCCAGTTGGTTTTTCCAAAGGCTCACCAACCAAAACCTTTCCCTTATTGAATCCTCCTAATTCAATAACTTCCAATTTAGGTTTGGAAGAACCTTTACAAGTGCAAGAATTGAAAGAATTAAAGTACACTAGAGTTATGCTCAAGATATAAAACACAAATGAGAAAAGGAGCAAAACTCGGGTTGGTGAAGTGGTTGATCTTTGAAGCTCTTCACCAATTGGTTGAGGTTGAGGATGTGATTTTGAGGCTCTTGGTGGATGCTCTGATAGATCCTAACTTGAATTGCTCACTTCTTGCTCAAAGGTACCCTTTTGTGGATTCGGCGTTATGCTCTCTCTTTTGGAGTTCTTGAAAAGATTTGATCTTATAGAGCTCTTTCCCATTTTGTTTTTGTGGTGTTTCCATGAATTTATAGCCTTAAGAACATGTGGAAAGCTTCTGCTAGCCATTAGAGACGAAATAGAGCTGTTAGAGATGAAAACTAGCCGTTAGAGTTGTGAAAAACTAGCCGTTATGCTTTCCAGCGTGCTCGAGTCGACTCGCGCAGACCTTGAGTCGACTCGGCTGAAGCAGGAGTCGACTCGGGCTTGTCGGGAGTCGACTCGCCCTCAGCAACTTAAAAATCAGCTTTCTGTCTTTTCTGCGGAAGTCGGCTCATGAACAGTAGGAGTCGACTCGAGCACTATTCCTTGAAACTCTAGAGTGCCAGAGTCGACTCTGAACTTCCAGGAGTCGACTCGAGGACTGTTCTTTTGAATTTTTCTTGGAATTTGCTTCTCCAACTTGAATCCTTTGAACTTGAGCCTTAAGCCAATGAAGTGTGGCTTTCTTCCAATTTTTCTTAAGAGTTTTTGAGGCATTCTTGTATTTTTCTAACTTGTTCCTTGCAAAACAATTTATCTTTCTTCTTGCAACACAACAATTAGTGGAGGATCAGCAAAATCAATCTTTCAAGGTTTTGTGATCATCAAAATCAATCTTTGGGTCAGCACACAGGATCAGAGAGTTAGTGGAGGATGGTGAAGTGATGCTGGTGAAAGTTCATACGAAGAAGAACCAGTTGGATGCACTTACGAAGATTCTTCCACGGGATAGTTTTCTCTCTTGTGTGGGGTTGATGGGGTTGACAAACCAGGCGGAGCTTGTTGGGATCCCTTGCACGCCGCAAAAAAAATTCTGAACGCACCGGAAGGGGCATGCACGGATCCCGTTCATCGCATGAACGTATTTCAAAAACCGACGTTTGTAGATGGATTAGGATTAATTTATTTTTCATTAAATTAGAAAGATCCGATCTTCATCTTGTGCGGGTAGATGAACACCGCAAATCTGATGATCGTGGATTTGTTGAAGGTTCGCTTGAAGCCGCACACGCGTCCGGCCTCTACGGGTATCCATACGAGGCAGAGGACCGATCTAAGTCTTTGAATCTCCCCGGGGTGCTAGCTTCCTTGCAGAGAATACTTTCGATGGATGAATCTCTTTCTCCTTTCAGCAACCAAACCTTTGATTGCTTTCTCTTAGGGAAGTGGAAGAGAAGAAAGTATATTAAAACGAAGCAACTGTTTGCAACCTTTTAATTTTATGGAAGGAAGGGAGAAGAAAGCCCAAAGCCATCTCTCTTTTTTTTTTTTTCTTTGTTGGCGACTGGAACCCCAAGAAAGGAGGGTGCTGTTCACGGCTCAAAGGAAGAGGAGAGAATCCCACGTGACGCATTTGCAAAAATGCTTTCGCGAAACTAATCTTCCAAGTATAGGAGAATCGCACAAGTAGTAAATTTTCGGAAGTCCGAGGTCGAATCCTCAGGAAACGAAATATATATGAGATTATTTAGTATAATTTTAGATTAATTAATTCAATAAATTCGTGGATTAAGATGATGATTTACAAATAGAAAATAAATCAGTAAATAGAGAATTAAAGTTTGGATAGATTAAGATGGTGTAGGGATCTAGAATCCCCCTTGACAATAGTACATTCAAGATATAAACTCTACGGTTTCTGATTTAAAAGTTCAAATGTAGGATAGATCTAACATGGAATATATTGTTTGACCACACGAACTCAATATCTAAGCATTCGTCGTGCCGGTTATGTCTACGACAAATCAAATAATAAAGTAATCTATGCATCAATAGATATAAACCATTAAAGAACTATCTACAATATAGACAAGCAAGAAACCAAAACATATCAAAAGATCTAAATTGAATAGAATAATAGTTTAGAGTTTACTTCAAGAAAGTAACAAGTCAAGGGTTCTCCCATCACCCTTCACCTAAGAAATCAGCCCTCCATCAAAATATTGGCCTCTCCCTCTCTTTTTCTTTTCTTTTCGGAAGAATAGGACATCCCCTGTTTCTTCCTTCTCTTTTTTTTTCTTTCGAAATGGCAGAGGCCGGCCCCTCTGTTTTCCTCCTCTATTTTCGAAATGGCAGATCCCCTCTTTGCCAGCTGAGAGCCCTCCTATATCTCCCGATGGGTCACCTGATCACATGGGATGCTCCTCTCGTGCTGGCTGCCAAGTATCCCAGATGCTGAGGAGTAGATCTGGGAACGGAAGATGCTTCGAGGACGGCTGGGCTTGAGCACGAATTCGAAAGACGAGCGGATGGATCGCGATCTCTTCCACGTTAGCGCTGGGGGACTTCACGGGATGCTGGGGGATCTGATGCGGGTCCGGAAGCTTGGGATGCTGATGGTGAAGGAATCACGGACGCAGGATTCAGAAGCTGGCCACACGGAAGAATCTGCTGAGATGCCTAGATGCGGACGCGGAAAGGAGCTGATCGCACGTGGAGAGGAAGCTCAGACGCTGGAAGGTTGGGTGGTCGTTCGAAGTATACATCCCGGCTGGCCGCGGGATCTCCGGACGCATGAAGGAAGCTGAGAATCGGGATGAGGGGTCGCATGCTGGGACGCTTGGGAGATTGCGGACGCTGGCTACGGACGCGGGGAAGATCCAACGCTGAGAGCTGGAATGCGGAGATGCTCGAGATGGTTGGATCTTGTACGCGGGAACGCGGGAGAAGGCTGGGAACGCGGACGAGATGGGCGGAAGAAATGGATCTTTGCTGGGATTCGGATGATGCGTTGGAAGGTTACACGGACACAGGATGAGGAGTCGCACGCTGGGAGAAGCTTCATGGGCAAATCGCTGAGAAGAGGTGGACGGCTGAGCTTGAGCACTGGAGCTGGGAATTGGTTACAGTGAACTGGCTGGCTGAACTTAGACTCCTTCTAGTGTGCAACTAAGGTTGAACCATGCGGTTGACTGGTCACATGCAGTGACGCATCTTTTTGGACCCAATGCGCATTTTAGCTTTGATTTATGATCACCTGCACCCCACAAAAATATAATATTAATGCAGCACTTTTATCATTATTTGTTAGCAATAATATTAATTTAAGTGATGTATAGATCGTACTTTTATGCTCTCATCACACCCCCCACCTTGTTTATTGCTAGTCTCTAGCAATTAACGAGCAAACGATAAAATGAATGCAAAAGGTGTGGTTTAACCTTTGACTTTTTATTAAAGCTAAGGACATAAAACTAAGATATGTACTCACTTTCGTAGGAATCACGATTGCACTTAGCACGTGCAACAAGCCGTTAAACCCCTAGGTTACCCTAGTGGACGAGTGTTGTCTCGTGAGGATTTTCAGGGATGTTACCCACAAACATTATGAATGATATGACATGGGATTCTGATAAAAATAAATCCTAAGCTAATACACATGTAATTAATTGATATATATTTTCAAGCATGGCAACTGTCAAAGCAAGGAAATATAAAAGTGTAGTGTGCATCAAATCGCATGACTTTCTCAGAATACTAATACCTCCACCACAACAGGGCACTGCCCGAGTTTTAGGCGCACTACTCAAGTCCACAAGTGTTTTCTACAATTTATTAGAACCTGATCCATCAAATTTTTAGAATATCACATGTTGTCTAAATTTGTCAAGAATGGTTCGCATATAAAGAAAGAGCTATCAATCCCAACTAAATAACCCGGGTACACAGAGGTCCAAAATAATGAAGTCAAACCAGTCATTACCACATGTCACTGGGTTCAGTCCGACCAACCCTATTCATGCTTATTTTTATTTTTAAATACATATGACGATTACAATAGTCCAACCCCATTAGGCTCTAGTAAGGTCCATGTAGCGAGCTTTCAGCCAATGACCCCCAATCCAGTTGGCTCAAGACATTAGGTGAAACACCTGATGAGTGCTAAATAATATACAAATTTATCTATTTTACATAGCACTTATTATTATTGTTATGCACATATTTTAAATATTAACAGAAGAAAATGTGTTTCCCCTCGTCATTGTATTTTAATAAATTATTAGAGGTAATTCAAGTTTGGTTTAATTTTCTATATTGATTTAGTCTAATGTGTGTGCAAGTCGAGTCATCCCATTCACGAACTAGTCCCAATCTGTTTCATGTGTGGACTACTTTCTCCCACATGTGCATGAAGCTATCCATTCCTTTGTCCATGTAATATTTCCCCGTGTGCACCAAGCTTCCCAATCTAGCAAAACAGAGGCCTCTCCCATTTTTTCCACGTATCCAGACTTCCTTTATTTTAGATTCAGAACAAAGCCCTTCCAACCTACCCGAGTGGACCCCAACCACTTTTCTAAAAAAAGAAGAAGAAATATAAATAATAAAAAATTCACATAACCTCCCTCATTTCTGTATTCATCTTCCACATTATTTTCCTTTCTCCTCCCCTGTTTTGGAACAAGCCGCATAATCATCCTTTCCGCATCCTCCCCCGTGCGTTCAAAGGAATTCCTCCCAGCCGATCCCAACATCCTCGTCTCCTCCTAATCCTCCCGCGTACGATCCTCCGCTTCGATTCTCTCCATGATGCATCCAAGATCCCGGCACTCCAGCCATTCCGCTCCTATTCACGGAATCACCGCGCCCAGAAAGCCCTCCGAATCAGCACGATCCTCCGCCCTCACTTCAAAATAACGGGACTTCGTATCAGCCGCATGCCAGATTTACCTATGAGGGAATCAGCCAGGCGTCTTCCGCATCCAAGCAGCTGCAGCATCGTCTTCATCCCCGGGTGTTCCGCCAGCGACCACTCCTCCGCGATCCCAGTCGGCTGCAATCAACGATCCACTCCCAGCAGCCGAAATCCAGCACCAGCGCCATCAGCCCGTTCCAGCCGCATCCACCGATGATCTCACCGTCCGGATTCAAGATCCCCAAATCCCGGATGACTCTGCCTCTATCTCTTCTCCCTTCCGCATTCACCAGCCTCTGCAATCATGCCGAGATCATTCCTAGTGACACGAACGAAGGGATTACAAAGCGAATCCCAACAACGTGCGGCTCGGTCTATCGAAGATAACCGATCAGCCTTCCTGGCGTGGGTACCTAGTCTCTATGACTTAGGTCACGCCTAACAACAATAATGCAGCGAAACACAACACCAGAAAATACCATGAAGGAGAAGAAGAAATGTAGGGGAAGAGAACTTTATTGAATAACCACTCAACTGATTACAATAAGCTCTCTTGGCCTCTCCAGCTCTACCGGATCCCAATCCCTCCCCTTTGAGGGTCCTCTTATAGAGGAGCAACCTCCAGTTACAAGTCCCTCACGAACTCAACTTCCCCATGCACAAGATAAGGATGAATTCTAGATAAGATAGGAAAACCCCCATTCCCGCAGGATTCTGCGCAATCAGATAAAACCGCCAAGTTCATGCCTCAAACGAACTCGGATTACCATGAAACTAGATTTGTTGGATTCAGGACGAAAAATGCTTCCAGATGGCACCTTTTCCACTTTGAACGGACTTCTGTAGAGTTCCCGAAATGCCCCTCAAAGTGAAAACGCGTGGAAACAGCGTTACAGCCACGTCTTCTAACCATACACGTTTTCAGTTATAAAAACGTGTTAAAACGTGTCCCTTGCCTTCTGGAGACTTATGCCACGTTCCTCCATCAGTGGCATACATTTCCATGCATCCCAATTTCCCGGATTCAGTCCATGCTTCGAGATAAGCCCACAACACTGAATCAGTCTCGTTGCAGCAGCTTTCCTCCTAATGATGAACCAGCATGTATTCTCAACAATACACGCCTTGGAGCACGTGCCCACGGCCCCATGCTCTTGGGTATTCCACCTACATCTTGCACACGTTTCCCTAGGTGATCCTAGGGTCCAGATTTGGTCTCCAAGTTGCCCAAATCTCTAGAGAGCACCGTCAGACCTCGAACCCGTCCAGCGACCTGATCTGGTTTATACCTTGATCCGCGTCCGGTCCAGCCCCGATTCGAGGAGCCGTGACACCCTCCCCCACCTAAGCCGAAGTCGCCCCTGACGAGGCTAGGCGGTACTCGTTGATGATGTCTTCGAACTGCCATAGTTCGTCACCATATTCCCAGCTTGCTTCTGAATCTGATAATCCTTTCCATCGGACTAAGTATTGCACACGGTTACCCTTTTTTCTGTCCGCCTTGATTTCAGAAACCTTCTTGGTGTAATGAACTCATACGGCCAACGGAGCTCGCCCGCTTCGAGCCCGAGAAGGGTCAGTTGTGTCCTCTTTGAATGGTTTCAACAAGGACACGTGGAACACCGGGTGCACTTTCAGCTTGGAAGGCAGCGACAATCGGTATGCTGTCTCTCCAATTCGATGTGTGATGATGAAGGGACCTTCATACCTCCTCACAAGTGCTTTGTGGTAGCCCGACTTCAATTTCATGTGATGATAAAGCTTCACCAATACCCGATCACCAACCTAAAATTCAGCTGCCCGCCGCTTTATGTCAGCCCACTTCTTCATCCGTTTGGTCGCCTTCCACAAGGAGACCTGAACCAAATCTGTATCCTCCTTCAGATCCCTCACGAACCTGTAGGCGGTCGGACTACGTCCCATGTAGTCTGCTGCGATACTTCCCGGAGTGTCTGGTTGCAGCCCTGTAATCACCTCGAATGGTGATTTACCTGTCGACTCCGATCGCCGTAAGTTGTAGCTGAATTGGGCTTGGTCCAAGAGTCGCACCCAATCCCGCTGGTTGGCACTCACATAGTGCCTCAAATACATCTCCAATAATGCATTGGTTCGCTCTGTTTGGCCATCGGTCTGAGGGTGGAAGGCCGTGGACATCTTCAACTCCGTTCCGAGCATCCGAAATAACTCCGTCCAGAACCTCCCCGTGAAGCGAGCATCGCGATCAGAAACGATACTCCGCAGTATTCCCCAATATTTCACCACATATGTAAAGAACAACCGCGCCACGTCCTCTGCATGGCAAGTAGTAGGTGCTGCAATGAAGACTCCGTACTTCGAGAAGCGATCCACCACTACCATGATAGAGCTGTTCCCATCCGCCAGAGGTAGTCCTATGATGAAGTCCATGGAGACACTCTCCCACGGACGCTCTGGTATAGGTAATGGCTCCAACAACCCCGCAGGCCGTCGATGTTCAACCTTGTCTTGTTGGCATAGTAGACAAGTGCGAACATACTCCTCGATGTCATCCCGCATCTTCGGCCAATAGTAGTTATGTTCTATGAGAGCTTGGGTCCGATGCACCCCCTGGTGTCCCGCCCACATAGAATCATGGTGTTCTCGCAACACCTCGCGCCTCAGCCCTCCACCTGAAGGCACATAGACACGTCGCCCTCGTGTCAAAATCAGCCCTCCTTCGGTCCAGAAACGGCGCGCCTTGCCGTCTTTGATGAGTTCACCCATGGAAGTGGCCCATTGATCCTTCTCCATCTCAGTCTTGACCCTCTCCATTAGGTTACTTGCTGGTCCGGAAAAGGAAGAGACTGCAGCCAGCTGTGCCTTTCTACTCAAAGCATCAGGGACTGAATTTGTTCGGCCCGGCTTGTACTCGATGTCGAAATCAAATTCAGCCAGAAACTGCTGCCATCTCGCCTGCTTGGGGGTGAGTTTTGGTTGGGTCTGAAAGTAGCTTGTGGTCACGTTATCCGTGCGCACCACAAACTTAGATCCGAGGAGGTAATGACGCCAGGTTCGAAGATAGTGCACAATTGCAGTCATTTCCTTTTCATGAACCGTATACCTGCGCTCGGTGTCGTTCAACTTCCGACTCTCGTAGGCCACTGGGTGCCCTTCCTGCATGAGCACCCCTCCAATGGCAAAATCTGATGCGTCGGTGTGGACTTCAAAAGAAATAGAAAAGTCCGGTAGCACGAGAACCGGCTCCGCCGTGACCGCCTGCTTGAGACGATCAAACGCCTCCTGACATTGGTTTGACCACCGCCATGGTCGATCCTTCTTTAACAAATCCGTCAGTGGGGCGCATAACTTCGAATATCCGGTGATGAACCTCCTATAGTAATTTGCCAAGCCAAGAAAAGAGCGTAAGTGTGTAACACGTGTAGGTACCTCCCACTCGGCTATGGCTGAAATTTTTGAGGGATCCATCATGAGCCTTCCATCCCCAATGATGTGCCCGAGGAACGGCACCCTCTGCTGCGCAAACACACATTTCTCCTTCTTCACAAAGAGTTGGTGCTGCCGTAGGGTAGAGAAGACTTGCCTCAGGTGTGCCACATGCTCATCCAATGCCCGGCTGTATACAACAATGTCATCCAAGTATACTACCACGAATTTATCGATGAAGTCGTGGAGTACACGCTGCATCAAAGCACAGAAAGTTGCTGGTGCGTTGGTGAGGCCGAAAGGCATGACAAGGTACTCGAAGGTCCCGTACCTTGTCACACATGCAGTCTTCTCAATGTCCTTCTCCGCCACGCGAACCTGATAGTACCCGCTGCGAAGATCCAACTTGGAAATCCATCGTGCCTTGCCAAGTTGATCGAACAAATCATCAATCCGAGGAATGGGGTACTTGTTCTTCACCGTGAGCTTGTTGAGGGCCCTGTAGTCGATGCAGAGTCTCAACGAACCATCGTGCTTCTTCTGAAAAAGTACCGGTGCTCCATACGGACTCTTCGAAGGTCGAATGAACCCGCTGTCCACCAACTCCGTTAGCTGCCTCCTCAGCTCCTGGAGTTCAGGTGGGGCCATCCTATATGGTGCTTGAGCTGGTGGACGTGCTCCATGCACCAAATCAATCCGATGATCGATTTCTCTTTCTGGCGGCAATTGCTTGGGTAACTCGGGGGGCATCACATCCCCGAATTCAGTGAGAACACCCTCGATGGGCGCTGGAATCTCCTCTCCTTCCTGTAGTTCTTCCTCCTGAAGGGACGCAATATATGTTGGAAGTCCCCTTCTCAGCCCCTTAGCAAGTTGCATCGCCGATAGGACTCGCTGCGGAGTCCCTTTAACTCGCTTTCCTGGAACTACGCAAGCTCCACTCGGATTCAGGACCACCACCACATCTGAATCCGGCTTTATCATGGCTTGTAGCTGGGTAAGCAAAGACATGCCGATGACCACCTCGTAGTCGTCGATCGGGGCGACCACCGCTGTCACCCGTCCGGTCCATGCGCCGAATTGGATCTCAACATCCTTCGACGTTCCGCTGGTCGCCATTTCTGCGGAATTGACCGCCTTGAACGTGTGTTCATCATGTTCAATCTTCAGATTTAACCTCTTTGCCGTAGCTAGATCCACGAAGAAGTCAGTGGCACCCGTATCAATGAGTGCCTGGAAGATGTGACCACCAATGCAGATAGGTGCATAGAGCAGACCTCGTGGCCCCTTGGCCTTCAGGGCATTGAGACTGAGTGAGCCCATCCTTTGGTCGGTCTCTTGCTTCTCCTCCACCGCCATAGATGCTATCTTGCCCCTCAATGGACAGTCCTTCACCTTGTGCGGTCCATTGCAAATATAGCATGAGATGGTGCTGGTATCTTGCGCCACCCCTTTGCCCTTCGCTTGGGAAGCCCCTCCACTCGAGGAGCTCGGATTCGAGCCCTTTGTACCTCCTTTGTGACCTGATTTCGCTCCCCCACCTTTGCCCTGTTTCGATGCTTGGGCTTTGGGAGCTGTGGGTTGAGTCTTGAACTCGATGAGAGCCTCCGCTTGAGCTATCGCCTCGTTCAAACTCTGGACTCCTCTTCGCTGCAACTCCATCTTTGCCCACGGTTTGAGCCCGTCAAGGAAAGTGAAGAGAGAGTCCTCGTTGCTGAGGTCTGGTACCTCCAACAACAATTCGCTGAACTCTCGCACATACTCACGCACATCGCCCTTTTGCGTGAGTCGCCGTAGTCGTGCTCGAGCATCATCCTTAGCGAACGCGGGGAAGAATTGCTTTCGAAGTTCAGTTTGGAACTGTACCCAAGTGGTGATTGGAACAGCCCCTCGCTTCACATCGTCGGCCCGACGTCGCCACCAAAGCATCGCCACATCCCTCAAGAACATGGCCGCCGTGCTCACCTTCATGGCTTCCTCCCTCACGCCGGTAACCTGCAAGTATTGCTCCACGGCGAAAAGAAAGTTATCCACCTCCTTCGCGGACCGTCGTCCGCAGAACTCTTGTGGCTTGGGAACATCAAGCTTGTGCAGGGGGCGCGTAGCCTCTCTTGCGACCTCCATTGTCAATGGAGAAGAGGATACGCCTGTGGTGGTACTCTCCTTTAAAAGGCCAACCACCTGATTTTGGAGAGCCTTCACCATGATCTCCAACTCCTCGTTACGCCGCAGCACTTCCTTATAGCGCCGCTCCATATCGAAGGAAATCTGGTTCAGCTGAGCGGCGATCTCACCTCGGAGGGTTGCGTCCCTACCCTCAAGGTCCTCCATCCGTCCTTCAACCTCAGCTATTTGGGCCTCGCACCTCCGTAATCGATTGTCGGCGGAGATAACCGGAGATGCAATACGTAACCCATACAGAGATTCATCAACTGGATGCGCTCCACCCATCGCCGTGCCTCCTCCTGAGGCTGGATTGGGATCCATGGTCGAGGATGATGCGTCCGCCATTCCCACCATGGAAGTTACCGTAGAGGTCGTCTCCTTCATTTCTGGTATGGCTCTGATACCAAGTGACACGAACGAAGGGATTACAAAGCGAATCCCAACAACGTGCGGCTCGGTCTATCGAAGATAACCGATCAGCCTTCCTGGCGTGGGTACCTAGTCTCTATGACTTAGGTCACGCCTAACAACAATAATGCAGCGAAACACAACACCAGAAAATACCACAAAGGAGAAGAAGAAATGTAGGGGAAGAGAACTTTATTGAATAACCACTCAACTGATTACAATAAGCTCTCTTGGCCTCTCCAGCTCTACCGGATCCCAATCCCTCCCCTTTGAGGGTCCTCTTATAGAGGAGCAACCTCCAGTTACAAGTCCCTCACGAACTCAACTTCCCCATGCACAAGATAAGGATGAATTCTAGATAAGATAGGAAAACCCCCATTCCCGCAGGATTCTGCGCAATCAGATAAAACCGCCAAGTTCATGCCTCAAACGAACTCGGATTACCATGAAACTAGATTCGTTGGATTCAGGATGAAAATGCTTCCAGATGGCACCTTTTCCACTTTGAGCGGACTTCTGTAGAGTTCCCAAAATGCCCCTCAAAGTGAAAACGCGTGGAAACAGCGTTACAGCCACGTCTTCTAACCATACACGTTTTCAGTTATAAAAACGTGTTAAAACGTGTCCCTTGCCTTCTGGAGACTTATGCCACGTTCCTCCATCAGTGGCATACATTTCCATGCATCCCAATTTCCCGGATTCAGTCCATGCTTCGAGATAAGCCCACAATGCTGAATCAGTCTCGTTGCAGCAGCTTTCCTCCTAATGATGAACCAGCATGTATTCTCAACAATACACGCCTTGGAGCACGTGCCCACGGCCCCATGCTCTTGGGTATTCCACCTACATCTTGCACACGTTTCCCTAGGTGATCCTAGGGTCCAGATTTGGTCTCCAAGTTGCCCAAATCTCTAGAGAGCACCGTCAAACCTCGAACCCGTCCAGCGACCTGATCTGGTTTATACCTTGATCCGCGTCCGGTCCAGCCCCGATTCGAGGAGCCGTGACACTAGCATCACGCCCTCCTCCTCGCTGGGGATCCATCGCTGGGTCTTCGGGATCTATAAAAGGAGGAAGATGAAGTGTGCTGCATCCTAGATTAACATACTTAGGTAGACACTTCATGCTACACCGAAGATGGATCTTTCTAACACTCTTTATGATTTTATTTTAAAAGGCTTGTAGCCAAATTGCATGCCTCTCCAAAAGACAAAAATTAAGAACACGGTCCTTGATACAATGCTATGTGGTGAATTCCAAACTCTAGATCTATTTACTCTGATAAATTCTAAATCGCACTCATAGTTTAATTTAGTTAAATCAAGTTAGCAAATCCTTCTTCTTGATTTATTTTTAAAAGAAAAATAACTTATTCTTCAATCCCTGTGGACCGATACCCGTAATCACTATCCTACAGGATACGTGCTATTGCGTGGTTTATTTTTAAAATTGAAAGAACCGATCAATTTTTGGCGTCGTT
Organism: Phoenix dactylifera; assembly: GCF_051530095.1. Classification (NCBI taxonomy): domain Eukaryota; kingdom Viridiplantae; phylum Streptophyta; class Magnoliopsida; order Arecales; family Arecaceae; genus Phoenix; species Phoenix dactylifera. The sequence goes on from NC_143191.1 coordinate 21,856,833, forward strand.
GCCGGGAATTGCTAGCATAGTTATTTTTCTTTTCATTTCAAAAAAAAACTTGTAAATATATATATATATATATATTCTATTTTTGTTACTTTTCTTATCTTTTTTTTCTCTCTTACTAATTTTTAATTTTTCTTTTTATATTATTTGATCAAGAATCGAGAAAAAAAATCTGGGATGATCAAAAAGAGAACTGCTGGAAAAGGAATGCTGTAAAGGTTTGCCTAAAAAAAATTTAAAATTGCTGGAAAAATTTTCTTTGGTAACCTCTAAACCTTTCTTGTTTAAATTGATTATTAGCTTAACATTTTGTGGTGATTGTTTAATTTTAATTTCAGCAAAATTGTGAATGCATGCCTGATACACATACACCAATTAATCTGCACTTAGTAAGGGCAATCATCCCAACAAGATAAGAGCCGGATTTCATCACCGGATTCTTGCCCAACTTAGGTGAACTCAATCTCACATAGTGTCACTTTAATTAAAATTAATTAGACATTGGCTCCTAGGGACATTCGAGCTCAATAGGACGAAGATCACCGAAAGTTGCACCAATTTTGCTCTGTGGCTTAGTTGATGTCTAGGCAAGCTTTGTCCCTATAAGCGAGACAGTTCATCTGTTCGAGGCAAGTGGGTTTTAAGTGGTGTGGAGTGATTGATTATAATCCTATTTGATTTTGATGAGCTCAAAGCATTTGAGTATATTGACACGAACGAAGGGATTACAAAGCGAATCCCAACAACGTGCGGCTCAGTCTATCAAAGATAACCGATCAGCCTTCCTGGCGTGGGTACCTAGTCTCTATGACTTAGGTCACGCCTAACAACAATAATGCAGCGAAACACAACACCAGAAAATACCACGAAGGAGAAGAAGAAATGTAGGGGAAGAGAACTTTATTGAATAACCACTCAACTGATTACAATAAACTCTTTTGGCCTCTCCAGCTCTACCGGATACCAATCCCTCCCCTTTGAGGGTCCTCTTATAGAGGAACAACCTCCAGTTACAAGTCCCTCACGAACTCAACTTTCCATGCACAAGATAAGGATGAATTCTAGATAAGATAGGAAAACCCCGATTCCCGCAGGATTCTGCGCAATCAGATAAAACAGCCAAGTTCGTGCCTCAAACGAACTCCGATTACCATGAAACTAGATTCGTTGGATTCAGGACGAAGAATCCTTCCAGATGGCACCTTTTCCACTTTGAACGGACTTCTATAGAGTTCCCAAAATGCCCCTCAAAGTGAAAGCGCGTGGAAACAGCGTTTCAGCCACGTCTTCTAACCATACACGTTTTCAGTTATAAAAACATGTTAAAACGTGTCCCTTGCCTTCTGGAGACTTATGCCACGTTCCTCCATCAGTGGCACACATTTCCATGCATCCCAATTTCCCGGATTCAGTCCATGCTTCGAGATAAGCCCACAACGCTGAATCAGTCTCGTTGCAGCAGCTTTCCTCCTAATGATGAACCAGCATGTATTCTCAACAATACACGCCTTGGAGCACGGGCCCACGGCCCCATGCTCTTGGGTATTCCACCTACATCTTGCACACATTTCCCTAGGTGATCCTAGGGTCCAGATTTGGTCTCCAAGTTGCCCGAATCTCTAGAGAGCACCGTCAGACCTCGAACCCGTCCAGCGACCTGATCTGGTTTATACCTTGATCCGCGTCCGGTCCAGCCCCGATTCGAGGAGCCGTGACACCCTCCCCCACCTAAGCCGAAGTCGCCCCTGACGAGGCTAGGCGGTACTCGTTGATGATGTCTTCGAACTGCCATAGTTCGTCACCATATTCCCAGCTTACTTCTGAATCTGATAGTCCTTTCCATCGGACTAAGTATTGCACACGGTTACCCTTTTTCCTGTCCGCCTTGATTTCAGAAACCTTCTTGGTGTAATGAACTCGTACGGCCACTGGAGCTCGCCCGCTTCGAGCCCGAGAAGGGTCAGTTGTGTCCTCTTTGAATGGTTTCAACAAGGACACGTGGAACACCGGGTGCACTTTCAGCTTGGAAGGCAGCGACAATCGGTATGCTGTCTCTCCAATTCGATGTGTGATGATGAAGGGACCTTCATACCTCCTCACAAGTGCTTTGTGGTAGCCCGACTTCAATTTCATGTGATGATAAAGCTTCACCAATACCCGATCACCAACCTGAAATTCAGCTGCCCGCCGCTTTATGTCAGCCCACTTCTTCATTCGTTTGGTCGCCTTCCACAAGGAGACCTGAACCAAATCTGTATCCTCCTTCAGATCCCTCACGAACCTGCAGGCGGTCGGACTACGTCCCATGTAGTCTGCTGCGATACTTCCCGGAGTGTCTGGTTGTAGCCCTGTAATCACCTCGAATGGTGATTTACCTGTCGACTCCGATCGCTGTAAGTTGTAGCTGAATTGGGCTTGGTCCAAGAGTCGCACCCAATCCCGCTGGTTGGCACTCACATAGTGCCTCAAATACATCTCCAATAATGCATTGGTTCGCTCTGTTTGGCCATCGGTCTGAGGGTGGAAGGCCGTGGACATCTTCAACTCCGTTCCGAGCATCCGAAATAACTCCGTCCAGAACCTCCCCGTGAAGCGAGCATCGCGATCAGAAACGATACTCCGCGGTATTCCCCAATATTTCACCACATATGTAAAGAACAACCGCGCCACGTCCTCTGCATGGCAAGTAGTAGGTGCTGCAATGAAGACTCCGTACTTCGAGAAGCGATCCACCACTACCATGATAGAGCTGTTCCTATCCGCCAGAGGTAGTCCTATGATGAAGTCCATGGAGACACTCTCCCACGGACGCTTTGGTATAGGTAATGGCTCCAACAACCCCACAGGCCGTCGATGTTCAACCTTGTCTTGTTGGCATAGTAGACAAGTGCGAACATACTCCTCGATGTCATCCCGCATCTTCGGCCAATAGTAGTTATGTTCTATGAGAGCTTGGGTCCGATGCACCCCCTGGTGTCCCGCCCACATAGAATCATGGTGTTCTCGCAACACCTCGCGCCTCAGCCCTCCACCTGAAGGCACATAGACACGTCGCCCTCGTGTCAAAATCAGCCCTCCTTCGGTCCAGAAACGGCGCGCCTTGCCGTCTTTGATGAGTTCACCCATGGAAGTGGCCCATTGATCCTTCTCCATCTCGGTCTTGACCCTCTCCATTAGGTTACTTGCTGGTCCGGAAAAGGAAGAGACTGCAGCCAGCTGTGCCTTTCTACTCAAAGCATCAGGGACTGAATTTGTTCGGCCCGGCTTGTACTCGATGTCGAAATCAAATTCAGCCAGAAACTGCTGCCATCTCGCCTGCTTGGGGGTGAGTTTTGGTTGGGTCTGAAAGTAGCTTGTGGCCACGTTATCCGTGCGCACCACAAACTTAGATCCGAGGAGGTAATGACGCCAGGTTCGAAGACAGTGCACAATTGCAGTCATTTCCTTTTCATGAACCGTATACCTGCGCTCGGTGTCGTTCAACTTCCGACTCTCGTAGGCCACTGGGTGCCCTTCCTGCATGAGCACCCCTCCAATGGCAAAATCTGATGCGTCGGTGTGGACTTCAAAAGAAATAGAAAAGTCCGGTAGCACGAGGACCGGCTCCGCCGTGACCGCCTGCTTGAGACGATCAAATGCCTCCTGACATTGGTTTGACCACCGCCATGGACGATCCTTCTTTAACAAATCCGTCAGTGGGGCACATAACTTCGAATATCCGGTGATGAACCTCCTATAGTAATTTGCCAAGCCAAGAAAAGAGCGTAAGTGTGTAACACGTGTAGGTACCTCCCACTCGGCTATGGCTGAAATTTTTGAGGGATCCATCATGAGCCTTCCATCCCCAATGATGTGCCCGAGGAACGGCACCCTCTGCTGCGCAAACACACACTTCTCCTTCTTCACAAAGAGTTGGTGCTGCCGTAGGGTAGAGAAGACTTGCCTCAGGTGTGCCACATGCTCATCCAATGTCCGGCTGTATACAACAATGTCATCCAAGTATACTACCACGAATTTATCGATGAAGTCGTGGAGTACACGCTGCATCAAAGCACAGAAAGTTGCTGGTGCGTTGGTGAGGCCGAAAGGCATGACAAGGTACTCGAAGCTCCCGTACCTTGTCACACATGCAGTCTTCTCAATGTCCTCCTCCGCCACGCGAACCTGATAGTACCCGCTGCGAAGATCCAACTTGGAAATCCATCGTGCCTTGCCAAGTTGATCGAACAAATCATCAATCCGAGGAATGGGGTACTTGTTCTTCACCGTAAGCTTGTTGAGGGCCCTGTAGTCGATGCAGAGTCTCAACGAACCATCGTGCTTCTTCTGAAAAAGTACCGGTGCTCCATACGGACTCTTCGAAGGTCGAATGAACCCGCTGTCCACCAACTCCGTTAGCTGCCTCCTCAGCTCCTGGAGTTCAGGTGGGGCCATCCTATATGGTGCTTGAGCTGGTGGACGTGCTCCATGCACCAAATCAATCCGATGATCGATTTCTCTTTCTGGCGGCAATTGCTTGGGTAACTCGGGGGGCATCACATCCCCGAATTCAGTGAGAACACCCTCGATGGGCGCTGGAATCTCGTCTCCTTCCAGTAGTTCTTCCTCCTGAAGGGACGCAATATATGTTGGAAGTCCCCTTCTCAGCCCCTTAGCAAGTTGCATCGCCGATAGGACTCGCTGCGGAGTCCCTTTAACTCGCTTCCCTGGAACTACGCAAGCTCCACTCGGATTCAGGACCACCACCACATCTGAATCCGGCTTTATCATGGCTTGTAGCTGGGTAAGCAAAGACATGCCGATGACCACCTCGTAGTCGTCAATCGGGGCGACCACCGCTGTCACCCGTCCGGTCCATGCGCCGAATTGGATCTCAACATCCTTCGACGTTCTGCTGGTAGCCACTTCTGCGGAATTGACCGCCTTGAACGTGTGTTCATCATGTTCAATCTTCAGATTTAACCTCTTTGCCGTAGCTAGGTCCACGAAGAAGTCAGTGGCACCCGTATCAATGAGTGCCTGGAAGATGTGACCACCAATGCAGATAGGTGCATAGAGCAGACCTCGTGGCCCCTTGGCCTTCAGGGCATTGAGACTGAGTGAGCCCATCCTTTGGTCGGTCTCTTGCTTCTCCTCCACCGCCATAGATGCTATCTTGCCCCTCAATGGACAGTCCTTCACCTTGTGCGGTCCATTGCAAATATAGCATGAGATGGTGCTGGTATCTTGCGCCACCCCTTTGCCCTTCGCTTGGGAAGCCCCTCCACTCGAGGAGCTCGGATTCGAGCCCTTTGTACCTCCTTTGTGACCTGATTTCGCTCCCCCACCTTTGCCCTGTTTCGATGCTTGGGCTTTGGGAGCTGTGGGTTGAGTCTTGAACTCGATGAGAGCCTCCGCTTGAGCTATCGCCTCGTTCAAACTCTGGACTCCTCTTCGCTGCAACTCCATCTTTGCCCACGGTTTGAGCCCGTCAAGGAAAGTGAAGAGAGAGTCCTCGTTGCTGAGGTCTGGTACCTCCAACAACAATTCGCTGAACTCTCGCACATACTCACGCACATCGCCCTTTTGCGTGAGTCGCCGTAGTCGTGCTCGAGCATCATCCTTAGCGAACGCGGGGAAGAATTGCTTTCGAAGTTCAGTTTGGAACTGTACCCAAGTGGTGATTGGAACAGCCCCTTGCTTCACATCGTCGGCCCGACGTCGCCACCAAAGCATCGCCACATCCCTCAAGAACATGGCCGCCGTGCTCACCTTCATGGCTTCTTCCCTCACGCCAGTAACCTGCAAGTATTGCTCCACGGCGAAAAGAAAGTTATCCACCTCCTTCGCGGACCGTCGTCCGCAGAACTCTTGTGGCTTGGGAACATCAAGCTTGTGCAGGGGGCGCGTAGCCTCTCTTGCGACCTCCATTGTCAATGGAGAAGAGGATACGCCTGTGGTGGTACTCTCCTTTAAAAGGCCAACCACCTGATTTTGGAGAGCCTTCACCATGATCTCCAACTCCTCGTTACGCCGCAGCACTTCCTTATAGCGCCGCTCCATATCGAAGGAAATCTGGTTCAGCTGAGCGGCGATCTCACCTCGGAGGGTTGCGTCCCTACCCTCAAGGTCCTCCATCCGTCCTTCAACCTCAGCTATTTGGGCCTCGCACCTCCGTAATCGATTGTCGGCGGAGATAACCGGAGATGCAATACGTAACCCATACAGAGATTCATCAACTGGATGCGCTCCACCCATCGCCGTGCCTCCTCCTGAGGCTAGATTGGGATCCATGGTCGAGGATGATGCGTCCGCCATTCCCACCATGGAAGTTACCGTAGAGGTCGTCTCCTTCATTTCTGGTATGGCTTTGATACCAAGTGACACGAACGAAGGGATTACAAAGCGAATCCCAACAACGTGCGGCTCAGTCTATCAAAAATAACCGATCAGCCTTCCTGGCGTGGGTACCTAGTCTCTATGACTTAGGTCACGCCTAACAACAATAATGCAGCGAAACACAACACCAGAAAATACCACGAAGGAGAAGAAGAAATGTAGGGGAAGAGAACTTTATTGAATAACCACTCAACTGATTACAATAAACTCTCTTGGCCTCTCCAGCTCTACCGGATACCAATCCCTCCCCTTTGAGGGTCCTCTTATAGAGGAACAACCTCCAGTTACAAGTCCCTCACGAACTCAACTTTCCATGCACAAGATAAGGATGAATTCTAGATAAGATAGGAAAACCCCGATTCCCGCAGGATTCTGCGCAATCAGATAAAACAGCCAAGTTCGTGCCTCAAACGAACTCCGATTACCATGAAACTAGATTCGTTGGATTCAAGACGAAGAATCCTTCCAGATGGCACCTTTTCCACTTTGAATGGACTTCTGTAGAGTTCCCAAAATGCCCCTCAAAGTGAAAGCGCGTGGAAACAGCGTTTCAGCCACATCTTCTAACCATACACGTTTTCAGTTATAAAAACGTGTTAAAACGTGTCCCTTGCCTTCTGGAGACTTATGCCACGTTCCTCCATCAGTGGCACACATTTCCATGCATCCCAATTTCCCGGATTCAGTCCATGCTTCGAGATAAGCCCACAACGCTGAATCAGTCTCGTTGCAGCAGCTTTCCTCCTAATGATGAACCAGCATGTATTCTCAACAATACACGCCTTGGAGCACGTGCCCACGGCCCCATGCTCTTGGGTATTCCACCTACATCTTGCACACGTTTCCCTAGGTGATCCTAGGGTCCAGATTTGGTCTCCAAGTTGCCCGAATCTCTAGAGAGCACCGTCAGACCTCGAACCCGTCCAGCGACCTGATCTGGTTTATACCTTGATCCGCGTCCGGTCCAGCCCCGATTCGAGGAGCCGTGACAATATCTTATGTTATACTAATGAATTCAATCTAGTGTTTCAGTCAAATATTTGTAACTTTATATTCAAGTGTCTCTAGCTTTGGTTCAATACACTTTGGATAAGTAAGGAATTCAATTTGAACCAAAGTCTGAATCTCGAGTCGACTCCGGAAGATTACGAGTCGACTCCAAGCATATCAGAAGCTCTGGCACAAGCTCGAGTCGACTCCTGCACATTACGAGTCGACTCCGACTGAGAACAGACAGCCGGACAGAAAGATTCATCTCAGAACCTGTCAACGAGTCGACTTCTGAAGAATTCGAGTCGACTCCGATGCTAGCCGAGTCGACTCCAGCATAGTACGAGTCGACTCCAGCATAGTACGAGTCGACTCCATGGAATAACAGACAGAAAGACAGAGAAGCCATTTTGTACTCTGAGAGCCGAGTCGACTCCCGAAGAACTCGAGTCGACTCCGACGGTTGGCAGGTCGACTCCTAAGGAAGCAAGAGTCGACTCCCAGAGAAATGCAAGGTTAAAAGTCAGAGAACCAACTTCGATGTCTGAGAGCCAAGTCGACTCCCACAAAGTCCGAGTCGACTCCGAGGCAGTTCAACTCCAAAGACAGAAGATCGGTATTTCGTGTCTGAGAGCCGAGTCGACTTCCGCAAAGTCCGAGTCGACTCCGAGACAGTTCAAGTTCAAAGATAGAAGACCTGTCTCTCCGGCTCTGAGAGCCGAGTCAACTCCAAGGAAATCTGAGTCGACTCGAGGAAGTAAAATCGAGAGGATGAGTTTTGAAGCCCTGAGGATCGAGTCGTCTCCAGAAGGAAAAGTCATCTCCGGACAATTGGCGAGTCGACTCCAGGTTCAGCCGAGTCGACTTCAGAACGGGACGGCACTCGATTTCAAATTTTGAACAGTGGGCGAGTCGTCTCCAGTAAAGCATGAGTCGACTCCAGCAACACTCGAGTCGACTCCTGATCGAGCGAGTCGACTCCGATCCCAACGGGCATTTTGTCAAGAGTTGCAGAATATGCAGAACGACCTTGAATCTGTGTCTAACGGCTATTTTTCTTGGGGAATGGCTTAAATAGCCTAAGTGAACAGTAATAAAGTAAGAAAAGAGAGACTCCATTCAAAGCTAAAGGGATTTCCACCAACCAAAAGCTCTCTAGAGTGATTACACGAAAAAGAAGGAAGAAGTGCATTGAAGTCGACTCTCCAACTGTCTTCCTCACATTCAAGGCTCTCCTTCTGACAGCAAGTCTACATCAAATTCAAGAGGAGTCAAAGAGTTTGAAAAGCCCCTTCCTCCATCTCCAAAATCAGTTTGAGGGCTTCTTACTCTTCCTTGCTTAAATTGTTTAAATACGCTTTTGAGAAGCTTCCTTTTTGTTTGTGTCAAACTATTTGTTACTTACTTGATTCAATCAGGGGATTGAATCAAGGGTGTTAAGGTTTGTTGGTGAGCCAAGGTTAAAACCAACGGTGTAAGGGTTTGATTGTGATCCCGGAAAAACAATCGGGTGGTTCTAGTCGGTGAGCCTGTGAAAACCGATCGAGTTCGTTGTGGTCTCGTAAAACAACAAGTTGGGTTGTGAACTTGTAAAACAACCGGCTGTAATTCAAGGAATTATAGTGAACTCCCAAGTGAGGCTTGGGGAGTGGACGTAGGAGCAAGGGTTAGCTCCGAACCACTATAAAATTGCTTGTGTTTGTGATTGTTTCATTGTCTCTTCCTTTCCCTTCATCCACTGCATATAGCAACTAATTAATCCACTTGCAAAAGTTTTAATTAGTTACTCACAAAGTCTTTTAATTGCAATAATTATTTTAAAACCCAATTCACCCCCCCTCTTGGGTTGTCTATCTGGGCAACAAGTGGCATCAGAGCCGAAAATCTTTTACCAAAAGAGTAAAAGATCAAAATGACAACCCCATTTGGATCTTCTCATATTGAGGGCCAGTCCACCCATAGACCACCATTCTTCAATGGATCCGACTACTCATATTGGAAGGCTAGGATGAGAATATTTATCCAAGCACAAGACTATGAGATGTGGACCACCATACTTAATGGACCATACATTCCATCAATTTTTGTAGAGGGTGTTACTATACCCAAACTTGAAAAGGATTGGGATGACAATGATATAAGGAAGGCACAACTAAATGCCAAAGCAATGAATGTGCTTTATTGTACTTTAGACCGAAATGAATTCAATAGAGTCTCTACTTGCAATTCTGCAAAAGAGATTTGGGATAGACTTGAAGTGACCCACGAGGGCACAAATCAAGTAAAAGAATCTAAAATAAATATATTAGTTCATAAGTATGAATTATTTAAGATGGATTCCAATGAAACTATCACTTGCATGTTTACTAGATTTACTGACATTGTCAATGGCCTAAAAAGCCTTGGCAAAAATTATACTAACAGTGACCTTGTCAGGAAGATTCTTCGTTGTTTGCCAAGGTCATGGGAGGCCAAGGTGACGGCAATCCAAGAAGCCAAGAACTTGAACAAGCTTCCACTTGAGGAGCTTCTTGGATCCCTAATGACGCACGAGCTCACAATGAAACAACACAGCGAAGAAGAATCGTCTCATAAGAAAAAGGTAATAGCTCTCAAATCTACTTCTTCTAACAAGAATTTATCTTGCAGTAGCAGCAGTGAAGAAGAAGATCATGAGGGAGATGATGATGAGGCTCTTCTCGTGCGTAAGTTCAGAAAATGCATCAACCGAAAGAAGTCCTTTCATCAAAGGAGAGGTCCCTCAAGTTCCTATTACAAGGATAAAGGTAAGGAAAGGAAAAATGAGGGAATCGGATGCTACGAATGTAAGAAGCCGGGACACTTCAGAGCGGACTGTCCTTTGCTCAAGAAGGCCAGCAAGTACAAGAAAAAGAAAGTTCTCGTCTCCACCCTATCGGACTCCGATTCATCATCATCATCATCGGATGAGGAACAAGAAGGAAAGGCCAACCTATGTTTTATGGCAAACGAAAATGAGGTAACATCTGAAACGCATTTATATTTTACCTTTGATCAATTGTATGATGCGTTTAATGAATTAATGGATGAATATAAGACAATAAATCTTAAGAATAAAGAGCTAAAACTAACCAATCAATCTCACCTCCATAAATACGATAAATTAGTTAAGGATAAGAATTTTATCATTAAAGAAAATTTAGAACTTAAAACAAGCAAGCAAATGTTAATTCAAAAAACTAATACCTTAATTAAAGATAACGAAAAACTAACCAAGGAAATTTCTGAACTTAAAAAGGATAAACAAACTATTAGAGATAATTTCACAAAAGACTTAAATGCACTAAAAACAGAAAAACAAAAGTTGGCACTAGAACTTGAAAAGTCCAAACCTTTTGTAGAAAAGTTTACATATAGTTCTGAAAAATTGGAAATGATACTTAATAGTCAACGAGCTGTGTTCAATAGAGCTGGTTTAGGGTATAAACCTAAAAATAAGCAAAAGCTCCTTAGTAATTTCTTTGTAAAAGCAGGGGAAAGCAAAACTAAGAAAATAACCTATTTTTGCTGTGGAACAATAGGACATAAAGCTAATGTGTGTGATCATAGAAAAGGAAAAGCTAAAGAAAAAATTAAAAGGGTTTGGGTTCCAAAAGGAACCAACATTACTAACCATGAAGGACCCAAGAAAATTTGGGTACCTAAAATTGTATGATTTCCTTGTGTAGGAGTGTCTTGCAGCCAAGGTCGACAAAAACTGTTGGTACTTGGATAGTGGCTGCTCAAGATACATGACGGGTGACAAAGACCAATTCTTCACCCTTGAGCCTAAGAAGGAAGGTGCAGTGACATTTGGAGACAACAACCAAGGTCACATCGTTGGTATAGGTAAAGTACAAATCACCTCCTCAACCTTTGTTGATAATGTACGATTAGTAGATGATCTTAAACATAACTTACTTAGCATAAGTCAATTATGTGATAAGGGTTTTGATGTCTTGTTTAAACAATCCTTATGCATCATAACCAACTCAATTGATAATAGCTTAGTATTCAAAGGAATAAGATGTGGAAATGTCTATGTAGTAGATCTAGATGATCTTGCTAAAAACAGTCCTTGCTTAGTTGCTAGTGATACTAAGGAGAATGATGCAAGTTGGTTATGGCACCGTAAATTAGCACATGCAAGTATGGATACAATATCTAAGTTAGTTAAAAGAGATTCTGTAATAGGTTTGCCAAAACTAAAATTTGAGAAAAATAAAATCTGTGAAGCTTGTCAATATGGCAAACAATCAAGGAACTTCTTTAAATCCATAAATTGTGTCTCTACCTCTAGACCTCTTGAACTACTACACATGGATCTATTTGGACCAACTAGAACCACAAGTCTAGGTGGAAACAAATATGGTCTTGTTATTGTAGATGATTTTTCTAGATATACTTGGATCATGTTTTTAGCTCATAAAGATCAAGCATTTTCAGTATTTAAGAAATTTCATAAGGAAGTAACTAATGCTAGAGATGCTTCAGTCATAGCTATTAGAAGTGACCATGGAACGAAATTTGAAAATTATCTATTTGATGAATTTTGTAGTAAAAAGGGGATAACTCATAATTTTTCTGCACCTAGGACACCACAACAAATGGAGTTGTAGAAAGAAAGAATAGAACCCTAGAGGAAATGGCTAGAACCATGCTATGTGAAAGTAGCCTCCCTAAGTATTTTTGGGGAGAAGCCATTAATACATCATGCCATATATTAAATAGAGTTTTATTGAGACCCATTATAAAGAAAACACCTTATGAACTTTGAAAAAATAGAAAGCCCAAAGTAAACTATTTTCATGTTTTTGGATGTAGGTGTTTCATTCATAATAATGGGAAGAATAACTTAGGTAAATTTGATTCTAAATCTGATGAAGGTATCTTTTTGGGATATTCTACATCAAGTAAAGCATATAGAGTATTTAACAAAAGAAATCTTATTATTGAAGAGTCTATACATATTGTGTTTGATGATACTAGTGATATCTCTTCTAGCAAGAGAGTTGTTCCTGATGATGATGCAGAAATTCTTGAAGGAAAGATTGATGAGATGACATTAGAAGAAGATGAACAAAAACTAATTGGAAATGCATCAACAAGCCAAGAGGCAATTGTGGATCATGGGCTGACTAAGGCTTGGAGGTATGCTCATGGGCATCCTAAGGAATTAATTTTAGATGATCCATCTCAACCTATTAGGACTAGAGCATCTCTTAGGAACTTAAATAATCATCTAGCATTTGTCTCACACTTTGAACCTAAACACATAGAAGAAGCTGAAAAGGATGTAAATTGGATAAATGCAATGCAAGAAGAACTAAACCAATTTACTAGAAACAAGGTATGGAACCTAGTTGAACGACCCTCTGAATATTCAATAATAGGTACCAAATGGATATATAAAAATAAACTTGATGAAAATGGAATTGTGATTAGGAACAAGGCTAGACTAGTAGCAAAGGGCTATAATCAAGAAGAAGGTATAGACTTTGATGAAACCTTTGCTCCTGTAGCTAGACTTGAGGCAATTAGATTGTTACTAGCATTTGCATGCTCTAAAGACTTCAAATTATTTCAAATGGATGTAAAAAGTGCATTTTTGAATGGGTATATTAATGAGGAGGTGTATGTAGAACAACCTCCTGATTTTGAAAATAATCAATACCCCAATCATGTTTACAAACTAAATAAAGCACTTTATGGTCTAAAGCAAGCTCCTAGAGCTTGGTATGAAAGACTTAGCAAGTTTCTACTAGACCATGAGTTCTCTAGAGGAAATGTAGATACAACACTGTTTTTAAAGAAGAAAAACAAAGAAATGTTAGTAGTGCAGATTTATGTTGATGATATTATTTTCGGTGCTACTAACAATCGCCTCTGCGAAGAATTTGCTGACTTGATGCAGAGTGAATTTGAAATGAGCATGATGGGAGAGCTGAACTATTTTCTCGGGCTACAAATCAAACAATCTAAGGAGGGCATCTTCATCTGTCAAGCGAAATACATCAAAGAGATGATCAAAAAGTTTGATATGGAAGGAAACAAGCCAATCAGCACACCCATGGGTACGTCATGCAAACTTGATAAAGATGAATCAGGTAAGTCAGTAGATCAAAAGATGTATAGAGGTATGATAGGATCTTTATTATATCTTACTGCAAGTAGACCTGATATCATGTTTAGTGTATGCATGTGTGCTAGATATCAATCTAATCCTAAGGAATCACATTTAATAGCTATTAAGAGAATCTTTAAATACCTAATAGGAACAAAAACCATAGGTCTATGGTACTCTAAAGATTCAAGCATAAATTTAATTGGGTATACTGATTCAGACTTCGCTGGTTGTAAACTTGATAGAAAAAGCACCAGCGGATCATGTCAATTCTTAGGAGAAAATTTAATCTCTTGGTTTAGCAAGAAACAAAACTCGGTTGCATTATCTACAGCTGAAGCCGAATATGTTGCTGCCGGGAGTTGTTGTGCTCAAATCTTGTGGATTAAACAACAACTTGAAGATTATGGCATTAAACAAGATAAAATTCCCATTAACTGTGATAATACAAGTACCATTAATCTAACTAAGAATCCAATTCAGCACTCAAGAACTAAACATATTGAGATAAGACATCACTTCATAAGAGATCATGTACTGAATGGTGATGTGACACTTCAATTTGTGTGTACTGATGATCAACTTGTTGATATCTTCACAAAACCCCTATGTGAGGATCGATTTTGCATACTTAGAAGAGGGTTAGGAGTGATTGATCCATTCTCGTGATACTCTCCTCTAATTCATAGATTTTGAGGATTAGTCTAAGGTAAACATAGGACTTCTTATCTATGATCATCTATTCAGCTCCTAAATCATGGATAAGTCTATAACTATCTCTAGTGGCACGAAAATAACATGATTTTTGGGTGCGTGCCAGAGTTCGAGTCGACTCGGATACATTTTAGAGTCGGCTCATGGGGGAGTCGACTCGCGTATATTTCGGAGTCGACTCGAGGTCGATGGCATCATGGGGGGAGTCGACTCGCGCATATTTTGGAGTCGACTCGAGGTCGAGTCGACTCGCGACTTACTGGAGTCAACTCGAGGTCGGGAATCCGATGTTTTAACCCTAATCGAAACGTTCAATCGACACTTCTATTCACCGCCGTCACTGTTTCAAAAAACCCTAGAGTCATTTCCGACCTCGTCTCCGACCCTTGTTAGGCCATTTCCGTCGAGTTTCCCTCCGTCCCTCGTGTCCTTTCCCCCTCCTTAGGTCTAGGATGCCTCGCAAAGCCACTGTCCCGAGCCGAAAAAGGCCCTATTCCGCGAGCGGCACCGAGCGACAGTCAAAGGCTCGGAATGAACCCGCGAGACCACAACCTCCGGTTCCTTCCCTGCCGAGGCCGGTTCCCTCGCGTCCGTGCGCCGGGAAGGCGGTCTCCACCAGGAGAAAAGTCAACTTTGACTTCCTCTCCCGGGAAGGCTTTACCCTAGGGCATCGGTTAAGGGCTCAAGGGTTAGAAAGGTTTTGTTCCCTAGATCTCCCTACTTACCCGGGGTTAGTTAGAGAATTTTACGGTACTGTAGCTAGGGGTAATGGTGGTATTCAGAGAACTGCAGCGGGTGTCCCTATATTTATTTCGGAGGACTTCATTGCTCAAGTCCTCCATCTTCCCCAAGTAGGGGTGTCTCCCTCTCACCCCGCGGATAGGACTGAGGCCCTTACGGCCATACTAGAGAGTCCACCTCAGTCCCCCCTAGAAGAGGTGTCTGCAAATCAGCTATCAGCTGAAATGCGGCTCCTCTTAAGTATCATATCTAGGACCCTCTTCCCCAAGACAGGCCGTTTTGATTTTGTGTCTGAGAGGTACCTAGCCCTGATGTTCTACATACTTCAAGATACTCCAATCAACTTCCCAAAACTCATCTACAGATACATCTGTGAACCATTAGATAAGCCTAGATTGAGTCTCTCGTATGGTATGCTATTCACCCTCATCTTTAGGGAGTTAGGGTTTCCTATTCCTGAGGGAGAACCCTCTCGCTCACTGCGTCACACTGACCGAATGGGGTTCCATAGAGTCAAGGAAGTCTGGGTACGGAGACCATCCACTTCCACACCTTCTGACCTACTACTCGACACTTCCCCAGCCCTGATCATGACTCAGATTTTCCCACCTATCCCTCCACTTCAGCACCATCTACTTTAGCCGGACCCTCCACTGCACCACCTTCTCAGCCATTGGAGGTCCGGATATCTTCTGAGCAGCTCCGAGAGTTGCGGCAGGAGATCGTGAGGGAGCTACGGGACGACCTACTGAGGGAGCTCCGAGGTCCTCAGAGTGCTCCCTCCACCCAGCTAGTACCCTCCTTAGCAGCCGTGTCAGAGATGGTTGCAAATCTGAGGGAGGAGATATTCAACATCCGAAGCCTAGTTCAAGGACAATACTGGAACATAAGTGACGTCAAGGACGACACAAGGGAGATGCGAGATAGCATCAAAAAGAAACTAGGCAACCAGAGTCAGGGTGCTGAGAGACTAGCCAACGCACTGATCTTCAAGCTCGACACCCTCCAAGAAAGTGTGAACAACATATCAACTATTTAGTCTAGAGCCACCTCGGAGATTCTTGAACAACTGGGAAATATCAATGAGGGGCTAAGCATGGTCATCAAACACACTAGACTAAGCAAGGGCTAGAGTTGTATATTTTTCTTTACTTTATGTTGTACAGTCCCTTGAGGACTCACTTGATATGTAATCACACTTATACTTAATTTTGAATAAATACAATGAGTAGAACTTCTCAAAAATTGCGCATTCTTGAGTTTTTGCATCTTACTGTGCTTTCTACCTTTTTGCTATGATGACAAAAAGGGGGAGAAAATATATTGAATAGACATGTAAAGGGAATCAATAAAAAGAAAACTTTTAAAGCACAAAATAATTTGTTCTAAGTGGATTCGATACCTCGAGGCTCATTATCTCTCTGCTGGGGCTCCTAAAGGAGTAATCTCCAGAATCTATTCAAGGGATATTCGGAGATTAGTTGAATCATACTCAAGAACAAATTGGCAGATTTTTCCTCTAAAACCAAAAATTTAAGTCAAAAGCTTCAATACACTAAAAGAAAATTCAGAGAATCTAAACAAAGTTGAATGCATGTGTTGAGGGGGAGAATCTGAAATCTTAAGAAAGCAAACTCATTAGATATATATAAGCCAAACAATTGATTGCATGACATGAAGGCTTATATAATTTCAAATGAAAGGGGGAGCTTTAACTTCAGAATTTACTGTTTCACACCTTTCAGTTTTGGATAATTTAAATGACTAGACACTTGAATTTATTTTAAAACTTTATTATAAATCTCCTTTTTGGTTGAGCAATTCACTTTACAAATACTCAATGTTTTGTCATCATCAAAACGGGGGAGATTGTGGAGTGATTGATTATAACCCTATTGATAGAGATCAAGGGGCTGGCCGAATGGTTCAAGCTAATTCCAAAGATCCATTACAAGGAATTGGAGGTCCAATGACTAGAGCAAGGGCAAAACAAATGAAAGAAGCTTTATATGGACTAGTCATGGAAATTCAAGAGAAGGAGGCTGCTTTAGAAGACTCTAAGGCTTCACCAAGATTGATCACTTATCTTTACATAGTAAATGCTGAAGAACAAAGCTTGGAGCCATTAAACAAGGCTGATCCACGTGGAGATGCTATTTAGGCCCATTTTTCGTGGGTACTTTTGGGCTTGAGTCTTGTTGTGTTCCTAATTACTTGTACATGAAGTTTTGACTTGTCAACTCGTTTTTCCTAAGTTATTCATGTACTTCATAGTTAGGAACCTTGAAAGTTGTGTCATTTATTATTTTGAAGTTGTAACTTGGAAAACGTTTTTTACTTATTGCCTTGGAAAGGGGATGGTGTCCTTTCCAATAGCTTAGTTTGAAGCCTATATAAAGGCTGCCATATGTAACCAAGGGATTATTATGAATAATTAAAGTGTTGGCAAGCTTTGCTATGCTCTTTTGTGTTCTTGGATTAGAATACAAAATTCTGACTTATCAAAGGGAGTGATCAACCTTTGTGGCGTCTTCAAGGATTAGGGTTTTAAGGACTTAGTTTCCTTAGAGTTCTAATCTGATCTCCTACAACTTGTTTTTCTAGCGATCTCGGGGCAAGTATAGCAAATTGATTCAAGGGTTCCTAGGGCAGGTCTCCTGGTGGGTTCTTGTCATTTGGTATCAGAGCTTTGGTTCTTGAAATCAGGTTACTTATCCTTTATCATCTTTGTTCCTTTGTTCTTATTTTATTTCTTTAAGCTTCTTTGTTCGTTCTCTTATTTCTGTTTTTTTTTCAGTTCCTTGTGTTTCTTGTTTCCTCTAATCTGTTTTGTTCTTTAATCTTCTGTTACTTAGTTTGATTCAAAAAAAAAAAAAAAAAGACGAAAAAAAAAAACGAAAAAAAAAAACGAAAAAAAAAGAAAAGAAAAGAAAGAAAGAAAGAAAGAAAGAAGGTTATTGATTAAGGGGCATTAATTACAAGGCTGTTTCACTTGTTGCAAAGCTGAAGACCCCTTGTTGCAAGGTTGTTTCACTTGTTACAAGACCGTTTTACGTATTACAAGGCTGCTTAGCTTGTTCTTATTTCTCCTTGCTTTCTAGTTGTTTCTATTACATATCCTTTACTTCCTTTTGAAGTCTTCTTATGTTCTTGATGCTTTAAGACAATTTTTCTTGTGAGTACCATTTGCCTCATCGAAGTCCTTAAAATTCTGATTTTCTTGGAGATTTGCCACCATCCATCTGATCGCTCTTTGTGATTTGTTGATTTTGATTCTTTCAAGAACATAAAGAGGGCTGGCTTGAGTGGTAAAAGGCAAGAGTGTGAGTTCATCATCAAGAAAAAGCCATAAAAGAGTGTCCACCCGAGAGAGGAGTGTGTGAGGACCTATTCTGTTTATACTAATCTTTTGATTGCAGCATACAAAGATGAGTAGTGGAGGTAGTGAACAACCAGATGTTGATATGAAGTTATGGATGAAAGCCATTGCTGATCAACTTACTAAGCTTGGTGCACGAATGGATGATTTGGAATCACCAAGCAGAATCAAACCTTTGAGGGGGCAGATGTTTGAAGATGATGAAGAAGATTTAGATTATGAATCTTACTCTAGAAGGGGAAAGAAGGCCGATGATTCAAAAGATAATAATCTGGGCAGCATCAAGATGAAGATTCCTATCTTTCAAGGAAAGAATGATCCCGAACTTTACTTGGAATGGGAGAGAAAAGTTGAACATGTGTTTGATTGTCACAACTATTCAAATGAGAAAAAGGTGAAATTGGCAGCCGTTGAGTTCACGGATTATGCAAGCATATGGTGGGATCAATTGATGATTAGTCGGCGAAGGATTGGAGAAAGGCCAATTCGGTCATGGGAAGATATGAAATTGGTAATGCGCAAGAGATTTGTACCTAGCCATTACTATAGAGATTTACATAGAAAGTTACAAGGGCTGGTTCAAGGCTCCATGAGTGTGGAAGACTATTATAAAGAAATGGAGATGGCAATGATTAAAGCTAATATAGAGGAAGATCGAGAGGCTACCATGGCAAGATTTATTGGAGGCTTAAACAAAGAGGTTGCTGATGTGGTTGAATTGCAACACTATGTGGAGATGGAGGAGCTGTTGCACAAGGCCATCAAAATAGAAAAGCAAATCAAGTCCAAAGGATCCAAATCGGGTTTGGCTTCTAGTTCCACATGGAAGTCTAATTGGAAGGATAACAAATCTGCCTCAAAAACAAAAGAAGATGCAAAGCCAAAAGATTCGGTTGCTATTTCAAAAGGTAAAACCGAAACTAACACTTCTTCTAAATCACGTAATGTTAAGTGTTTTAGGTGCCAAGGATTTGGGCATATTGCTTCCCAATGCCCAAACAAGAGGATTATGATTATGTTGGAGAATGGTGACATTGAAAGTGCTAGTTCAAGTGAGGATGAGATGCCACCCTTAGAAAATTGCAGTGATATTGACATTGAAGAACCTGTACATGGAGATATGTTGGTGACAAGAAGAGCACTAAGCATCCAGCCTAAGGATGATGGTGATAAGGAGCAACGTGAACATATTTTCCATACTAGATGTCATGTGAAGGGAAAGGTATGTACCATGATTATTGATAGCGGAAGCTGCACTAATGTTGCTAGTACTTTGTTAGTAGATAAGCTGGAGTTACCCACCATGAAGCATCCTAATCCATACAAGTTGCAATGGTTAAATGAATGTGGAGAAGTGAGGGTAAACAAGCAAGTGCTCGTTTCATTTTCAATTGGCAAATACACAGATGAGATTCTTTGTGATGTGGCACCAATGCATGCTAGTCATATTTTGCTTGGACGACCATGGCAGTTTGATAGGAAGGTTACACACAATGGATACAAAAACCATTATTCTTTTATGATGAACAACCGCACTGTAGTCCTAACCCCTCTCAAACCTTTGCAAGCTTATGAAGATCAGATTCGGATAGCGAGAGAGTGTAAAAAGAGAGAAGGTGAGTCCGAGAGGAAAAATGCAATGAAAGGAGTGAGATTGAGAGCAGAGAGAAAAGTATTCAAAAAAAAGAAAAAAGTAAAAAAATGAGTGTGTTTGCTGAAAAAAATGAGGTTAAGAGTGTTATGTTCTCAAGACAGCAACTACTTGTACTTATGTACAAGGATGTTTATCTTTCTACTAACGATCTTAACCCCTCCTTGCCTAGTGTTGTTGTGACTTTATTGCAGGAATTTGAGGACATATTTCCAAAAGAGATTCCTAATGGACTACCACCCTTAAGAGGCATTGAGCATCAAATAGACTTCATGCCCGGTTCTACCATTCCAAACAGACCTGCATATAGAGCTAATCCCGAAGAAACAAAGAAAATCCAAAGGCAAGTGGATGAGCTGGTGAAAAAGGGAATTGTCAGAGAAAGTCTTAGCCCATGTTCGGTTCCTGTCATCCTAGTCCCAAAGAAAGATGGAACATGGCGCATGTGTGTGGATTGCCGAGCCATCAACAAAATAACAGTTAAGTATAGACATCCTATCCCAAGATTAGATGATATGCTTGATGAATTACATGGCTCTTGTTTGTTTTCTAAAATTGATTTGAGAAATGGCTACTATCAAATTCGTATGAAAGAGGGAGATGAATGGAAGACATCATTCAAAACTAAATATGGATTGTATGAGTGGTTAGTGATGCCTTTTGGTTTAACTAATGCACCTAGTACTTTCATGAGATTGATGAATCATGTTTTGCGTGCTTTCATAGGTCAATTTGTGGTAGTTTACTTTGATGATATTTTAGTCTATAGTAAGAACTTGGATGAACATGAACAACATTTGCATGCTGTTTTTAGCAAATTGAGAGAACACCAATTATATGCTAATCTTAAGAAGTGTACATTTTGCATGGAATCTGTTGTATTTCTTGGTTTTGTTGTTAGTTCTCAAGGTATTAGCATGGATGAGGAGAAGCTGAAGGCAATCAGGGACTGGCCTACACCTAAGAATGCGAACGAGGTAAGAAGTTTTCATGGTTTAGCAAGTTTTTATCGAAGGTTTGTTAAAAATTTCAGTTCTATTGCTGCACCTTTAAATGAACTTGTTAAAAAGAATGTTGTTTTTAAGTGGAATGATCAGCATGAACAAGTTTTCACTGATTTGAAAGATAAGCTAACTAATGCACCTTTGTTAAGTTTGCCTAACTTTGATAAAGCTTTTGAAGTTGAATGTGATGCATCCGGAATTGGAATAGGAGTTGTTTTGATGCAAGATTCAAAACCAATTGCTTATTTTAGTGAAAAGCTAAGTGGGGCAGCCTTGAATTATCCAACATATGACAAAGAACTTTATGCATTAGTGAGAACTCTTCAAACATGGCAGCATTACTTGTGGCCGAGGGAATTCATCATTCATTCTGATCATGAGAGCTTGAAGTTCTTGAAATCCCAGGGTAAGCTTAATAAGAGGCATGCTAAGTGGCTGGAGTTCATAGAAACATTTCTTTATTTCATCAAGTACAAACATGGAAAAGAAAATATCGTTGCTGACGCGTTGTCTCGAAGGTATGCTTTACTTACTACCTTGCAAACTAAGTTACTTGGTTTTGAATTGATTAAGGACTTGTATGCCAATGATTCTGATTTCTGCCAAACATGGAATACATGCAAAAAGAGTGCATCTGGTGAGTATTATAGGCATGACGGATTTCTATTTAAGAAAAATCAGTTGTGTGTGCCTATTTGTTCTATCCGTGAATTGCTTGTCAGAGAAACTCATGGGGGTGGTCTGATGGGACATTTTGGTGTGCAAAAGACTTTAGATATCTTGCATGAACATTTTTATTGGCCTAACATGAAGCATGATGTGCAAGCTGTTTATGATAAATGCATTACATGTAGACAAGCGAAATCTAAAGTTTTACCACATGGCTTGTATACACCTTTACCCGTGCCTAACCAACCTTGGATTGATATTTCTATGGATTTTGTTTTAGGATTACCAAGGTCTCAAAGTGGAAAGGACAGCATATTTGTTGTTGTTGATAGATTTAGCAAAATGGCTCATTTCATTGCATGTTCTAAAACCAATGATGCAATACATATTGCTGACTTGTTCTTTAAAGACATAGTTCGTTTGCATGGTTTGCCTAAGACAATTGTTAGTGATAGAGATGTGAAGTTCCTAAGTCATTTTTGGCGCACCTTGTGGAATAAATTAGGAACTAAACTCTTATTTTCTACTGTTGCACATCCTCAAACGGATGGACAAACTGAAGTAGTTAATAGGACACTCACTACTTTGTTACGTACCATCATTCAAAAGAACTTAAGGCAATGGGAAAAATGTTTACCGCACATTGAGTTTGCATACAACAGAACTGTTCATTCTTCTACTTCATTTTCACCTTTTGAAGTTGTCTATGGCTTTAATCCTAACTCCCTTGGATATTCTATCTTTGCCTACTAAAGAACGTGCTAATCTTGATGGAAAGCAAAAGGCAGAATTTGTGAAGGATTTACATGCCAAGGTTCGGGCTAACATTGAAAAGAAGAATGAGCAATATGCTAAGCAAGCCAACAAAGGACGTGTAAAGATTGTTTTTGAACCTGGTGATTGGGTCTGGGTGCATATGAGGAAAGAACGGTTTCTAACACAACGAAAATCCAAACTACAGCCTAGAGGAGATGGACCTTTTCAAGTCTTAGAGAGGATCAATGATAACGCCTACAAGCTGGATTTGCCAAGCAACTATAGTAATATTAGTGCTACTTTTAATGTTGCTGATTTATCCTTATTTGATGTAGGTGATTCGAGGACGAATCCTTTCGAGGAGGGAGGGAATGATAGAGATCAAGGGGCTGGCCGAATGGTTCAAGCTAATTCCAAAGATCCATTACAAGGAATTGGAGGTCCAATGACTAGAGCAAGGGCAAAACAAATGAAAGAAGCTTTATATGGACTAGTCATGGAAATTCAAGAGAAGGAGGCTGCTCTAGAAGACTCTAAGGCTTCACCAAGATTGATCACTTATCTTTACATAGTAAATTCTGAAGAACAAAGCTTGGAGCCATTAAACAAGGCTGATCCACGTGGAGATGCTATTTAGGCCCATTTTTCGTGGGTACTTTTGGGCTTGAGTCTTGTTGTGTTCCTAATTACTTGTACATGAAGTTTTGACTTGTCAACTCGTTTTTCCTAAGTTATTCATGTACTTCGTAGTTAGGAACCTTGAAAGTTGTGTCATTTATTATTTTGAAGTTGTAACTTGGAAGTTGTGACTTGGAAAATGTTTTTTACTTATTGCCTTGGAAAGGGGATGGTGTCCTTTCCAATAGCTTAGTTTGAAGCCTATATAAAGGCTGCCATATGTAACCAAGGGATTATTATGAATGAATTAAAGTGTTGGCAAGCTTTGCTATGCTCTTTTGTGTTCTTGGATTAGAATACAAAATTCTGACTTATCAAAGGGAGTGATCAACCTTTGTGGCGTCTTCAAGGATTAGGGTTTTAAGGACTTAGTTTCCTTAGAGTTCTAATCTGATCTCCTACAACTTGTTTTTCTAGCGATCTCGGGACAAGTATAGCAAATTGATTCAAGGGTTCCTAGGGCAGGTCTCCTGGTGGGTTCTTGTCACCTATTTGATTTTGATGAGCTCAAAGCATTTGAGTATATCTTATGTTATATTAATGAATTCAATCTAGTGTTTCAGTCAAATATTTGTAACTTTATGTTCAAGTGTCTCTAGCTTTGGTTCAATACACTTTGGATAAGTAAGGAATTCAATTTGAACCAAAGTCTGAATCTCGAGTCGACTCCAGAAGATTACGAGTCGACTCCAAGCGTATCAGAAGCTCTGGCACAAGCTCGAGTCGACTCCGGCATATTACGAGTCGACTCCGACTGAGAACAGACAGCCGGACAGAAAGATTCATCTCAGAATCTGTCAACAAGTCGACTCCTGAAGATTTCGAGTCGACTCCGATGCTAGCCGAGTTGACTCCAGCATAGTACGAGTCGACTCCATGGAGTAACAGACAGAAAGACAGAGAAGCCATTTTGGACTCTGAGAGCCGAGTCGACTCCCGAAGAACTCGAGTCGACTCCGACGGTTGGCAGGTCGACTCCTAAGGAAGCAAAAGTCGACTCCCAGAGAAATGCAAGGCTAAAAGTCAGAGAGCCAACTTCGATGTCTGAGAGCCGAGTCGACTCCCGCAAAGTCCGAGTCGACTCCGAGGCAGTTCAACTCCAAAGACAGAAGATCGGTATTTCATGTCTGAGAGTCGAGTCGACTCCCACAAAGTCCGAGTCGACTCCGAGACAGTTCAAGTTCAAAGATAGAAGACCTGTCTCTCCGGCTCTGAGAGCCGAGTCGACTCCAAGGAAATCCGAGTCGACTCGAGGAAGTAAAATCGAGAGGATGAGTTTTGAAGCCCTGAAGATCGAGTCGTCTCCAGAAGAAAAAGTCATCTCCGGACAATTGGCGAGTCGACTCCAGGTTCAGCCGAGTCGACTCCAGAACGGGACGGCACTCGATTTCAAATTTTGAACAGTGGGCGAGTCGTCTCCAGTAAATCATGAGTCGACTCCAGCAACACTCGAGTCGACTCCTGATCGAGCGAGTCGACTCCGATCCCAACGGGCATTTCGTCAGGAGTTGCAGAATGTGCAGAACGGCCTTGAATCTGTGTCTAACGGCTATTTTTCTTTGGAAATTGATGCAAACCTCAACGAACCTGCCGTGAGACCCAACAACAAAAGTTTGGAAAATCAATTCCCAGATCGTCCAAAAAGGTTAAAAGGAAAGGAATATAGACCCCGTTGCTATAAAGAGCAAGAAACCTATATTATCAAAGGATTAGGAATATTGACCCTGTGACTATAGAGAGTCAGAAACCAATATTATCAAGGGTTGGAGATTCAAGTGGTTGTACTTGAAACTACCGTAAGTTCTACACAAGAACAATAGAGAGAAAATTCTCACAAAAAGATTATATTTCGGAATTGCTTGATTACAAGTGAAAACACCAAGTATTTATAGGCAAAACAAGCCTTGGGTGCATTGAACCAACTAGAAAAAACATTAAATAAAAGTTGGTGAAGATGAAAGGAATACTACTTAAAGTCTTGGCAGCAATTAATTAACCTTGGGAAGTTGCAACAAAACTCCCAACCATTTTGACTAGGTTCATCCTTCATTTGCAAGCCTCAAAAATGTCCTTCAGCCTTTCAAAAGCCTATGATAAATGCACCATAAAGAGGAGTCCGAATTTGAAAGGATTAGACTCTTCTTTTCCATGTTTAAATAATTAATTGCGCTGGATATTGTCGAAATGGACTTGCCACATATTAACCATCTTCAAGTCCAAATCTTCATGTGGACTAGAACCTTCTCCTTGGGCTTGAGTTAATAAAGTTTGGACAGCTTCTTGAAGTTTCTTGGCCCGAGCTCTTGTGATTGGCCCAATTGGAATCTCCACATCATCTTGAGCATCTTCTTTGTCCTTGTCAAAGTCCTTGAGCTGGATCATATCATTCCCTCCTTCTTGAAAAGGATTCGTCCTCGAATCAAGATCTGCATAAAAGGGAGAAAGATCAGAAACATTAAAGGTAGAACTAATATCAAACTCACCTTTAAGATCAATCTTGTAAGCATTGTCATTGATCTTTTCCAGTACTTCATAAGGACCATTCCCACGTGGATTGAGCTTTGATTTTCGTTGGCTAGGGAATCTCTCTTTGCGAAAATGTACCCAAACCAAGTCTCCTGGTTGGAAAATGACTTCCTTTCTCCCTTTATTGGCATGGGCAGCAGCTTGCTCATTTCGTTTAAGGATATGTTGGCGTGCTTCTTCATGGATTTTCTTCACCTTTTCAGCTTTCTTCTTCCCATCTAAATTGGTAATCTTGTTAACAGGTAAAGGAAGTAAATCCAATGGAGTTAATGGGTTAAAACCATAAACAACTTCAAATGGTGAATAAGAAGTAGAAGAATGCACAGTTCTATTATAAGCAAATTCAATAAAAGGAATGCAATCTTCCCAAGTCTTCAAATTCTTTTTAATTATAGCACGCAACAAAGTACCTAAAGTCCGATTCACAACCTCTGTTTGACCATCTGTTTGAGGGTGACAAGTAGTAGAAAATAACAAAGTTGTTCCCAATTTACCCCACAAAACTCGCCAGAAATGACTAAGGAACTTAACATCCCTATCACTAACAATTGTCTTAGGGAGACCATGAAGACGAACAACTTCCCTAAAAAACAATTCAGCAATATGAACGGCATCATCAGTTTTATGACAAGGGATAAAATGCGCCATTTTAGAAAATCGGTCTACAACAACAAAAATTGAATCTTTTCCCCTTCTAGTTCTAGGTAAACCTAAAACAAAATCCATAGAAACATCAGTCCAAGGGTGACTAGGAATAGGTAAAGCTTTATATAATCCATGAGGCTTCACTCTTGATTTGGCCTTTTTGCAAGTGACACATCTGTTGCAAATTCTGTCAACATCTCTTTTCATGTGAGGCCAAAAGAAATGTTCTTTCAAAATTTCCAGAGTTTTAAAAATACCAAAATGTCCCATTAATCCTCCCTCATGAGACTCCCTGACAAGAAGCTCACGTAAAGAACACTTCGGAACGCAAAGCTTATTTTCCCAAAATAAGTACCCATCTTGCTTGTAAAATTTTTCAAAAGGTTTTGTTTCACAAGCTTCAAAAACTGTTGAAAACTCAGAATCTTGTGGGTACAACTCCTTGATATGTTCAAACCCCAAAAACTTTGCTGAAAGAGTAGATAGAAGAATATACCTTCTTGATAACGCATCAGCAACAATATTATTTTTACCTTGCTTGTATTGGACAACATATGGGAACATCTCAATAAACTCAACCCAACGAGCATGCCTTCGATTAAGCTTACCTTGGCTCTTCAAATGCTTCAAAGATTCATGATCGGTGTGAATAACAAACTCCTTTGACCATAGGTAGTGTTGCCACGTCTCTAATGCTCTCACCAATGCATAGAGTTCTTTGTCATAGGTGGAGTAGTTCAAGGCAGCTCCGCTCAACTTCTCACTAAAGTAAGCCAAGGGTCTCTTATCTTGTATTAGGACAGCACCTATACCAATACCAGAAGCATCACATTCGATTTCAAAAGTTTTAGAGAAATCTGGTAAAAGTAATAAAGGGGCAGAACTTAGCTTTTCTTTCAAGGTGTTGAATGCTTTCTCTTGTGCTTCACCCCATTTGAATTCAACACTTTTCTTGATGATTTCTGTCAATGGAGCAGCTATAGTGCTAAAGTTTGGAACAAACCTTCGGTAGAATCCCGCCAAGCCATGGAAGCTCCTAACTTTGGTGATGGTAGTTGGTGTAGGCCAGTCTTTGATTGCCTTTACCTTCTCTTCATCAACTTCTACACCTCTAGTACTTACAACAAAGCCAAGAAATACAACTTTGTCCAAACAAAATGTACACTTCTTAAGGTTAGCATACAATTGCTCTTTTCTTAGCTCAAATAAAACATTCTTTAAATGCCCTAAGTGTTCATGCAAGTTCTTGCTGTAAATCAATATGTCATCAAAGTAGACAACCACAAATTTTCCAATAAACTTACGCAAGACATGATTCATTAAGCGCATAAAAGTGCTGGGTGCATTAGTTAATCCAAAGGGCATAACTAACCAAACATAAAGTCCATGTTTTGTTTTAAAAGCAGTTTTCCACTCATCTCCCTCTTTCATTCGAATATGATGATATCCAGATTTCAAATCAATTTTAGAAAAGATAGTGGAACCATGGAGTTCATCAAGTATGTCATCAAGACGGAGAATAGGATAACGATACTTTACCGTTATTTTGTTGATAGTACGGCAGTCAATGCACATCCTCCAAGTTCCATCTTTCTTGGAAACTAGCAAAACTGGAACAGCACATGGGCTCATGCTCTCTCTAACATGACCTTTGTTCATCAACTCTTCAACTTGTCTTCGCAATTCTTTTGCTTCTTCGGGGCTGCATCTATAAGCTGGTCTATTTGGAATTTGGGCACCCGGAACTAGGTCAATTTGATGTTCAATGCCTCTAATTGGTGGCAATCCTGGTGGCATCTCTTCTGGAAAAACATCTTGAAATTTCTGTAAAAGAGATATGGCAGTACTAGGCAAAGAATCATCAAGGTTAGTTGTTGAGAGATAAGCTTCCTTATACAAGATCAACATCATTGGCTTCTGTGAAACCATAGCTCTCTTAATCTCTCTTTCTTTTGTATAGAAATTCACTTTTTTTTTCTCTTTCTTTTTCTCACTTTTCTTATCAGATTCTTTACTCACAATTTCTTTTGAACTCTCATTTTCATCCTTACTTTGTTTAGCACTGGTTGCTACAGATTTCTTGATTTGATTTTGCTCTTCAAGAACTTGATGAGGGGGTAAAGGAGCCAAAGTGATGTTTCTGCCATTCTTGGTAAAGCTGTACTTATTTTTGTAACCATCATGGAGGGTACGCCTATCAAATTGCCAAGGTCTTCCAAGCAATATGTGACTTGCTTGCATTGGAACCACATCACAGAGGACTTCATCAGAATATCTTCCAATGGAAAAAGATAGAAGTACCTGTTTTGTGACTTTTAATTCTCCACTATCATTAAGCCATTGAAGTCGATATGGATGAGGGTGCTTTTGAGTCTTCAACCCTAGCTTGTCCACCATCAGCTTGCTTGCCACATTCACACAACTTCCACCATCAATTATCAAACCACAAACTCTTTCTTTGACATGGCAGCGAGTGTAAAAGATATTCTCACGTTGTTGTTCATCATTGTCTGTTTGAGCTTGAACATGGAGGGCTCTAAGAACAACTAAGGCTTGACCAACAACAGCCTGCTCTATATCACTAGCATCTTCAAGTTGTGGCATAGACTCTTTATCATTTTCTTCTTCAGAAACAATATCCCCATTATCTAGCAAGATCATGGTTCTCTTGTTTGGGCATTGAGAAGAAATATGACCAAAGCCTTGACATCGGAAGCATTTAATATCACGATTTTTTTGAGTTTGGTTGGAAGAAGTACTTTTTTCAGATTGTTTGGTCATAGTTTTTTCTTCTTTAGGCCTAGAAGTAGGCTTTTCTTCTTGTTTAGGAGTAGGACTCCATTTGGACTTCCAATTAGATGAACCAGCAGCTTCATGCTTGGATGATGATCTTCCTCCTCTTTTAAGTTGCCTCTCAACTTTCATAGCCATGTGGACCACATCTTCAATTTCCACATAATGTTGTAGTTCCACAACATTCGCAATCTCACGGTTGAGACCACAAATGAATCTAGCCATTGTTGCCTCTCTATCTTCTTCAACATTGGCACGAATCATGGTTATTTCCATCTCCTTATGGTATTCTTCAATAGATTTTGTTCCCTGTTTAAGACTTTGCAACTTCAAATGTAAGTCTCTATAATAGTGTGAAGGAACAAACCTTCTCCTCATGGTAGCTTTCATGTCATCCCAATTATCAATTGGAATCTCTCGGTTTCTTTTTTGACTTAGAACCAATTGGTCCCACCAAACAATTGCATAGTCAGTAAAAGAAACAGCTGCAAGCTTAACTTTCTTTTCCTCCAAATAGTTATGACAATCGAAAACAAGTTCCACTTTTCTTTCCCATTCAATGTAAGCATCAGGATCATTTTTACCTTGAAAAGGTGGGAGAGAAAGTTTAATCGAACCTGTGTTGCGATCGACAACATCTCTATTTTGATGCATGTGCTGGCGATGTCGTCTTGGTCTATGATCTCTTTGTCTTCGTATGGAAGCTAGGGAGGTTTCATCATCAAATTCTTCATTTTCACCTTCATAAGTATCAACATGATCAGCTGGAGGAATGGAGGGACGTCTGTTTTGCCTTCTCCCTCGTGGCATAGTGCCTTGCTGTATTTGATTCACTTGTTGGTCATTATGATCTAATCGTTCTCGGATTTCTTCAAGTTGGGCATTCATCCGCTGGAATTGTTGTTGCAGAGCTTGAATGTTCAATTTGGTGTCTATTGGTGCTTCCTCACTTCCGCCTTGAGACATGTTGTAAAAATGGAAAGAACCTCACCACTCCCTCACGTGTTTCACTCAAATATATTTCACTCAATCACTCGTCTTTGCACACAATGATTTGGCTTTTTCCCTCTGATGATCTCACACACTCTTGCCTTTTACCACTCAATTTTCTCTTAAAAGTTCTTGAGAAAACTAAGGTAAATTTCAAAGCAAAGCAAATGAAAAACCAACACACTTAAAAATACAGATTTTTGAGGGGAGTCAATATGGAAGCAACAAGTGTGAAGAGTTTAGGAACATAAATGATGGGAAGAAATGGATATGAAAAGAAAAGCAAAGAATATGAAAAGAAAGCAAATGGACATGAAAAGTTGAATGATGGATATATAGAGATGAAATATGAGAAATAGATGATAATAAAAGGCAAACTTCTCCTTCTTCTTTTTTCTTTCAAAACATTTAACCTTCTAACTCCTTTTGATCTCCCTTTTTTTTGTCTTTTTTTTTTCTTTTCTTCTTTTTTTTTTTTTTACAACTTCAGTCTCCTCTTTTTATGTTTTCCTTTCAATAATAGAACCAACAGCAATATCAACAAAGATGAAGCACGAAAAGAAATGGTAGAGAATAGAAATGAAATGGTTATGGATGAAATGATATCAAACGATGCAAAAGGATGAAAAAAATATAAATGAGAGAATATAAAAGCAAATAAGGGATAGGTAACCTGATTGGAAACCTTGGCTCTGATACCAAATGATGCAAACCTCAACGAACCTGCCGTGAGACCCAACAACAAAAGTTTGGAAAATCAATTCCCAGATCGTCCAAAAAGGTTAAAAGGAAAGGAATATAGACCCCGTTGCTATAAAGAGCAAGAAACCTATATTATCAAAGGATTAGGAATATTGACCCCGTGACTATAGAGAGTCAGAAACCAATATTATCAAGGGTTGGAGGTTCAAGTGGTTGTACTTGAAACTACCGTAAGTTCTACACAAGAACAATAGAGAGAAAATTCTCACAAAAAGATTATATTTCGGAATTGCTTGATTACAAGTGAAAACACCAAGTATTTATAGGCAAAACAAGCCTTGGGTGCATTGAACCAACTAGAAAAAACATTAAATGAAAGTTGGTGAAGATGAAAGGAATACTACTTAAAGTCTTGGCATCAATTAATTAACCTTGGGAAGTTGCAGCAAAACTCCCAACCATTTTGACTAGGTTCATCCTTCATTTGCAAGCCTCAAAAATGTCCTTCAGCCTTCCAAAAGCCTATGATAAATGCACCATAAAGAGGAGTCCGAATTTGAAAGGATTAGACTCTTCTTTTCCATGTTTAAATAATTAATTGCGCTGGATATTGTCGAAATGGACTTGCCACATATTAACCATCTTCAAGTCCAAATCTTCATGTGGACTAGAACCTTCTCCTTGGGCTTGAGTTAATAAAGTTTGGACAGCTTCTTGAAGTTTCTTGGCCCGAGCTCTTGTGATTGGCCCAATTGGAATCTCCACATCATCTTGAGCATCTTCTTTGTCCTTGTCAAAGTCCTTGAGCTGGATCATATCAGGAATGGCTTAAATAGCCTGAGTGAACAGTAATAAAGTAAGAAAAGAGAGGCTCCATTCAAAGCTAAAGGGATTTCCACCAACCAAAAGCTCTCTAGAGTGATTACACGAAAAAGAAGGAAGAAGTGCATTAAAGTCGACTCTCCAACTGTCTTCCTCACATTCAAGGCTCTCCTCCTGACAGCAAGTCTACATCAAATTCAAGAGGAGTCAAAGAGTTTGAAAAGCCCCTTCCTCCATCTCCAAAATCAGTTTGAGGGCTTCTTACTCTTCCTTGCTTAAATTGTTTAAATACGCTTTTGAGAAGCTTCCTTTTTGTTTGTGTCAAACTATTTGTTACTTACTTGATTCAATCAAGGGATTGAATCAAGGGTGTTAAGGTTTGTTGGTGAGCCAAGGTTAAAACCAACGGTGTAAGGGTTTGATTGTGATCCCGAGAAAACAATCAGGTGGTTCTAGTTGGTGTGCCTGTGAAAACCGACCGAGTTCATTGTGATCTCGTAAAACAACAAGTTGGGTTGTGAACTTGTAAAACAACCGGCTGTAATCCGAGGGATTATAGTGAACTCCCAAGTGAGGCTTGGGAAGTGGACGTAGGAGCAAGGGTTAGCTCCGAACCACTATAAAATTGCTTGTGTTTGTGATTGTTTCATTGTCTCTTCCTTTCCCTTCATCCACTACATATAGCAACTAATTAATCCACTCGCAAAAGTTTTGATTAGTTACTCATAAAGTCTTTTAATTGCAATAATTATTTTAAAACCCAATTCACCCCTCCTCTTGGGTTGTCTATCTGGGCAACAAGTGGGACATTTGCGAACGCATCGTGACCCCTCCACTTACCTGGGAGCTTACTTGGTCAACTCGGTTCATTAGACCGGATTGGAGGCTTAGGTGCCCTCTTCAAACCAGTTAGGAGCTGTCTAGTGATTTTGGAACAAATACAAGGATTGATGTGTTTTTCTTTTATTGCATGCTTGACTGATCAAGTACTAGTGTATGCAAGGGAGTCGTTCTAGAGTACGTGACCTATTACCTTTTGACCCCGAAATAGAATGGACCCTTAGAAATATTCGAGCTGAGATCAGAACAATAGAATCATTCCCACTGTTGCCCAGATAGACAACCCAAGAGGGGGGGGTGAATTGGGTTTTTAAAATAATTTGGCTAATTAAAACTTTGTGGATGATTAATTAAAAACTATAGCAAGTTATTTAATTAAAGCCTAGTGCTGTGAGTAATGTGCGGGGAAGAAGATGAGAGACAATGCACTACAAACACAAAGTTTTATAGTGGTTCGGAGCTAACCCTTGCTCCTACGTCCACTCCCCAAGTCTCACTTGGGAATTTCACTATAACCCCTTTGGATTACAGCCGGTTGTTTTGCAAGCTCACAACCAAACTTGTTGTTTTACGAGCTCACAACGAACTCGGTCGGTTTTCCCAGACTCACCGACTAGAACCAACCCCGATTGTTTTTCCGGGCTCACAATCAAACCCTTACACACGTTGGTTTTAACTTGGCTCACCAACCAACCTTAAACCCCTTGATTCAATCCCCCGATTGAATCAAGTAAATACAAGAGATAGAAGAAAACAGAAAATAGCTTCTCAAAAAGCAGATTTAAAACAATATAATCGTAAAGGAGTTAGAAGCCCTCAAACGCTTTTAAGCTGGTGAAGAGGTATGGCTTCTGGAACTCCGGTCTCCTCTTGAAAGAGTGGTCGACTTGAATGCAGGAGGAGGAAGCTTTGATTGTTGGGAAGAAGTTGTTGGAGCAGTAAATGCAGATCTTCCCTTTTTCGTTTAAGAGCACTTGGAGAGCTTGAAAACTTGAATGCTTGGAGTGAAATATCTGTTCCCTTCCTTGCTACAGTCCTCTGTGGCTATTTAAGCCAACCCCCACGGAAACTAGCCGTTACTCTGCTTTTTCTGGCCGTTCTGCACACTCTGCGCAGCCTGACAATATGACCGTTGGTGGGTTGGAGTCGACTCGCGCGATCAGGAGTCGACTCGGCTGTAGCAGGAGTCGACTCACGCTTTTCCGGAGTCGACTCGGCAACTGTTCCAAATTTGAATTAAAGTTGCCGTCTTGACTGGGAGTCGACTCGTCTTGACCTGGAGTCGACTCGCCAACTTCTGGAGCTGACCTGGCAATTTTGGAGTCGGCTCATCCACTGAAGTCCGTGGATCCAATTTTGAATTTTGTCCACTCGAGTCGACTCGACTGTCCTGGGAGTCGACTCGAATCTCAGAGCCCGAACTTCCGATTCTCTGTCTTTTGGCTCATCCAGTCTTGGAGTCGACTCGAACTTCCTTGGAGTCGACTCGGCTCTCAGTTTCCGAAAGTTGGTCTTCTGCCTTTTGACGTGAAGCTTGTCTCGGAGTCGACTCGAGCTGTCTGTGAGTCGACTCG
The DNA here is from genome assembly GCF_051530095.1 of Phoenix dactylifera. Taxonomy (NCBI): domain Eukaryota; kingdom Viridiplantae; phylum Streptophyta; class Magnoliopsida; order Arecales; family Arecaceae; genus Phoenix; species Phoenix dactylifera. Next base: position 21,890,824 of record NC_143191.1, read on the forward strand.
AATCTCAGAGGCAGTAACATGGTCTTCTGTCTGTTGATGGTCGCTCAGTCTCGGAGTCGACTCGCGTACTGCGGGAGTCGACTCGAATCTCAGAGTCCGAAAATCGTTCTCTGACTTTTTCCTTGTGTTCCTCTGAGAGTCGACTCTTACCTTCTTTGGAGTCGACTCGAGCTCGTGCCAGTGAACTTGATACGCTTGGAGTCGACTCGTGATACTCGGGAGTCGACTCGAGTCTCAGACTTTGGTTCAGCAGACTTCTTACCTTATCCAAAATACTATGAACCAAATCTAGAGACACTTGGACAGGATTTTCACTGAAACACTCAATTGAATTCATTAGTAATCACAAGATATACTCAAATGCTTTGAGCTCATCAAAATCAAATGGGGTTTTAATCAATCACTCCACAATCTCCCCCTTTTTGATGATGACAAAACTTTGAGTATATGTAAAATGAATTGCTCATAAAACAATGAAGTAAAATCCATAAATGAATTCAAATGTCTGATAATTTAATTTATCCAAGTTTGAAAGGAGTGAAACATTAAATTTCGGAGTTAAAGCTCCCCCTTTCATTTGGAATTATATAAGCCTTCATATTATGCAATCAATTGTTTGGCTTATATGTCATTAATGATTTAGCTTGATTAAAATTTAGATTCTCCCCCTCAACATATGCATTCAACTATGTTTTGATTCTCTGAATTTCCTTTTAATGCTTTGAAGTTTTTGAACTGAATTTTATCTTTTTAGAGGGAAAATCTGTCAATTTGTTCTTGAGTAGGATTCAGCTAATCTCCGAATATCCCTTGAATAGATTCTGGAGATTACTCCATTAGGAGCCCCAAAAGAGAGATAATGAGCCTCGAGGTACCGAATCCACTTAGAACAAATTTGAGTGTATTTTTAAGAGTTTATCTTTTTATTTATTTCCATTGATTTCTTTTACATATTTTTTCATATTTCTCCCCTTTTACACATTTTATACATATTTCTCCCCCTTTTTGTCATCATACCAAAAAGGAGGTAATCACACACAATCAATCATAAAGCAAAGCACATAATTGAAGATAAAATGTCTACTCATTGTATTGATATGAATGTGAATACATGTGAGAATACAATAAGTAAAGCAAAGCAAGACAAAACACAACTCAAACACATCTATGTCCTCCTCGAGGATGAAGCTCCCCCTCTCGAAGATGCATCTCCTCCTCTGGAGGATGTGGCACCTCCTCTCGAGGATGGTGCTCCTCCTCTCAATCGGCTCTGCTCCATGAGGAGGGTGACTGCATCTGTCACATGTCCGAGCTGCGTGATAATAGACGTGGTGGCTCTGCTATGTGTAGTGGAGAGCTCTGTCACCGACGCCTGAAGCCCAGTCACCGATGTCTGAAGTGCGTCCAGCTTGTCGATGAGTACATTCGCCAAGCGCTCGGCCCCCTCGGTGGTGGTGTGCATGTCACGACCTATCTCCTCTCGCATCTGTCGAGTGGAGCTCGTGACCTCACTCATGCTGTGGAACTGGGCCTGGACCAAACTCCGGACATTGTAGATCTCTTCCCGTACATGAGCCGTCATGTCAGTCACGGCTGTCAAGGAAGGGACCAACTGAGAAGATACGGGTGCAGGAATGGGGGCAGGCACCGCACCTCGGAGCTCCCGAAGCAGCTCATCCCTCAGATCTCGGACGATCTCCTGCCGCAGCTCCCGGAGCTGCTCTGTATCAATACGGACCTCCATAGATGGTGGAACTGAGGAGGAAGGTCCGGCAGAGGTGGTAGGAGCAGGAGGAGTGGATGGGAGGTCTGGATGGTCTGGAAGGTCTGAGCAGTGAGAGTGGACTTCCTAACCCAGATCCCTTCTCTCTTCCGAAACCCCATCCTGTGCATAGTCCCCGTACATAAGCGATCAGTCCATCGCAAGGCACGAGAGGGTTCCCTCTCAGGAATGGAAATCTCGTACTGCCTAAAAAGAAGAGTGAATAACATCCCGTATGGGAGTGAGAGCCTAGGTCTATCTAGGGGCTCACACATATACCTATAAATGAGCTTTGGGAAGTTGATCGGGGTGTCCTGAAGGATATAAGACATGATAGCTAAGTCCCTCTCATTCACAAAATCAAATCTCCCTATCTTAGGGAAGATGGACCTGGACAGAATGCTCAAAAGGATTCTCACTTCAATAGGAAGTGAGCTAGCAGATACCTCATCTAGGGGGGACTGAGGTGGATGCCCTAAGACGACCGTAAGGGCCGCAACTCTATCCTCAGGGTGTGCGGGAGCCACCCCTACTAATGGAAGGTGAAGGATATGGGCAATGAGGTCCTCTGTGACACGCAACGGGACACCTACTACCGTGCCCTCGATACCTCCATCTCCCCGATGGACGGTACTGTCAAACTCTTGAACTAGGCCAGGATAGGTGGGAAGGTCCAAGGTGAGGAAGTACTCTAGGCCCTGGGCTCTAAGCCTATCGCCTATGGTGAACCCCTCCCGGGAGAGATAGTCGAAATCGACAAACCTCCCAGAGGTGACGGCCTTCCCGGCCAACGGCCTAACGAGAACCACCCTAGGCGGGGAACGATCCGGAGGTGGTTGCCTCGCGGGATCGTGCCGCGCCTTGGAGCGCCGCTCGGGACCGGCCTCGGGACGGGACCTCTTCCTAACGACGGTCTTACGAGGCATCTTGACCTAAACGGGAAGAAAAATACCTAGAGGACGGTGAAGGACCGACAGAGGAAGCTCGGGACGGACCGGAAATGACCTAGGAACGGACGGAAACTCAATGTCCGGCGAAAAATCGACGGAAAAAGGGCTTGGAGATGATCGGGGATGACCTAGGAGTCGGCTCTAGGGCTTTGTGAACAGTGGCGGCTTGAGGAAAAGTGTTTGCGAAACGACAAACCTAGGGTTAAAAAGTCGGATCCCGACTGCGAGTCGACTCCCCTGAGTCGCGAGTCGACTCGACCTCGAGTCGACTCCAGAATATGCGCGAGTCGACTCCCGACAGTGTGCGAGTCGACTCCCCCTCAGCTGCCAACTTTGCGAGTCGACTCCCGCAAATGCGCGAGTCGACTCCCCCTTAGGAGCCGGCTCTGAAACTTACTCGAGTCGTCTCTAACCTTGGCACGCACCTAAAAACCATGCCATAATCGTGCCAAATGAGGGAAAATCACCTAATTAAGGACTGATTTGATGATCACTGCATAGAAACTCTATTTTAACCTCATTCTAATCATCAAAATCAATTAATCTAGTGAAAAACCCCACTAGGATGGATCAATCACTCCTAATCCCCTTCTAAGCACACTAAACCTCTCTTCACTTACGGGTTTTGTAAAAATGTCTGCTAATTGATTATCAGTACACACAAATTGGAGTGACACATCACCATTCAATACATGATCTCTTATGAAGTGATGTCTTATCTCAATGTGTTTAGTTCTTGAGTGTTGAATTAGATTTTTAGTGAGATTTATGGCACTTGTGTTATCACAATTAATGGGGATTTTATCTTGTTTAATGCCATAATCTTCTAATTGTTGTTTAATCCATAAGATTTGAGCACAACAACTCCCGGCTGCAACATATTCAGCTTCTGCAGTGGATAATGCAACCGAGTTTTGTTTCTTGCTAAACCATGAGATTAGATTTTCTCCTAGAAATTGACAGGACCCGCTGGTACTTTTTCTATCAAGCTTACATCCAGCGAAGTCTGAATCTGTGTACCCTATTAAGTTTAGGCTAGATTCTTTAGAGTACCACAGCCCTATGTTCTTAGTTCCAATTAAGTATTTAAAGATTCTCTTAACTGCAGCTAGGTGTGATTCTTTAGGATTAGCCTGATATCTAGCACACATGCACATACTAAACATAATATCAGGCCTACTTGCAGTAAGATACAGTAAAGAACCTATCATACCTCTATAAAGTTTTTGATTTACAGATTTACCTGATTCATCTTGGTCTAACTTACATGATGAGCTCATGGGGGTGCTGATTGACTTGTTTCCCTCCATATCAAACTTCTTGAGCATCTCCTTGATATATTTTGCTTGATTGATGAAGATGCCTCCTTCAGATTGTTTGATTTGAAGCCCGAGGAAGTAGTTCAGCTCTCCCATCATGCTCATCTCAAACTCACTCTGCATCAAATCAGCAAATTCCTCGCAGAGGCGATTGTTAGTAGCACCGAAAATAATATCATCAACATAAATCTGTACTAATAACATATCCTTATTTTTCTTTTTCAGAAATAATGTTGTATCTACATTTCCCCTAGAGAATTCATGTTCTAATAGGAATTTACTAAGTCTCTCATACCATGCTCTAGGTGCTTGTTTTAGTCCATAAAGTGCTTTGTTCAGTTTATACACATGATTAGGGTATTGATGATTTTCAAAACCAGGAGGTTGTTCTACATACACCTCCTCATTAATAAACCCATTTAGAAAGGCACTCTTTACATCCATTTGATATAGTTTGAAGTCCTTAGAGCATGCATATGCTAATAGAAGTCTAATTGCCTCAAGTCTAGCTACGGGAGCAAAGGTTTCATCAAAATCTATGCCTTCTTCTTGATTATAACCCTTTGCTACTAGTCTAGCCTTATTCCTTATAACAATTCCATTTTCATCTAGCTTATTTTTATATATCCATTTAGTACCTATAATTGGATATTCAGAAGGTCTCTCCACTAGATCCCAAACCTTGTTTCTAGTAAATTGATTTAGTTCTTCTTGCATTGCATTTATCCAATTTACATCATTTTCGGCTTCTTCTATATGTTTGGGCTTAAAGTGTGAAACAAAAGCTAGATGATTATTCAAATTCCTAAGGGATGCTCTAGTCCTAACCGGTTGTGATGGATCATCTAGAATTAGTTCCTTAGGATGCCCGTGAGCATACCTCCAAGCTTTAGCTAGCCCATGATCCACTATAGGATCTTGGTTTGACGATTCTCCTTCAATCAACTTTTGATTATCATCTTATAATCCCATCTCATCTATCTTTTCTTCAAGTATTTCAATATCATCATCAAAATTAACCTTCTTACTAGATGAGATGTCACTAGAGTCATCAAAAACAACATGTATAGATTCTTCTATAACTAGGGTTCTTTTATTAAAGATTCTATAGGCTTTACTAGTTGTAGAATAACCTAGGAATATTCCTTCATCAGATTTATGATCAAATTTCCCTAGATTATCTTTCCCATTATTATGTACAAAACACCTACATCCAAAAACATGAAAATAGTTAACTTTTGGTTTTCTGTTTTTCCACAGTTCATAAGGTGTTTTCTTTATAATGGGTCTTAATAAAACTCTATTTAATATATGGCAAGAAGTATTAATGGCTTCTCCCCAAAAGTACTTAGGGAGGTTACTTTCACATAACATCGTTCTAGCCATTTCCTCTAGAGTTCTATTCTTCCTTTCCACAACTCCATTTTGTTGTGGTGTCCTAGGTGCAGAAAAATTATGGGTTATCCCCTTTTTACTACAAAATTCATCAAATAATTGATTTTCGAATTCGGTACCATGGTCACTTCTAATAGCTATGACTGAAGACTCTCTAGCATTTGTTACTTCCTTATGGAACTTTTTAAACATTGAAAATGCTTGGTCCTTATGTGCTAAAAACATGACCCATGTGTACCTAGAGTAATCATCTACTATGACTAGACCATATTTATTTCCACCTAGGCTTGTTGTTCTAGTTGGACCAAATAGGTCCATGTGTAATAATTCTAGAGGCCTAGAGGTAGAGACACATTTTATGGATTTAAAAGAGTTCCTAGATTGTTTGCCAAATTGACATGCTTCACATATTTTGTTCTTTTCAAATTTTAATTTTGGCAAACCTATCACGGAGTCTCTTTTAACTAATTTAGTTATTGTGTCCATGCTTGCATGACCTAACTTACGGTGCCATAACCAACTAGCATCATTATCTTTAGTTTCATTTACAACTAGACATTGGTTATGTTTTGCAAGATCTTCTAGGTCTACAACATATACATTTCCACGTCTAATCCCTTTAAAAACTAAGCTATTATCATTAGGATTTGTTATAATACATAGTGATGGTTTAAACATAACATCATATCCTTTATCACATAATTGACTGATGCTTAACAAGTTATGCTTAAGACCATCAACATATCTAACATTATCTATAAAAGTAGAAGGGGTGATTTGAACTTTACCAATACCAATGATGTGACCTTGGTTGTTGTCTCCAAACGTCACAGCACCTCCCTTCTTAGCTTCAAGGGTGAAAAATTGGTCTTTATCACCCGTCATGTGCCTTGAGCAGCCACTATCCAAATACCAGCAATTTTTGTTGACCTTGGCTGCAAGACACTCCTACACAAGTAAATCATGTCATCTTAGGTACCCAAGTTTTCTTGGGTCCTTCATGGTTAGTCAAGTTGGTTCCTTTTGGAACCCATACCCTTTTAATTTTTCTTTTAGTTTTACTTTTCCTAAAATTACATACATTTGCTTTATGGCCTACTGTACCACAACAAAAGCAGGTTATTTTCTTAGTTTTTGTTTCCCCAGCTTTAACAAAGAAGTTACTAAGAAGTTTTTGCTTATTCCTTGGTTTATATCCTAAACCGGCTTTATTAAACACTGCACGTTGACTATTTAGTATCATGTTTAATTTTTCAGAACTATAGGTAAATCTTTCAACTAAGGGTTTGTATTTGTTAAGTTCTTTAGTTAGTGTCTGATTTTTGGCTTTTAGATCATTAAGTTCTTTAGTAAGATCCTTATCTAAGGTTTGTTTATATTTTTTAAGTTCTGAAAATTCCTTAGTTAGTTTTTCATTTTCTTTAGTTAAGGTGTTGGTCTTTTGAGTTAAAAGTTGGTTGCTTGTTTTAAGTTCTATATTTTCTTTGGTGATTAAATCCTTATCCTTAACTAATTTATCGTATTTATGTAGGTATGATTGATTAGTTATTTTCAGTTCTTTATTCTTAAGATTTATAGCCTTATATTCTACCATTAATTCATTAAATGCATCATAAAGTTCATCAAAAGAAAAATCAGGATGCGTGTCGGAAGTTACCTCGTTTTCGTTGGCCATGAAACAGAAATTGGCCTTCTCTTCTTGTTCATCATCTGATGAGGAGGATGATGAGTCGGAGTCCGATAGGGTAGTGACAAGTGCCTTTTTCTTCTTGTACTTACTCCCCTTCTTCAGTAAGGGGCACTCCGCTCTTATGTGACCCGGCTTCTTGCACTCGTAACAACCAATCCCCTCATTTTCCCTTTCCTTACCTTTGTCTTTGCAGTAGGAATTTGAGGGGCCTCTCCTTTGATGATAGGACTTCTTGTGGTTGATGAATTTCTTGAACTTGCGCACAAGAAGAGCCTCACCACCATCTTCCTCATCTTCTTCTTCTTCACTGCTGCTGCTGCAAGACAAGTCCTTGTTAGAAGATGTAGATTTAAGGGCTATTACCTTTTTCTTATGGGAGGACTCTTCCTCGTTGTGTTGTTTCATGGTGAGCTCGTGCGTCATGAGGGATCCAAGAAGCTCCTCAAGTGGTAGCTTGTTCAAGTCCTTGGCTTCTTGGATTGCTGTCACTTTAGCTTCCCACGACCTCGGTAGACACCGAAGGATTTTCCTAACAAGCTCACTGTTAGTATAGTTCTTGCCAAGGCTTTTTAGACCATTGACAATATCAGTAAACCTAGTGAACATGGATGTGATTGTTTCATTTGAATCCATTTTAAATAGTTCATATTTATGAACCAAGATGTTTATTTTGGATTCCTTGACTTGATTCGTGCCCTCATGGGTCACTTCAAGTCTGTCCCAAATTTCTTTTGCTGAATTACAAGTTGAAATCCTATTGAATTCATTACGGTCTAAGGCACAATAGAAGACATTCATTGCTTTAGAGTTTAATTGTGCCTTCCTCATGTCATGTTCATCCCAGTCCATTTCTAGTTTAGGTACCTTAACACCATCTACGTAAATGGATGGGATGTATGGCCCATTTACTACAATGGACCACATCTCATAGTCTTGGGCTTGGATGAATATTCTCATTCTAGCCTTCCAGTATGAGTAGTCAGATCCATTGAAGAAAGGGGGTCTTTGGGTGGACTGACCCTCAATGTGAGAAGATCCAAATGGGGTTGTCATTTTGATCTTTTAACTCTTGAGTGGAAGAGTTTTTGGCTCTGATACCACTTGTTGCCCAGATAGACAACCCAAGAGGGGGGGGGTGAATTGGGTTTTTAAAATAATTTGGCTAATTAAAACTTTGTGGATGATTAATTAAAAACTATAGCAAGTTATTTAATTAAAGCCTAGTGCTGTGAGTAATGTGCGGGGAAGAAGATGAGAGACAATGCACTACAAACACAAAGTTTTATAGTGGTTCGGAGCTAACCCTTGCTCCTACGTCCACTCCCCAAGTCTCACTTGGGAATTTCACTATAACCCCCTTGGATTACAGCCGGTTGTTTTGCAAGCTCACAACCAAACTTGTTGTTTTACGAGCTCACAACGAACTCGGTCGGTTTTCCCAGGCTCACCGACTAGAACCAACCCCGATTGTTTTTCCGGGCTCACAATCAAACCCTTACACACGTTGATTTTAACTTGGCTCACCAACCAACCTTAAACCCCTTGATTCAATCCCCCGATTGAATCAAGTAAATACAAGAGATAGAAGAAAACAGAAAATAGCTTCTCAAAAAGCAGATTTAAAACAATATAATCGTAAAGGAGTTAGAAGCCCTCAAACGCTTTTAAGCTGGTGAAGAGGTATGGCTTCTGGAACTCCGGTCTCCTCTTGAAAGAGTGGTCGACTTGAATGCAGGAGGAGGAAGCTTTGATTGTTGGGAAGAAGTTGTTGGAGCAGTAAATGCAGATCTTCCCTTTTTCGTTTAAGAGCACTTGGAGAGCTTGAAAACTTGAATGCTTGGAGTGGAATATCTGTTCCCTTCCTTGCTACAGTCCTCTGTGGCTATTTAAGCCAACCCCCACGGAAACTAGCCGTTACTCTGCTTTTTCTGGCCGTTCTGCACACTCTGCGCAGCCTGACAATATGACCGTTGGTGGGTTGGAGTCGACTCGCGCGATCAGGAGTCGACTCGGCTGTAGCAGGAGTCGACTCACGCTTTTCCGGAGTCGACTCGGCAACTGTTCCAAATTTGAATTAAAGTTGCCGTCTTGACTGGGAGTCGACTCGTCTTGACCTGGAGTCGACTCGCCAACTTCTGGAGCTGACTTGGCAATTTTGGAGTCGGCTCATCCACTGAAGTCCGTGGATCCAATTTTGAATTTTGTCCACTCGAGTCGACTCGACTGTCCTGGGAGTCGACTCGAATCTCAGAGCCCGAACTCCCGATTCTCTATCTTTTGGCTCATCCAGTCTTGGAGTCGACTCGAACTTCCTTGGAGTCGACTCGGCTCTCAGTTTCCGAAAGTTGGTCTTCTGCCTTTTGACGTGAAGCTTGTCTCGGAGTCGACTCGAGCTGTCTGTGAGTCGACTCGAATCTCAGAGGCAGTAACATGGTCTTCTGTCTGTTGATGGTCGCTCAGTCTCGGAGTCGACTCGCGTACTGCGGGAGTCGACTCGAATCTCAGAGTCCGAAAATCGTTCTCTGACTTTTTCCTTGTGTTCCTCTGAGAGTCGACTCTTACCTTCTTTGGAGTCGACTCGAGCTCGTGCCAGTGAACTTGATACGCTTGGAGTCGACTCGTGATACTCGGGAGTCGACTCGAGTCTCAGACTTTGGTTCAGCAGACTTCTTACCTTATCCAAAATACTATGAACCAAATCTAGAGACACTTGGACAGGATTTTCACTGAAACACTCAATTGAATTCATTAGTAATCACAAGATATACTCAAATGCTTTGAGCTCATCAAAATCAAATGGGGTTTTAATCAATCACTCCACACCCACCTTTTGAGATGGCTGAAGAACAACCCAAAATCCTGAGGGAGTACTTTACTCCCACTATTTACACTTCCCCATCTTGCATTCGATTACCTAAAGTAGCAGCTGTACAATATGAAATAAAGTCTAGTGTGATCCAAATGCTCCCATCTTTTTATGGGCTCACCAACGAAGACCCATATAAACACTTAGATGAATTTCTTGAGATTTGCACCACTGTCAAGATTCAGAATTTTACTGATGATGCTCTAAAACTTAGATTATTCCCCTTCTCCTTTAAGGATAGAGCCAAGAAATGGCTGAATTCTTTAGAAGCCAATTCGATTCGTTCCTGGGATCAAATGCAACAAGAATTTCTTAAAAAATACTTTCCCATAGGAAGAACGAACCAGTTTAGACGTGCCATTACAAGCTTCTCCCAAACCGAGGAAGAAGAATTTCATGAAACTTGGGAGAGATTTCGGGACTTAATCCGTAAATGCCTACATCATCAAATACCTAAATGGCAGCTAGTGCAATGTTTCTATGACGGATTGACTGAACGAAACCGTCAGATGATCAATACTGCATGTGGGGGGACTTTTATGCTTCAAAATGAGCATGAAGCATGGCAATTATTTGAAAATCTTAATGAAACCTCCCTCCACCATACTTCCTGTTCTCGTCAAGCACCTCCGAGTTCTCAAAGAAAAGGGACCATTTGTGAAATAAGTCATTCTATGGACCTGTCTAGCAAGGTAGATGCATTGTCCCATAAGATTGACCAACTGATGATAAGTGGGCATTTCATTAACTCTTCTCAAGCACAAGTGTGTACTATCTGTTCTAGCCCATCCCACCCTATTCATGAGTGCCCCTCAGCGCCCCAATTCCCCGAACTTGTGCAAGAACACATCAATGCTGCTCAAACACAGCCCAGACTGGGTAATGACCCATTTTCTAATACATATAATCCAGGATGGCGGAATCATCCAAACTTTTCTTGGAAGCAGCAAGCTTCGAATACTGCCCAACCTTACTCCCAAAATTTTCAAACCTCACAAAATATTCATCCCTATCGTCCCTCGACTCAATTTCAACACACTCCTCCTCCACCCCAAAGAAACACAGCTTTTGAGGAGAAAGTGTTGAATGCCCTTCAAGGTTTGGAAACCATTACACAATTTGTGCACTCTCACACGCAATCAATCGCCAAGCTAGAATCCCAAATGGGGCAACTAGCTAATGCACTGAACAAACGAGAGGAAGGAAAGCTTCCAAGCCAACCACTAAGTAATCCTAGGAGACAATACATGGCTCAAGAAAATCAACTAAATACAATTCATCATGAACTACCCTAAGGAGTGGACGTGTAGTAGACAATAAAATTGGGAAGGATAACAATAAGGAAGGTGAAGAAGAGGATAAAAATGTGTCAAATGAAAATCTAAAAACTTCTTCTTCTTCTTCAGTTAGTCCACCTTCTGCCAAAACTCACATCCCAAAGGCCCCATTTCCTGAAGCTCTTAATTCACCCTCTCCCTTTGGCAAAAAAGGAACTTCACTAGAGGAGATGATGGAGGTTTTCAAACAAGTTAAAATCAACCTTCCGCTTCTTGATGCTATTAGACAAGTTCCCTTCTATGCCAAATTTCTCAAAGATCTTTGTACCTAAAAGCGAAAATCTAGGACACATGTGCCTAGAAAGGTCTTCCTAACTAAGCAAGTGAGTTCTACTCTCCAACACAACACTCCTCCGAAATTCAAAGATCCTGGTGCTCCCACCATCTCCTGTGTCTTAGGAAATAATTTCCTTGATCGAGCACTCTTAGATCTAGGGGCAAGTGTCAACCTTTCACCTTATTCAGTTTATGAGAAACTTGGGTTAGGTGAGTTAAAACCAACCTCGGTATTCCTTCAATTGGCTGATCGATCTGTAAAAACACCACGTGGGATAATTGAATATGTTCTTGTCAAGGTAGACAAATTCTATTTTCCAGTAGATTTCATTGTCCTTGATATGGAATATGAACCTAATCCTAAGAAATAAATCCCCGTGATCCTTAGGCGGCCCTTTTTAGCAACAGGCAATGCGTGCATCAATTGTAGAACAGGGATAATGAACATATCATTTGAGAACATGAAGGTAAAATTAAATGTGTTCAATGCGGACGACCAACCCGCGAGGAAAGTTGAGTGTTTTATGATAGACAAAATAGATGAACTCATAGAACGAGATGCAAAAACTACCTCACTGTGTCTGGCTGAAGACAATAAACTTAGCGCTTGTTGGGAGGCAACCCAATTCTTTTAGATTTTTTTTTTAACATTGAGGACAATGTTAGGTTTAGGTTTGGGGGTATTCATCTTGATTTTTATCCAAAAAAAAAAGAAAAAAATGTGTGTTCATTTTCATTTTTTATAAAATAATAAAAAAAAAATTTAAATAAAAAAAGGTTTTTTTAAAAAACCTAATTTCTATACATTTATGCGAGAATGATAAATACACAAGGTATATAAAATCTAAAAAGCCCAATGACTAGTCGGAGTAATATAAATTTAAGTTCTTTTTATTAAGTCTTTCTTAGGGAGTTGTAAGCTAATTAATACTTTGGAATTGAACTACACACTGGCCGACCCTTCTAAGGTCTAGGCTCGACAATATGTTGATAGTATAGTAGCAACCTTAGACCCTGATGAATCATACTTATTTAATTCAAAAAAAAAATCATCAATAAAAAGAATTTAGTCAGGAACATCGAAAAGGGCTACCTATTGTCAAAGGTCAAGTGGGCTTGTGATGAGGACTCCGAGCATAAGTCCGTAGGAGAGTCTTGATGCCCGACACCTTATGCCAACTGGTGTGAGAGTTGTCGACTGACTGCTCGTTACACGGAGAAATCACCACAAGAGTAAAAGTGCACAATTTATATATCTTTTTTTTAAAAAAAAACTCTGTATTGATCTTGAAAAAGATAATAGTGTGAAAGCCGTCGTTGTAAAAATTTGAGTAAACTGGAATATTACAGATGAAGCCCGTGAGGTACTAAAGTAAACATCCACAACTCTCGAAATCCTGCAGATAAGATGATTTTGACTCAGTCAGCAGGTCCTTTCGACCAATCCTTAGAAACTACTAGTATTAGCAATATTTTGGAGATCCGAACTCTTAGCTTACGTACGGTCCAGATTTCACCGAGCACTCTAGTATAAATGAGTCTTACAACTCTCTAAATAGAAACTTAATGACTTTAACTTAGATTGCATACTAACCTAGAATTTGGGCTAATTTAGTAAATAAAACCGTGTGTGCTTTGAAATTTTTATCATTTATGTATCTTAAATTAGATTTTAATAAAAAAAAGGGAGTTTGAAATTCTCAGCTAGTATGCATTTGGAATTTGATTTTCACTTCATAGATCAATCGATAAAATATATATATATATATATATAAAATTATAACAATAAATGATTTATTTTAATATTGAAGTTTGTGGGTATCTTCACTGAAAATCCTCACGAGACTATAACTCGTCCACTAGGGTAACCTAGGGGTTTAAAGTCTTGTTGCATATGGTAAATGCAATCGCGATTCCTGCGAAAGTGAGTTAATTTCTCCTCTATTTTGCTCGAGAACTAGCAAAATGTAGGTTTGGGGGTGTGATAAGTGCGAAATAATATACAAATTTATCTATTTTACATAGCACTTATTATTATTGTTATGCACATATTTTAAGTATTAACAGAAGAAAATGTGTTTCCCCTCGTCATTGCATTTTAATAAATTATTAGAGGTAATTCAAGTTTGGTTTAATTTTCTATATTGATTTAGTCTAATGTGTGTGCAGGTCGAGTCACCCTATTCACGAACTAGTCCCAATCTATTTCATGTGTGGACTACTTTCTCCCATATGTACATGAAGCTATCCATTCCTTTATCCATGTCATATTTCCCTGTGTGCACCAAGCTTCCCAACCTAGCAAAACAGAGGCCTCTCCCATTTTCTCCACGTGTCCAAACTTCCTTTATTTTAGATTCAGAACAAAGCCCTTCCAACCTACCCGAGTGGACCCCAACCACTTTTCTAAAAAAAGAAGAAGAAATATAAATAATAAAAAATTCACATAACCTCCCTCATTCCCGTATTCATCTTCCACATTATTTTCCTTTCTCCTCCCCTGTTTTGGAACAAGCCGCATGATCATCCTTTCCGCATCTTCCCCCGCGCGTTCAAAGGAATTCCTCCCAGCAGATCCCAACATCCTCGTCTCCTCCTAATCCTCCCGCGTACGATCCTCCGCTTCGATTCTCTCCATGATGCATCCAAGATCCCGGCAGTCCAGCCATTTCGCTCCTATTCACGGAATCACCGCGCCCAGAAAGCCCTTCGAATCAGCCCGATCCTCCGCCCTCGCTTCAAAATTCGGGACTTTGTATCAGCCGCGTGCCAGATTTACCTATGAGGGAATCAGCCGGGCGTCTTCCGCATCCAAGCAGCTGCAGCATTGTCTTCATCCCCGGGTGTTCCGCTAGCGACCACTCCTCCGCGATCCCAGCCGGCTACAATCAACGATCCACTCCCTGCAGCCGAAATCTAGCACCAGCGCCATCAGCCCGTTCCAGCCGCATCCACCGACGATCTCACCGTCCGGATTCAAGATCCCCAAATCCCGGATGACCCTGCCTCTATCTCTTCTCCCTTCCGCATTCACCAACCTCTGCAATCAAGCCCGAGATCGTTCCCAGCATCACGCCCTCCTCCTCGCTGGGGATCCATCACTAGGTCTTCGGGATCTATAAAAGGAGGAAGAACCAAGCAACCGGGGGCGTTCTGTGGCAAGGGGGGGAGCTCAGTGGAGGGAGGAAAGAAAACAGGGGAGGGGGCTCTATTTCGTAGTGAAGAACGAGAGAAAAGAAATAAAAAAAGAAAGAAGGGGGCGGAAGAGAATATTTTGTGATATTTTGGGAAGAATGGGAGGGGAAGACTTTCACTTGAAGATGGGAGGTCGTCTGGAAGCCATGCGCGGCTAAACATCCAATCTAGGGCTGGATGAAGCCCTAGCAATGTATCAGGGCAATTATAGTTCTTATTTTTTTATTATTTTGGAGCTTGTTTAAATTCTTATTTTCAATGAAATATTTTTTTATGATATTTAAACTTTGAGCATGCTAGTTACTAATCATGTTTGCTAAAGTAGTCTAAGATGATCCATGCCTAGGAAGATGAAGTGTGCTGCTTCCTAGATTAACATACTTAGGTAGACACTTCATGCTACACTGAAGATGGATCTTCCTAATATTCTTTATGATTTTATTTTAAAAGGCTTGTAGCCAAATTGCATGCCTCTCCAAAAGACAAAAATTAAGAACACGGTTCTTGATGCAATGCTATGTGGTGGATTCCAAACCCTAGATCTATTTACTCTGATAAATTCCAATTCGCACTCATAGTTTAATTTAGTTAAATCAAGTTAGCAAATCCTTCTTCTTGATTTATTTTTAAAAGAAAAATAACTTATTCTTCAATCCCTGTGGACCGACATCCGTAATCACTATCCTACATGATACGTGCTATTGCGTGGTTTATTTTTAAAATTGAAAGAACCGATCAACACCCCTCGGACTTAATTACTCGAACCAGACTACGCCACGAGGCCAGACTTATCATGATAAGAATTTTTTTAAAAAAAATATGCAAGAAAAGAGAAGATAGACTGAACCATATAGGTATTTTTTTATTATATATGTGACTGCATCGTGACTATAGGTCAACCAAGGTTGGATCATAAGGTACCTAGGTAATCTAACTGGGATATTCAACCTCTATCTTTATGTGAAAACCAAATCATGAACCTTATGGTACGAACAAGGATACTCGTACTTCTTTTACGGATAAGGCTAACAAAAATGCAGTTAACAAATGTGAACTCCTGAGGCTTTTCTATTGTCATTAAGTACACGTGTGGGGATCTAATAATAAGTCTCTGATCAGTCATAGTATGGATGTGTTCCATGCCTTAATAGTTGCACAAACTCAATATGAAAATACATGTGCATTTGCTCAGGAAAGAAAGTAATAGAATAAATCAAATGCAAAAACAAGTTTTTTTTGTTTTTGGCAAAATATTTCCCTCCCCCCCAACTTAAACATTGCATTGTCCTTAATGTAAAAGATACAAGAAACGATATATGAAAGACAATAGAGAAAATAATATTGGAGAGAAGAGTAATACCTTGAGCTGTTGATTTTCAGAAAAGAAGCCGTACAAAATAAGAAGAAAACTAGAAATAAAAGAAAAAAAAATAATTTTAACTAATATACACATACCTTTGTCGTCAAGTTCAGTCATAAGAAGGCTTCCCCAAGGAAAAGGAGTCCTCTTCATCTGCAAAATTCTCAAGAAAAGGTTTTAATCTATGTCCATTTATCTTAAAAATTTTGCCATCCTGTGGATTCTCAATTTCAACTGCCCCATGTGAAAAAACAGTTTTTACAATGAAAGAACCTGTCCATCTTGATCGTAACTTTATAGGAAACAGATGTAAGCGAGAGTCATAACAAAGAACTTTTTGTGCAGGTTCAAAAGATTTTCTTAGATTTGATTTATCATGCCTAATTTTCATTCGTTCTTTACAAAGTCTAGCATTGTCATACGCATCCCGACGAATTTCATTCAACTCACTTAGTTGTAATTTTCTAGCTAAACCAGCATCTGACAATTCAAAGTTTAATTTTCTAATGGCCCAATACGATTTATACTCTATTTCAACAGGTAGATGACATGCTTTTTCATAGACTAGCCGATATGGGGACATACCAAGAATAGTTTTATAAGCAGTACGGTAAGCCCACAATGCGTCAGAAAGTTTTAAAGACTAGTCTTTGCATGATGGATTTACCGTTTTCTCTAAAATTCATTTAATCTCCCGATTGGCTAACTCTACTTGGCCACTAGTCTGCGGGTGATAAGGGGTTGCAATTCTATGGGTGATACCGTACTTTCATAACAGGGTCTCAAAAGGCTTATTACAGAAATGTTTTCCCCCATCACTAATATATAACATTGGGCATCCCAAACCTAGAAAATATGTTTTCTTTAAGAAATTTTAAAACTAGTTTGTGGTCATTTGTTCGACAAGGCGCAACTTCTACCCATTTGGACACATACTCAACACCAACTAAAATGTACTCATATCCAAAAGACGGTGGAAATGGGCCCATGAAATCGATGCCCCACATGTCAAAAATTTCAATAGCAGTAATGGTGATAAGAGCACACTTCGGGCCGTCCGAAAAATAGGTAGAGAAAGAGGAACTTGACCCTAACCGCGACCTGCTGGTAGAACCAAATTTATCAAAAGAAGTATGACCCTAACCACGACCTGCCGATAGAACCAACGCTATCAAGTTCTAATCCAAGAACAAAGGTGAAGCTCTTATATAAGAGAAACTCTCAAATTTCATTCATGCGTCCCCCTCTCTCAAGTACAATCAGGTGCTATTTTAAGACTGAAATGGCTTCAAAGAGAAGCAACTCCTAGGAAATTACATAGCACTACTTGTCATGCATTTACCAAGGCTGCGTTTACCAAGGCTTGGAAAAATGCATGTTACACCTACTCCTAGAAAAGTAACCAGAACTTAGGAAAAAGATCCCAAAGTAATTATAGTGACTTTGGGAACTACAAGAAAGTCTGAATGTGACTTGGGGAATACAAAATATCATCTGAAAAATCACCCCAAAAATATGCACGAAAATCCAAATACAATAGGAAAGTTGGCCTTCCCATGAATGCTTCTTGTCATGTGATTTGGACTTTCCAAAGTGTTGTCTTCAGGTTGGACTCAAAGCATCTTCACCCAATTGTATGAAAGTGACCCAATTAGGTGCAGCCTCTATCTCACGTTGGTCTTCTTTTCCTTTGATTTTTATGATCAGGCTTTCCAAAGCTTGTTTCATCCTCTTAGTCTTGGCCGTAGTCATAGGACCTTCAATTCCATGCAAAGGATCTTTAGATGGGCTGGTTGCGTCTCTATCATTCCCTCCCTCTTCAAAAGGATTCGTCCTCGAATCAGATTCATCACCTACATCAAACAAAGATAGATCAGCCACATTAAAGGTAGCACTTACATTACCATATTCACTTGGCAAGTCCAGCTTGTAGGCGTTGTCATTGATCTTCTCTAGAACTTGGAAGGGTCCATCTTCTCTTGTTTGCAGCTTAGATTTTCTTTAAGTGGGAAACCTCTCCTTCCTCATATGAACCCAAACCCAATCTCCCGGTTCAAAAATAACTTTAATACGCCCCTTATTTGCTTGCTCATTCTTCCTCTCAATGTTGGCTCGAACTCTTGCATGCAACTCCCTAATAGTATCCACCTTTTTCTTACCATCCAAATTGGTTCACTCATTAGTAGGCAAAGGTAAGATGTCCAAAGGAGTCAAAGGATTAAAGCCATACACAACTTCAAAAGGAGCATAAGAAGTAGTAGAATGAACAGTGGCAAGTTCAAAAGGAGCATAAGCAAACTCAACATGTGGCAAGCATTTCTCCCAATTTTTCAAATTCTTTTGAATGATAGCACGCAACAAGGTAGTAAGTGTTCTATTTACTACTTCAGTTTGTCCATCCGTTTGAGGATGTGCAACGGTAGAAAATAAGAGTTTTGTTCCTAGTTTATTCCACAAAGTTTTCCAAAAATGACTTAGGAACTTCACATCCCTATCACTTACTATTGTTCTAGGCAATCCATGCAAGCGCATTATCTCTTTAAAGAATAGATCAGCAATATGTGTTGCATCATTGGTTTTAGAGCATGCAATGAAATGTGCCATTTTACTAAACCTATCAACAACGACAAATATACTATCTTTGCCACCTTGAGATCGAGGTAATCCTAACACAAAATTCATTGAAATATCAGTCCAAGGTTGATTAGACACAGGCAAAGGTGTATAGAAGCCATGGGGCATGACTTTAGATTTAGCTTGTTTACATGCTATGCACTTATCACAGACAGATTGCACGTCATGCTTTATGTTAGACCAATAAAAATGCTCATGCAATATTTCTAAAGTCCTTTTTATCCCAAAATGTCCCATCAATCCACCACCATGACTTTCTCTAACTAGCATTTCGCGCAAGGAACAAACAGGCACACACAACTTATTTTTCTTAAACAAGAAACCATCTTGCCTATAATAGTCCCCAAAAGCATGTTTAGAACAAGAATCCCATACTTGGCCAAAGTCAGAATTATTAGCATATAAGTCCTTTATAAACTCAAAACCAAGTAATTTAGTTTGCAAAGAAGTAAGCAATGCATACCTTCTGGACAATGCGTCAGCCACTATATTTTTCTTACCATTCTTGTACTTGATTACATAAGGAAACATCTCAATGAATTCCAACCACTTGGCATGTCTTTTTTGAAGCTTACCTTGAGATCTTAGAAACTTCAAGCTTTGATGGTCAGAATGAATTAGAAATTTCCTTGACCACAAGTAGTGTTGCCAAGTTTGCAAAGCTCTCACCAAAGCGTACAACTCTTTGTCATACGTGGAATAATTCAATGATGCCCCATTAAGCTTTTCACTAAAGTAAGCAATTAGTTTAGAGTCCTGCATTAGTACGGCCCCTATACCAACACCAGATGCATCACATTCAATTTCAAAAGCTTTATCAAAATTAGGCAAACAAAGCAAAGGTGCATTGGTCAATTTTTCTTTTAATGAATTAAAAGCTTCCTCATGCACATCATTCCACTTAAACACAACATTCTTTTTAACAAGTTCATTTAAAGGTGCAGCAATAGAACTAAAGTTCTTTACAAACCTTCTATAAAAACTTGCTAAACCATGAAAACTTCTTACCTTATTTGCATTCTTAGGTGTAGGCCATTCTCTAATTGCCCTTACCTTCTCCTCATCCACACTTATTCCTTTCGAGCTTACATCCTCCCCGGAATCTGCCTGAAATCTACTTACCATACCTAAGGCATAAGCTACATCAGGCCTGGTACATAACATAGCATACATGATCGACCCTACTGCTGAAGCATAGGGAATAGAACTCATTCTATTCCTCTCTTCAGATGTCTTAGGAGACATCTTCCTAGAGAGTTGTATGCCATGTCCTATGGGTAAGAAACCTTTCTTACTTCCATCCATGCTGAACCTCTTCAGCACATTATCTATGTACCTAGACTGGGACAAACCTAGCATCCTTTTAGATCTATCTCTATAGATCCTTATACCAAGTATATAGGATGCTTCACCCAAGTCTTTCATGGAAAATTTCTTTGATAGACAAGTTTTGACCGATTGCATCATTGGAACATCATTTCCAATGACCAATATATCGTCCACATATAATATCAAGAAGACAATAGCACTCCCACTAGTCTTCTTGTACACACAAGGTTCATCTATATTTTTAATGAAGCTAAACTCTTTGACTATCATGTCAAAATGGATGTTCCAACTTCTAGATGCCTGCTTTAATCCATAAATGGATTTCTTAAGCCTACATACTTGATTTGCTCTCCCTCTTGAGACAAATTCCTCTGGCTGTGTCATATAGACCTCTTCCTCAAGGTGACCATTAAGGAAGGCGGTTTTGACATCCATCTGCCAGATCTCATAATCATAGTATGCAGCTATAGCAAGCATAATCCGAATAGATTTGAGCATAGCTACTGGCGAAAAAGTTTCATCATAATCAATGCCTTGTTTTTGCCTGAAACCTTTTGCCACTAGCCTGGCCTTGTAGGTTTCTACTTGGTCATCAGCTCCTATCTTCTTCTTGTATACCCATTTGCACCCTATTGGAATCACTCCCTCAGGTGCATCAACCAAAGTCCACACTTGGTTTGTATACATAGAATCTATCTCGGATTTCATGGCGTCTAGCCATCTGTCAGAGTCCCTACTCTTGACAGCTTCCGAATAGGTCAGAGGGTCATCGTTATCAATGATGTGGGCTTCATCATTCTCAATGATAAATCCATACCTCTCAGGTGCATTTTGCACTCTTTCTAACCTTCGGAGAGGAGTAGTGTGTAGTGGCTGTACCTCTTCCATGGGTACATCTGGTTGAGGATTATTATGTATTTCACCTTGTAGGTCTTGAACTTCATCAAGTTCAATTCTTCTATCCTTGCCCTTTTCTAAGAAAAACTCTTTTTCCAAGAAAGTGGCATGCCTAGCAACAAATACCTTTTGTTCGGTAGGATCATAGAAGATATATCCTAAACTGTCTTTAGGATAACCTACAAATGTACACTTGTCTGATCTAGCACTTAGCTTATGTCCAAAATTTCTTTTGACATAAGCATGACAACCCCATATCTTAAGATACTTAAGATTAGGTTTCTTTTCTTTCCATATCTCATATGGAGTGCTAGATACAGACTTAGATGGTACTTTATTTAATACTAATGTAGCAGTTTCTAGGGCATGTCCCAAGAAGAAAATTGAAAGATTTGTGAAGCACATCATGGACCGTACCATATCTAATAAGGTATGATTTCTCCTTTCAGCTACACCATTTAATTGTGGCGTATTTGGAGGTGTCCATTCAGAGAGTATACCCTTTAATTTAAGATAATCTAAAAATTTACTAGAAAGGTATTCTCCTCCTCGATCAGATCGAAGGATTTTAATACACTTTTCAGTTTGTTTTTCGACCATACTTTGATACTCTTTAAATTTATCAAAGGCTTCGGATTTATGTTTCATTAGATATACAAAACCGAACCTTGATAAGTCATCAGTAAATGTGATGAAGTAAGAGTATCCACCTCTAGCTGGAGTTGATATAGGACCGCACACATCAGTGTGTACGAGTTCTAACAACTCACTTGCCCTTTCTCCATGTCCCGAGAATGGAGACTTGGTCATTTTACCCATAAGACAAGATTCACAAGTTCCTAATGATTCAAAATCATAAGGGTCAAAGAATTTATCTTTATACAACTTGTGTAACCTTGTCTCACTAATATGACCTAATCGGTAATGCCAGAGGAGGGTATTATTAATATTCTCTCTTTTTCTTTTATTATCTTTGCCAATATGAAACATAACATTATTAAGACATAATACTAAAAGACCATTTTCCATAGTGCCATGACAATAATACTCATTAGATAAAGAAATAGAGCAACCATTGCTCTTTCCATTTATTTCGAAACCTTTCGTAAGCAACAAAGGAATTGAAATTACATTTCTAATGATTTTTGGCATAAAATAACTGTCTTTTAGCTTCAAGAACTTCCCGGAGGGTAGCTCTAGTATGTAGGTGCCAACAGCTTCAGCCTGGATGGATTCTCCTCCAGCACCATATAGCTCGAAGTCACCTTTCTTCAGACTTCTAATTTTCTGCAGTCCATGCAAAGATTTGCATATGTGAGAACCACAACCGGTATCCAATACCCATGAATTAGAATCAGAAGAACTTAATGTCATATTGGCATGTAATAAAAACATACCTTTTGATGCAACACTTGCATCAGGCTTCACACTTGCAAGAAAGCTCTTGCAGTTCCTTTTCCAATGCCCCGTCTTGCCGCAGTGGAAACAGGTACCGGATCCAGAGATTTTCTTTTCCTTCATCTTTTTGATGCGACTCTTAGGGTTTAATTTTTTCTTTGAACCCTTGTTGCCCGACTTCTTCTTTGAGCTCTCACCAACAAGAAGGATCGGACCCTTGTCCTTCTTGATGTGAGACTCTGCTGTTTTCAGCATATTTAGAAGCTCAGGCAGGGAGAAATTCAGTTTGTGATGAGAGCACAAAAGTGCGATCTATACATCACTTAAATTAGTATTATTGCTAACAAATAATGATAAAAGTGCTGCATTAATATTATATTTTTGTGGGGTGCAGGTGATTATTATAAATCAAAGCTAAGATGCGCATTGGGTCCAAACATCACCGAGTCCGTGAGCCAGCTCTCCCGAGTTCCAGCCACATCAACCTTCTCAGACCTCGTCCGCGTGTGATCAGCTCCCATCATCCCGCGAGCAAAATCCACCGCGATCCAGCCTCTCCCAGACATCCCGCGTCCGTGATCTCAGCCACGCATCCCAGCTCCAAACCTCCTTCCGTTCGCGATCGGATCTTTGCCGCGTCTGCAAGCCAGCCGTCCACGGTTCATCCTCCTCACAAGCGCACACCTCATCCCAGCAAAGATCCAGCTTCCGTCCGCTTCTTCCGCGAGCCATCCACCATGTCCCAGCGCGTGTGATCCGCTCATCCCGTTCATCTCATGAATTCGACTCTGCATCCCAGCCAGGATCCGTGATCAGAACCTTCACGCGTCCGGAGATCCCGCGGCCAGCCGGGATGTATGCTTCGAACGACCACCCAACCTCCCTTACCGAAGATCCCGGCTTCTGTGAAGCTTCCCTGCAGCCACGTTCACGGCCAGCCAGCATCCGAATCCCAGCAACCATGACCCCGCGATCATGACCCCGCGATCCACGCCCCAGATTCATCGGGTCAGCTCATCTCCACCGCATGTGAAGAAGGGATCGAAGGC
The DNA here is from genome assembly GCF_051530095.1 of Phoenix dactylifera. Taxonomy (NCBI): domain Eukaryota; kingdom Viridiplantae; phylum Streptophyta; class Magnoliopsida; order Arecales; family Arecaceae; genus Phoenix; species Phoenix dactylifera. The sequence continues at coordinate 21,914,281 of NC_143191.1, forward strand.
CAGCTTGACACCTCTCTCGGTTGGGGGGGGAGTTGTTATATATATCCCCCATTCGGTGAACCAAGGGCCGGAGTCCCCATTCAAAGAAGAAACAGAGGAGCCCCTGTTATTCAAAAGAAAAAGAAAGGGAACATGGGAGCCCCTGTTTCCGAAAAGAATAGAAAAAAAAAAAGAGAAAAGAGGGACTAATGTTTGAATTGAGTGGCTAATTTCTTAGGGAGGGAGATGGAGGAACCTTTGATGTATTGCTCTTTGAAGTAAACTCTAAACTTTTGCCTTCAATGAATCATATTTACTGATATGTTTTTGATCCATGCATAGTTATTTCGTAGATAGCTCTTTAATGGATTATGATTATTGATATATGGATTGCTCTAGTATTTGATTCATCGTAGACGTAGAAAGCACGATGAATGCTTAGAAATTGAGTTCATATGTTCATGAAATATATACCATGATTAGATCTATCCTACCATTCATTTTTAATCAAAAATCATAGAGTTTATTTCTTGGATGCAATATCATCAAGGGGGATTCCAGATCCCTACCATCTTTATTTCATTGAACTTTGTTTAGTTGCATATCATCTTTGTTTTTAATTTCTGAAAATCAAAACATCATCTTAATCCACGAATTTATTGAATTAATTAATCTAAAATTATATTAAATAATCTAATATATATTTCGTTCCCTGAGGATTCGACCTCGGACTCCCGAGATTTTACTACTTGTGCGATTCTCCTGCACTTGGGAGAACAATTTTATTTTTGCATCAAGTTTTTGGCGCCGTTGCCGGGGAACGGCTGATTTATTAGTATAATTTTAGAGTTAATTTTTAGTAGATTTAATCAGTTTCTTATTATTTAGTCTTTTTCTTTCAAAAAAAAAATTCTGCTGTTTTTATTTCCTGCACAGTCTGCATCAAACTCTGATATCTGAGTAATCCACCGTCTGATTGCACTCAAATTTCGTCGGCTGCTGTAGGACACATGTGTCTTTCATCTGAACGGTCTGATTGATATTCTGATACTTTTATAACCATTAAATTAATATAAACTTTGCTGCTGTCTGCTTTGAATTTTCTGTGTTTAATTTTTTTGTTTAGAATCAGAATTTTATTATCATCATATCTCATTAACCCTTGTTGCTACTTGAAAATTGATAAGAACTTTAAGAAAAGATCAAGGGTAATCATTAAAAAAAAATAAATAAATAAAAAAATAAAAAAAACAAACAAATAAATAAACTCTGAAATTTTGTATGCTAGGTTGGAATAGGGACAACACTGGACGTCTGAGTCGACAACCTTTTGACAATTCCTTAGGACACATCCTTGAAATTCCTTCGCAGTATCTCACACCTTGTGAGATGGCAAATTTTCCTGATGATGTAGGAAGTCACCATGGTGATGAAGGTAGACCCCCAGTTATGACACTTCGACAATACTTACATCCCACTAGGACTAGTCAACCTTCATGCATGATTATTCCTGAAAATGTAGGACACTTTGAAATCAAACCAGGAGTAATTCAATTGCTGCCCAAGTATCATGGAATAGAATCTGAGAACCCTTATCTTCACCTTAAGGATTTTGAGGAAATTAGCATCACATTTAGAGTGCCAAATGTATCGGAAGATATCCTTAAATTGACCTTGTTTCCTTTTTCCTTAAAGGATAAAGCCAAAACATGGCTTAACTCCTTGAGACCTAGATCGCTAGGAACATGGCAGGATATGCAAAGAGAATTCTTGAAAAAATTCTTTCCCGCACAAAGGACTAATTTTTTGAAAAGGCACATTAGTAATTTCCAGCAAAAAGACCATGAAACATTTTATGAATGCTGGGAGAGATTTAAAGATTTGCTTCTCTCTTGTCCTCATCATGGGTTTGAAACATGGAGAACCATTAGTTTCTTTTACGAAGGGTTGTCTCCACAGTTGAAACAATTTATAGAGACTATGTGCAATGGTCTATTTCTGGAAAAGCAACCCGATGAGGCATGGGACTATTTAGACTCTCTCGCAGAGACTGCACAATTATGGGATACAGGGGATAGAGTGAATAAACCTTTGCCTAAGACTACTAGCATTCCACACGGGGGCCTTTACAACCTTAATACTCAGGATGATATTCAAGCTAAAATGGCAGCCCTTACTAGGAAGGTAGAGGAAATTGAACTTAGAAGGACTGAACCCGTCAAGACCGTAGAGCATAACAACGAGTGTTGTAGGATTTGCGAGATGCCTGGCCATCTCATCACTGATTGCCCCACAATACCCGCATTCAAGGAAGTCTTGCACGATCAGGCCAATGTTATGAATACCTATCAAAAATCTTTCAATAATCCTTTTTCGGGTACTTACAACCCTGGATGGAAGAACCATCCAAATTTCAGGTGGAGGAATGACCAACCTCAACAAGTATATAACCCAACTCCTCCACCTCCGCACCCTCATTATGCACATGCACCCCCTCAAAAACCCAGTCTCGAAGAAACTTTACAATCTTTCATGCAAGGTCAAGCTAAAATCAATGATGAATTAAGAAATCAACTGACAACGCTGACCACTGCTTTAAGTGCTCAAGAGAAGGGTAAGCTACCAGCTCAACCACAACCTAACCCTCAAGTCTACGGCGGTAGCAATGCATCATCTTCAACTTCACATAAAGAGCAAGCAAAGAGTATAATAACATTGCGAAGTGGAAAGATTATTGACCGACCAGTCCCAGAACAAACTCAAGCCATACCTGATTCTGACCCTTTAAAGACAAAAGAAAAGAATAACGAAGAAACTGAAGCACCAACATCTACTGAAAAAATTGAATGTCCTTTTCCTGCACCATTTCCACAAAGATTAAAGCCCTTGCAAAAGCTTGAACCAAACTCTGAAATTCTTGAGCTTTTTAAGCAAGTAAAAATCAATGTACCTCTTCTTGATGCAATCAAACAAGTGCCTTCCTATGCAAAATTTTTAAAAGATTTGTGCACTGTCAAGCGTCGTTTAAATGTCAAGAAGAAGGCATTTCTGGCTGAAAATGTGAGTGCAATTTTACAGCATAACATTCTTCCTAAATATAAGGATCCAGGTTGCCCAACTATCTCGTGCATCATTGGCAATTTTAGGATTGAGCGAGCATTGCTAGATTTAGGAGCGAGTGTGAATTTGTTGCCATATACGGTATATGAGCAACTCGGTTTGGGTGAGTTGAAGCCAACAACTGTGACCTTACAATTAGCTGACAGGTCAGTGAAGGTTCCTAGAGGGATTATCGAAGATGTGTTGGTCCAAGTAGACAAGTTCTATTTTCCTGTTGATTTTATCGTACTGGACACACATCCGGCTTCCAATTCACCATCTCAGATTCCGGTCATCTTAGGACGCCCATTCCTTGCAACTTCTAATGCATTGATCAATTGTAGGAATGGTGTCATGAAACTTTCTTTTGGAAATATGACCTTGGAACTGAACGTCTTTAGTATAGGTAAACAACCTAGTGATCATGAAGAAAGTAAAGAAGTTGAATGGGTTGAAACCATTGCGGAAGAATATTTGTTAAAAGAAACATTTACTGAATCGGCCGACAATGGTTTGATAGATTGGTGTTCTGAAGGTACTGCTGATGATACGGTCCCACCTATTTTAGATAACTCAGATGTCATGATGGTCAATGGGTGGAGACCGAGAATAAAGGAATTTGAACATTTGCCATCTCGAGGAGCAAAGATAGTACCATCTCATGAACAAGCACCTAAGCTCGAGTTGAAACCTTTACCGAAGGAACTCAAGTATGCCTTTCTTGGATCCGATGACACTTTTCCTATAATCATCTCATCTGATCTTGATCATGTCCAAGAAAGAAAATTACTTAGTGTTCTAAAGAATCATAGAGGAGCTTTAGGGTGGTCTATTGCAGACTTGAAGGGGATTAGCCCTTTAATTTGCACGCACCGGATATATTTGGAGGACAATGCCAAAACCACAAGGCAAATGCAACGCAGGTTGAATCCTACGATGAGAGATGTGGTTAAAGCAGAAGTCCTCAAGTTGCTTGACGTGGGTATTATTTACCCAATTTTCGATAGCAAGTGGGTGAGTCCAACTCAAGTCGTGCCCAAAAAAGCAGGTCTGACAGTAGTCAAAAATGAGCAGGGTGAGTTAGTCCCGACTCGTGTCCCGACGAGTTGGCGCATGTGTGTTGACTACCGCAAATTGAATTTGGTCACTAGGAAAGATCACTTTCCCCTACCCTTCCTAGACCAAGTTTTGGAAAGAGTTGCAGGACATAATTTTTATTGTTTTCTCGATGGCTATTCTGGATACTACCAAATCGAGATTTCACCAGAAGATCAAGAGAAGACTACTTTCACTTGTCCTTTTGGTACATTCGCTTTCCGTCGGATGCCGTTCGGGTTATGTAATGCACCTGCAACATTTCAAAGATGCATGCTCAGTATTTTTGAAGACATAAACGAAAATTTTTTAGAAGTGTTTATGGATGATTTCTCTATTTTTGGTGATTCTTTTGATGATTGTTTATTACATTTACAAGCAGTCTTAGCTCGATGCATGGAAAAGAATCTGATACTAAATTGGGAGAAATGCCACTTCATGGTGCCAAAGGGAATTGTCCTAGGACATATTGTTTCATCGAAGGGCATGGAAGTTGATAGAGCTAAGATTGATTTAATCGCCAAGCTACCTGCACCCAAGACAGTTAGAGATGTTAGATCATTTTTGGGTCATGCCGGATTTTATAGGAGGTTCATCAAGGACTTTAGTGTCATAGCCCGACCATTATGTAACCTCCTATCCCTTGATACACCGTTCAATTGGACTGAAACATGTCAAGAGGCATTCGAAAAATTGAAGGCTATGCTTAGCACTGCACCCATCGTGCGACCACCTGATTGGTCGTTACCTTTTGAGATCATGTGCGATGCTAGTGACTATGCGATAGGAGCTGTCCTAGGACAACGCAAGGATAATAAGCCATATGTCATCTACTATGCAAGCAAAACCTTAAATGATGCTCAAATGAATTACACCACCACCGAGAAGGAATTGCTTGCAGTAGTATTTGCATTAGACAAATTTCGTTCTTATATCCTTGGTGCTCCTATTGTTATCTTTACAGATCATGCAGCGCTAAAATATTTATTGGATAAGAAAGATGCCAAACCACGCTTAATACGATGGATACTTTTACTCCAAGAATTTGACATCACTATCAAAGATAAAAAGGGAGTAGAAAATGTAGTTGCTGACCATTTATCACGGCTAGTTTTTAATGATTCGGTGCCACAGTTGCCCATCAAGGACTCGTTCCCTGAAGAGCAATTGTTTGCACTTTCTACTATGCCATGGTTTGCTGATATTGTAAACTTTCTTGTCACGAACCGGATGCCGGAGCATTGGGGATCGAATGATAAGAATAATTTTTTACGTGAAGTAAGAAGTTATTATTATGATGCCCCCTATTTGTTCAAGTATTGCAATGATCAAATCTTTAGAAGATGTATTCCGGATCATGAGATACAAAGTGTACTCTCTTTTTGTCACGCCAATGCTTGCGGAGGACACTTTGCATCTAAGAAAACGGCAGCTAAGGTGTTGCAATGTGGTTTTTATTGGCCTACACTATTTAAAGATGCCCACGAGTTCTGTAGGACATGTGACCCATGTCAACGTGTTGGAAGTCTAACTCGTAGGCAAATGATGCCTCTTCAGCCCATTACTGCTATTGAAATTTTTGACATGTGGGGTATTGATTTCATGGGTCCGTTTCCACCATCTTTTGGCCATGAGTATATTTTAGTTGGTGTTGAGTATGTGTCAAAATGGGTAGAAGCTGTTGCCTGTAGAATTAATGATCACAAACCTGTTTTGAAATTTCTAAAAGAAAATATTTTTTCACGATTTGGAATGCCCAAGGTTATAATTAGTGATGGGGGAAAACATTTCTGTAATAAGCCTTTTGAGATCCTATTGCAAAAGTACGGTATCACTCATAGAATTGCAACTCCTTATCACCCGCAGACTAGTGGCCAAGTAGAGTTAGCCAATCGGGAAATTAAACGAATTTTAGAGAAAACGGTGAATCCATTACGCAAAGACTGGCCTTTAAAACTTTCTGACGCATTGTGGGCTTACCGTACTGCTTATAAAACTATTCTTGGTATGTCCCCGTATCGGCTAGTCTATGGAAAAGCATGTCATCTACCTGTTGAAATAGAGCATAAATCATATTGGGCCATTAGAAAATTAAATTTTGAATTGTCCGATGCTGGTTTAGCTCGAAAATTACAATTAAGTGAGTTGAATGAAATTCGTCGGGATGCGTATGACAATGCTAGACTTTGTAAAGAACGAATGAAAATTAGGCATGATAAATCAATTCTAAGAAAATCTTTTGAACCTGCACAAAAAGTTCTTTTGTATGACTCTCGCTTACATCTGTTTCCTGGAAAGTTACGATCAAGATGGACAGGTCCTTTCATTGTAAAAACTGTTTTTCCACACGGGGCAATTGAAATTGAGAATCCACAGGATGGCAAAATTTTTAAGGTTAATGGACACAGATTAAAACCTTTTCTTGAAAATTTTGCAGATGAAGAGGACTCCTTTTCCTTGGGGGAGCCTTCTTATGACTGAACATGAAGGCCAAGGTATGTGTATATTAGTTAGAATTATTATTTTTTTCTTTTATTTCTAGTTTTCTTCTTATTTTGTAGGTCTTCTTTTCTGGAAATCAACAGCTCAAGGTATTCTTCTTCTCTCTATTATTTTCTCTATTGTCTCTCATATATAGTTTTCTTGCATTTTTTTTACATTGAGGACAATGCAATGTTTAAGTTGGGGGGAGGAAAATATTTTGATCAAAAAAAAAAAAAAAAAAACTTGTTTTTGCATTTGATTTATTCTATTACTTTCTTTTCTGAGCAAATGCACATGTATTTTCATATTGAGTTTGTGCAACTATTAATGCAAGGAATACATGCATACTATGACTGATCAGTGACCTATTATTAGATCCCCACACGTGTACTTAATGATAATAGGAAAGCCTCAGGAGTTCACATTTGTTAACTGCATTTTTGTTAGCCTTATCCGTAAAAGAAGTATGAGTATCCTTGTTCGTACCATAAGGTTCAAGATTTGGTTTTCACATAAAGATAGAGGTTGAATATCCCAGTTAGATTACTTAGGTGCCTTATGATCCAACCTTGGTTGACCTATAGTCACGATGCAGTCACATATATAATAAAAAAATATATATATGGTTCAGTCTATCTTCTCTTTTCTTGCACAAAAAAAAAAAACCTTATGATGACAAGTCTGGCCTCGTGGCGTAGTCTGATTCGAGTAATTAAGCCCGAGGGGTGTTTCACCTAATGTCTTGAGCCAACTGGATCGGGGGTCATTGGCTGAAAGCTCGCTATATAGATCTTACTAGAGCCTAATGGGGTTGGACTATTGTAATCTTCATATGTGTTTAAAAATAAAAATAAAAATAAGCATGAATAGGGTTGGTTGGATTGAACCTAGTGACATGTGGTAATGGCTGGTTTGACTCCATTGTATTGGACCTCTGTGTACCCGGGTTGTTTAGTTGGGATTGATAGCTCTTTCTTTATATGCGAACCATTCTTGACAAATTTAGACAACAAGTGATATTCTGAAAATTTGATGGATCAGGTTCTAATAAAGTGTAGAAAACATTTGTGGACTTGAGTAGTGCACCTAAAACTCAGGCGGTGCTCTGTTGTGGTGGAGGTATTAGTACTCTGAGAAAGTCATATGATTTGATGCACACTACACTTTTATATTCCTTGCTTTGACAGTTGCCATACTTGAAAATATTTGTCAATTAATTACATGTGTATTAGCTTAGGGTTTATTTTTATTAGAATCTCATGTCATATAATTCATGATGTTTGTGGGTAACATCCCTGAAAACCCTCACGAGACAACACTCGTCCACTAGGGTAACCTAGGGGTTTAACGGCTTGTTGCACGTGCTAAGTGCAATCGTGATTCCTACGAAAGTGAGTACTTATCTTAATTTTATGCAATTAGTTCTAATAAAACATCAAAGGACCAACCAACACTTTTTGTACTCTCATTTTATCAATTGCTTGTTAATTGCTAGAGACTAGCAATAAGCTAGTTGGGGGGTGTGATGAGAGCACAAAAGTGCGATCTATACATCACTTAAATTAGTATTATTGCTAACAAATAATGATAAAAGTGCTGCATTAATATTATATTTTTGTGGGGTGCAGGTGATTATTATAAATCAAAGCTAAGATGCGCATTGGGTCCAAACATCACCGAGTCCGTGAGCCAGCTCTCCCGAGTTCCAGCCACATCAACCTTCTCAGACCTCGTCCGCGTGTGATCAGCTCCCATCATCCCGCGAGCAAAATCCACCGCGATCCAGCCTCTCCCAGACATCCCGCGTCCGTGATCTCAGCCACGCATCCCAGCTCCAAACCTCCTTCCATTCGCGATCGGATCTTTGCCGCGTCTGCAAGCCAGCCGTCCACGGTTCATCCTCCTCACAAGCGCACACCTCATCCCAGCAAAGATCCAGCTTCCGTCCGCTTCTTCCGCGAGCCATCCACCATGTCCCAGCGCGTGTGATCCGCTCATCCCGTTCATCTCATGAATTCGACTTTGCATCCCAGCCAGGATCCGTGATCAGCTTCCTTCACGCGTCCGGAGATCCCGCGGCCAGCCGGGATGTATGCTTCGAACGACCACCCAACCTCCCTTACCGAAGATCCCGGCTTCTGTGAAGCTTCCCTGCAGCCACGTTCACGGCCAGCCAGCATCCGAATCCCAGCAACCATGACCCCGCGATCCACGCCCCAGATTCATCGGGTCAGCTCATCTCCACCGCATGTGAAGAAGGGATCGAAGGCCAGCTTGACACCTCTCTCGGTTGGGAGGGGGAGTTGTTATATATATCCCCCATTCGGTGAACCAAGGGCCGGAGTCCCCATTCAAAGAAGAAACAGAGGAGCCCCTGTTATTCAAAAGAAAAAGAAAGGGAACAGGGGAGCCCCTGTTTCCGAAAAGAATAGAAAAAAAAAAGGAGAAAAGAGGGACTAATGTTTGAATTGAGTGGCTAATTTCTTAGGGAGGGAGATGGAGGAACCTTTGATGTATTGCTCTTTGAAGTAAACTCTAAACTTTTGCCTTCAATGAATCATATTTATTGATATGTTTTTGATCCATGCATAGTTATTTCGTAGATAGCTCTTTAATGGATTATGATTATTGATATATGGATTGCTTTAGTATTTGATTCATCGTAGACGTAGAAAGCACGATGAATGCTTAGAAATTGAGTTCATATGTTCATGAAATATATACCATGATTAGATCTATCCTACCATTCATTTTTAATCAAAAATCATAAAGTTTATTCCTTGGATGCAATATCATCAAGGGGGATTCCAGATCCCTACCATATTTATTTCATTGAACTTTGTTTAGTTGCATATCATCTTTGTTTTTAATTTCTGAAAATCAAAACATCATCTTAATCCACGAATTTATTGAATTAATTAATCTAAAATTATATTAAATAATCTAATATATATTTCGTTCCCTGAGGATTCGACCTCGGACTCCCGAGATTTTACTACTTGTGCGATTCTCCTGCACTTGGGAGAACAATTTTATTTTTGCATCAGTTTGTTCATGTGATAATTCACGACAAACTGCGAGAATGAGTTGGGTAGTGATTGCAGGATCAAATCCTGACTGAGCTCATTGTCCATAGCAAAACCAAGTTGACTTAATTGAGTAATTAAGTCTATAACCTTTAAACAGTGGTCTTGCACAGACGATCCCTCGATCATTCTAGCACGGAATAACTGTTTAGATATCTCATATCTAGCAGTTCTGCTCTGCTCACCATATAGCTCCTTTAAGTTAAGGAGTATGGAGTGAGTATCCATGCTATCATGCTGCCTCTGCAATTCATTATTCATAGAAGCAAGCATGATACATTTGACAGTCAAACTGTCATTTTTTCACATACGATATGTGGCCAATTCCTCCTCAGTTGCATCTTATCCTGCTGACCCTAGGTCAGGGGTTTCAAGAATGTAGGAAAGTTTTTCTTGTGTGAGAACAATCTTTAAATTTCTCAACCAATCCACATAGTTGGGACCAGTTAATTTGTTTGTATCTAAGATACCTCTAAGTGAGAGTGAAGATGCCATTTTTGCAGAATTAATCTATAATTACAAAGAACACTAATATAAGCAGACCAATCATGATGACATGTATTCAATCAGACAAGGACTTTTATCTAATTGTTACTCCCACTATTTTTATCGAATATCATAACCCTCAAGTATGATGAACGAGAAAATACTAATTTTCTTAGTGGGGTTGAGATCCAAATTCCTTATAAAAGACCTTGTGGGAATCACAACAAGCCCTTATAAGTTCAAAGGTAGGAAACTCTTTCCAATTGCATCCCATGCAATTTCCAACTTTATTCTGTCCTCTAGCACACATATAGTCTTGTGGGAATCACAACAAACTATTGTGTCTAGTTAAGTCAAACCCTTCATTTTTATACAGTCATATTTGAATAATGCTGCCCTTGTGGGAATCACAACAAGGCAACATATTAAAATATGCCAAATGCATCATATGCACCAAGATATTACAATATCAATCCCTAATACTAGCCTTGTGGGAATCACAACAAGCTAGCGTAGATATTGACATAATAATATCTAAGCATGAAGGAAGGACCTTTATAGTGTTATATCAGCAATTAGCTTTTCCATGGAGGTCAATCAAATAGTTGGCCAGGTAAGCAGATGGGAGGCTCTCCTTACTTAGTAAGGTCCTAATTAAATAACCACCTGTAGCCTCTTTCCTAGACACCAACTTAGTCAATTGATTCAGAATGGCTCAGCTTAAAGCAATTAACACTACGACTTAATTATGAATTTAGTGAGGGCTTTCAAATAGTAGCATCTTACTAACATTAAGCTCAACCATAAAGGACAATCAAATAATTGGTCAGGAAGCAGGTGGGAGGCACCCCTGTGGAGTGATTGATTAAAACCCCATTTGATTTTGATGAGCTCAAAGCATTTGAGTATATCTTGTGATTACTAATGAATTCAATTGAGTGTTTCAGTAAAAATCCTGTCCAAGTGTCTCTAGATTTGGTTCATAGTATTTTGGATAAGGTAAGAAGTCTGCTGAACCAAAGTCTGAGACTCGAGTCGACTCCCGAGTATCACGAGTCGACTCCAAGCGTATCAAGTTCACTGGCACGAGCTCGAGTCGACTCCAGATCAGTACGAGTCGACTCCGACTGAGAACAGACAGAAGGACAGAAAGCTTCAACTCAGAAACTGTCAACGAGTCGACTCCCGAAGTGCGCGAGTCGACTCCAATGTTCAACGAGTCGACTCCAGGGTAGTAAGAGTCGACTCCAAGAGAAACACAAAGAAAAGTCAGAGAGCAGTTTTCGGGTCTGAGATTCGAGTCGACTCCAGTGGAACGCGAGTCGACTCCGATGGTTGGCAGGTCGACTCCAAAGAAGGTAAGAGTCGACTCTCAGAGGAACACAAGAAAAAAGTCAGAGAACGATTTTCGGACTCTGAGATTCGAGTCGACTCCCGCAGTACGCGAGTCGACTCCGAGACTGAGCGACCATCAACAGACAGAAGACCATGTTACTGCCTCTGAGATTCGAGTCGACTCACAGACAGCTCAAGTCGACTCCGAGACAAGCTTCACGTCAAAAGGCAGAAGACCAACTTTCGGAAACTGAGAGCCGAGTCGACTCCAAGGAAGTTCGAGTCGACTCCAAGACTGGATGAGCCAAAAGACAGAGAATCGGGAGTTCGGGCTCTGAGATTCGAGTCGACTCCCAGGACAGTCGAGTTGACTCGAGTGGACAAAATTCAAAATTGGATCCACGGACTTCAGTGGATGAGCCGACTCCAAAATTGCCAGGTCAGCTCCAGAAGTTGGCGAGTCGACTCCAGGTCAAGACGAGTCGACTCCCAGTCAAGACGGCAACTTTAATTCAAATTTGGAACAGTTGCCGAGTCGACTCCGGAAAAGCGTGAGTCGACTCCTGCTACAGCCGAGTCGACTCCTGATCGCGCGAGTCGACTCCAACCCACCAACGGTCATATTGTCAGGCTGCGCAGGGTGTGCAGAACGGCCAGAAAAAGCAGAGTAACGGCTAGTTTCCGTGGGGGTTGGCTTAAATAGCCACAGAGGACTGTAGCAAGGCAGAGAACAGATATTCCACTCCAAGCATTCAAGTTTTCAAGCTCTCCAAGTGCTCTTAAACGAAAAAGGGAAGATCTGCATTTACTGCTCCAACAACTTCTTCCCAACAATCAAAGCTTCCTCCTCCTGCATTCAAGTCGACCACTCTTTCAAGAGGAGACCGGAGTTCCAGAAGCCATACCTCTTCACCAGCTTAAAAGCGTTTGAGGGCTTCTAACTCCTTTACGATTATATTGTTTTAAATCTGCTTTTTGAGAAGCTATTTTCTGTTTTCTTCTATCTCTTGTATTTACTTGATTCAATCGGGGGATTGAATCATGGGGTTTAAGGTTGGTTGGTGAGCCAAGTTAAAACCAACGTGTGTAAGGGTTTGATTGTGAGCCCGGGAAAACAATCGGGGTTGGTTCTAGTCGGTGAGCCTGGAAAAACCGACCGAGTTCGTTGTGAGCTCGTAAAACAACAAGTTTGGTTGTGAGCTTGCAAAACAACCGGCTGTAATCCAAGGGAGTTATAGTGAAATTCCCAAGTGAGACTTGGGGAGTGGACGTAGGAGCAAGGGTTAGCTCCGAACCACTATAAAACTTTGTGTTTGTAGTGCATTGTCTCTCATCTTCTTCCCCGCACATTACTCACAGCACTAGGCTTTAATTAAATAACTTGCTATAGTTTTTAATTAATCATCCACAAAGTTTTAATTAGCCAAATTATTTTAAAAACCCAATTCACCCCCCCTCTTGGGTTGTCTATCTGGGCAACAAGTGGTATCAGAGCCAAAAACTCTTCCACTCAAGAGTTAAAAGATCAAAATGATAACCCCATTTGGATCTTCTCACATTGAGGGTCAGTCCACCCAAAGACCCCCTTTCTTCAATGGATCTGACTACTCATACTGGAAGGCTAGGATGAGAATATTCATCCAAGCCCAAGACTATGAGATGTGGTCCATTGTAGTAAATGGGCCATACATCCCATCCATTTACGTAGATGGTGTTAAGGTACCTAAACTAGAAATGGACTGGGATGAACATGACATGAGGAAGGCACAATTAAACTCTAAAGCAATGAATGTCTTCTATTGTGCCTTAGACCGTAATGAATTCAATAGGATTTCAACTTGTAATTCAGCAAAAGAAATTTGGGACAGACTTGAAGTGACCCATGAGGGCACGAATCAAGTCAAGAAATCCAAAATAAACATCTTGGTTCATAAATATGAACTATTTAAAATGGATTCAAATGAAACAATCACATCCATGTTCACTAGGTTTACTGATATTGTCAATGGTCTAAAAAGCCTTGGCAAGAACTATACTAACAGTGAGCTTGTCAGAAAAATCCTTCGGTGTCTACCGAGGTCGTGGGAAGCTAAAGTGACAGCAATCCAAGAAGCCAAGGACTTGAACAAGCTACCACTTGAGGAGCTTCTTGGATCCCTCATGACGCACGAGCTCACCATGAAACAACACAACGAGGAAGAGTCCTCCCATAAGAAAAAGGTAATAGCCCTTAAATCTACTTCTTCTAATAAGGACTTGTCTTGCAGCAGCAGCAGTGAAGAAGAAGAAGATGAGGAAGATGGTGGTGAGGCTCTTCTTGTGCGCAAGTTCAAGAAATTCATCAACCACAAGAAGTCCTATCATCAAAGGAGAGGCCCCTCAAATTCCTACCGCAAAGACAAAGGTAAGAAAAGGAAAAATGAGGGGATTGGTTGTTACGAGTGCAAGAAGCCGGATCACATAAGAGCGGAGTGCCCCTTACTGAAGAAGGGGAGTAAGTACAAGAAGAAAAAGGCACTTGTCACTACCCTATCGGACTCCGACTCATCATCCTCCTCATCAGATGATGAACAAGAAGAGAAGGCCAATTTCTGTTTCATGGCCAACGAAAACGAGGTAACTTCCGACACGCATCCTGATTTTTCTTTTGATGAACTTTATGATGCATTTAATGAATTAATGGTAGAATATAAGGCTATAAATCTTAAGAATAAAGAATTGAAAATAACTAATCAATCATACCTACATAAATACGATAAATTAGTTAAGGATAAGGATTTAATCACCAAAGAAAATATAGAACTTAAAACAAGCAACCAACTTTTAACTCAAAAGACCAACACCTTAACTAAAGAAAATGAAAAACTAACTAAGGAATTTTCAGAACTTAAAAAATATAAACAAACCTTAGATAAGGATCTTACTAAAGAACTTAATGATCTAAAAGCCGAAAATCAGACACTAACTAAAGAACTTAACAAATACAAACCCTTAGTTGAAAGATTTACCTATAGTTCTGAAAAATTAAACATGATACTAAATAGTCAACGTGCAGTGTTTAATAAAGCCGGTTTAGGATATAAACCAAGGAATAAGCAAAAACTTCTTAGTAACTTCTTTGTTAAAGCTGGGAAAACAAAAACTAAGAAAATAACCTGCTTTTGTTGTGGTACAGTAGGCCATAAAGCAAATGTATGTAATTTTAGGAAAAGTAAAACTAAAAGAAAAATTAAAAGGGTATGGGTTCCAAAAGGAACCAACTTGACTAACCATGAAGGACCCAAGAAAACTTGGGTACCTAAGATGACATGATTTGCTTGTGTAGGAGTGTCTTGCAGCCAAGGTCAACAAAAATTGCTGGTATTTGGATAGTGGCTGCTCAAGGCACATGACGGGTGATAAAGACCAATTTTTCACCCTTGAAGCTAAGAAGGGAGGTGCTGTGACGTTTGGAGACAACAACCAAGGTCACATCATTGGTATTGGTAAAGTTCAAATCACCCCTTCTACTTTTATAGATAATGTTAGATATGTTGATGGTCTTAAGCATAACTTGTTAAGCATCAGTCAATTATGTGATAAAGGATATGATGTTATGTTTAAACCATCACTATGTATTATAACAAATCCTAATGATAATAGCTTAGTTTTTAAAGGGATTAGACGTGGAAATGTATATGTTGTAGACCTAGAAGATCTTGCAAAACATAACCAATGTCTAGTTGTAAATGAAACTAAAGATAATGATGCTAGTTGGTTATGACACCGTAAGTTAGGTCATGCAAGCATGGACACAATAACTAAATTAGTTAAAAGAGACTCCGTGATAGGTTTGCCAAAATTAATATTTGAAAAGAACAAAATATGTGAAGCATGTCAATTTGGCAAACAATCTAGGAACTCTTTTAAATCCATAAAATGTGTCTCTACCTCTAGGCCTCTAGAATTATTACACATGGACCTATTTGGTCCAACTAGAACAACAAGCCTAGGTGGAAATAAATATGGTCTAGTCATAGTAGATGATTACTCTAGGTACACATGGGTCATGTTTCTAGCACATAAGGACCAAGCATTTTCAATGTTTAAAAAGTTCCATAAGGAAGTAACAAATGCTAGAGAGTCTTCAGTCATAGCCATTAGAAGTGACCATGGTACCGAATTCGAAAATCAATTATTTGATGAATTTTGTAGTAAAAAGGAGATAACCCATAATTTTTCTGCACCTAGGACACCACAACAAAATGGAGTTGTGGAAAGGAAGAATAGAACTCTAGAGGAAATGGCTAGAACGATGTTATGTGAAAGTAACCTCCCTAAGTACTTTTGGGGAGAAGCCATTAATACTTCTTGCCATATATTAAATAGAGTTTTATTAAGACCCATTATAAAGAAAACACCTTATGAATTGTGGAAAAACAGAAAACCAAAAGTTAACTATTTTCATGTTTTTGGATGTAGGTGTTTTGTACATAATAATGGGAAAGATAATCTAGGAAAATTTGATCCTAAATCTGATGAAGGAATATTCCTAGGTTATTCTACAACTAGTAAAGCCTATAGAATCTTTAATAAAAGAACCCTAGTTATAGAAGAATCTATACATGTTGTTTTTGATGACTCTAGTTGTTACGGGGGAACTCAGCCACCATGCCCCACGTGACCGGCACGCGCGCCCAAGAAGACTACAGCTGCCCCTTGATCCAGTAACCCGACCCCGAGTCGGATATCTTCGGCTTCGCAGCCCGACCCCGAGTCGGCTGCCCCTTGATCCAGCAATCCGACCCCGAGTCGGCAATCTCTCGACAATGACAGGCTGTTCCCCTGAAGCACGCCGCGACCCTCTGCTCCACTACTCCCTGCAACGGTCGTATCCGGCGCTGCTCCACGATCTCCTGTAACAGCCGTACAAAGCGGAGCTCCACTACGCCCTGTCATGGCCGTACCCAGCGCTGCCCCACGACGCCCTGTAACGGCCATGTCAGTGGCAACTCCATCGTGCCACACGATGACCAACCCCCCAGAAGGACCCCCAGCCTGGTATATATGCGGCTGGGGGGAGAAGGGGGGGTAAGCAAGAACTTCCAGAGCATTTTCCTACTTGCTACTATTATCTCTCCTTCTCCTCCAATCTCCTCTGACTTGATCGTCGGAGGGCCCCCACTACCCCAGTGGTGGTGCGAGGCTTGCTTGCAGGTTTCCCGGTGGAAGGTGGAGCGCAATCAACACCAACCAAGGCAACTCAGACGGAATCTCGTTCACACCGCTGTGCCAATCATTCTCGGTTTGGACCACCAGCAACAGATGGCGCTAGAAGGAGGGCCAGCCTCCTCTCTCCATTGACTACCCTCCAGGACTGTGGGGGCCCGTTGGGGTAAAACCTGGCCGGAACCTTCCCGCTGGGGGGGCTATGTTGTGGGGGGGGGAGGGGGCCTTGAATTTAGTCCCACATCGGCTAGAGCGGAAAGGTTCCGTGCTTTATAATGAGGAGGGCGAAGCCTTTTCCTCACGAGGGCCCTTTTGTGGGACAAAACCGTGAGGGCAATCCCCCCGTCAGCGCTGGACGCGCGGGCCGGAAACGTCTCCCTCCGTCAGCGCTGGACGCGCGGACCGGAGCGCCCAAAGCGGACAATACCTCGTGGGGGACGCGGTCTCTTTCTGCTCGGCTCGGTTGGGACTAAGGCTGTTGCCGGGGTGAAAATCCCGCAACAGATGGCGCTAGAAGGAGGGCCCGAATCTCAGAGCGATCGTAATGGCACGGCGAGGTGGTCGTGGAGCTTCCAATGCCTCCGGTCGCGGGGCCTCTCGCGCCTCCGGCCGGGAGGCCGCTGCGTCTCCAACACATTCTCAGCAACACTCCACCGTTCCACCCCCCATTCAGATGGTCGAAGCCGCTCAGTTCGACCAGTTAGCCCAGCAGGTTCGCACCCTCGCGGAGGCAGTGCAGAACCTGCAGGGTGTGATGTCTCGGGCGCCGCAGCGGGCCCAGGAGCCGCTGCTCCCTGAGCGCTCACCTGTCCTCCTCAACCCGCGCTCCTTCCTCTCCCATGGGGAGGAGCGCCGGCACGAGGAAGATTCTCGAGCACGGTCCATTCTGCCGGAACCTTCCCATCGGAGCTGCGCGGGGTACGAGAGGCGGGCCCGGGCGCGTTCCCAGACCCCCCAGTCCTCAAGGAACCCGCGCTCCAGTCGGTCCCCCTCTCGGTGCTCCTTGTCTCCCACCCATCGGTCGCGCTCCCTGGACCGGCAGGTGGACGATCTCCACCGACAACTCCAGGTCCTGAAGGGCCACTCCAAAGATCCCTTCGCCGACTTGGAGATCTCCTCCCAGCCGGTGCTTGCCTCGAGGATCCTGCGGACCCCGAATCCGCCGGGGTTTAAAATGCCGGCGATCGAGCCCTATGACGGGGCGGCGGACCCGCGGGATCACGTCGAGAGTTTCAGGACCCTTATGCTCCTCCACGGAGCATCAGATCCTCTCCTCTGCAAGGCCTTCCCGGCGACCCTCCATGGCCCGGCAAGGGCGTGGTTCGCCGGCTTGGAGGCTAACTCAATCCAGTCCTTCGACCAGTTTACTCGCCTCTTCATCACCCATTTCGCCGTCAGTAGCCGGCGGCGACTGGTCTCCGACTCCCTCTTTGATGTCCGGCAAAACGAGGGAGAAAGCTTGCGGGATTATCTTACCCGCTTCAACAAGGCTACGCTGGAAGTCCGGAACCTGAGCCAGGAGGTGGCTCTTTCAGCCCTGAAGCGTGGCTTCCGAAAGGGCAGACTCACCTTCTCCCTGGACAAACGCCTGCCGCGGAGCTTCCCGGAGCTGTTGTCCCGGGCGAACCAGTATGCGGACGCCGAGGAGGCGGCCGCCCACCGGAGCAAGGAGGCCGCCGATATCCCTCCAAAGCTCGGGAAGAAAAGGCGAAAAGAGGCACGCCAGAGGAAGAGCCCGACGCCTCAACGTCGGCGCAGAAGCCTGTCGCCGGCGAGGAACCACAGCGCCCTACGCCCTCGTTCTCCGCCCCGATGTTTCAACCGGTACACTCCTCTCCTGACTCCCCGGGCCCAGATCCTCATGGAAATCAAGGGGCGGGAGGACCTCCCGGTCCCGAGACAGATGAAGAAGATTCCTGGGAGGAGGCCCTCTCGGGCGTACTGTGAGTACCACCGGGACCACGGCCACGAGTGTAAGGGTTGGTTCTAGTCGGTGAGCCAAGTTAAAACCAACGTGTGTAAGGGTTTGATTGTGAGCCCGGGAAAACAATCGGGGTTGGTTCTAGTCGGTGAGCCTGGGAAAACCGACCGAGTTCGTTGTGAGCTCGTAAAACAACAAGTTTGGTTGTGAGTTTGCAAAACAACCGGCTGTAATCCAAGGGGGTTATAGTGAAATTCCCAAGTGAGACTTGGGGAGTGGACGTAGGAGCAAGGGTTAGCTCCGAACCACTATAAAACTTTGTGTTTGTAGTGCATTGTCTCTCATCTTCTTCCCCGCACATTACTCACAGCACTAGGCTTTAATTAAATAACTTGCTATAGTTTTTAATTAATCATCCACAAAGTTTTAATTAGCCAAATTATTTTAAAAACCCAATTCACCCCCCCCCCCTCTTGGGTTGTCTATCTGGGCAACAACCCCTCACTCAGAGAGTGAGGTCCTAATTAAGTAACCACCTGTGGCTTTCTTCCTAGACACCAACTGAGTCGATTGTTCCAGAATGGGTCAGCCCAAAGTTTTCATACTACTATATTGGTCTCATTGCACATTCTATAATTTAGTACTAGCAATTATACTGTGCTACAACATGAATATAACACTATCTCATAGCATAAACTAATCATGCATACAAACAACCTAGCTATCTCATAGCACCAAGATAATAGCATGTATTATCATTTGGTTAAACTGATTAAGGGTGGCTCTGATACCACTGTTGGGTTTTCCAGTGCCCTAGGGCGCAGCGGAAGATATGGGATTATAAAATTTTCTTATAAAACCCGTTATATGAAACCCTAATAAGCCAAGATCGCCTTAATAGTATAACCAAATAATGTAGAAAATATAATCTTGGTATAGAAGAATACCTATCATGCTATATCCAATATGTCTGAAGATGTCCTAAGGTGCCCAAATGTTCACCCTCCGATGTTGATCCACACAGGAATGGGTTCAAGACTCTAGCTCCACCAAAACTTGATTCTAATTATTCAATCCTTCCAAAGGATTTAATTGGCTGATTTTCCTTCACTTCCTTCTTTCTTTCTACCTCTAAAACATTCACTAGCATTTTTGTCCTAAAGAAGACCCTCTTGTCTTGGGTTAGGACAAAAGAGAGAGGCTTGTAAGAAAGAAGGGATAAGGAAGAGAGAAGGAGAGGCTTTTTCTTGGATGATCTTTAGAACCCCAAGGCACCTCCTTATTTATAAGAGATGGAGGGATGCATCATAAAGGGATGCATCCCATCCACACACCTCATCATGATGAGGCATGTGCCAAGAGATGCATCCCATCATGATGGGGTGCTAAGGAGAAGGGTGTATCAACTTCTTTCTCATGTCTCCCTCTTAAATCCTGATGATCCAAGGGCCCAAATGCAGTGAACCAAAGCCAATGGTCCAGATCTAGGCACCATCTAATGGTCCAGATCAAGGCATCATCATCCAGGGTGCCATCCAATGGTCCAGAAGCAAGATGCCATCATCGATGGTCCAGATTCAGGCGCTGAGGAACGGTCCAGATCTTTCATCCAGAGAGCCATCCAGTGGTCCAGATTCAGGCGCTGACCAATGGTCCAGATATTTCATCCAGAGAGCCATCCAGTGGTCCAGATTCAGGCGCTGACCAATGGTCCAGATCCTTCATCCAGGAATCCATCCAATGGTCCAGATGAAGGCGCCAACCAGTGGACCAAATTCTTCATCCAGGAAGCGATCCAATGGTCCAGAAGTGAAGGCCCTATCAAACCCAATCCAATTGGGTTCAACTAAAATAAAGAAAACATTAAACCTAATCAAATCAGGTCTAATTAAAGCCAAATGGGTTCCAACTCTTGGCTAATCCATATTAGGTCATGATCTAATCATATTAGATCAACCTAACCTAAGAATCAGATTCGAATTTAATTTGAATCAGGAGCTAGGGTTTGCAACATGTGCTAGCATGTTCATCTTGCAAACATGATCTAATCCAATTAGACCCTTGATCAATTTCCTTGTGTGTGACCCATTGGGTTCCTTATCTTAGCCAGCAGTAGGTGCAGGTGCAAGTTGACCTAACCTGATTAGAATACCTCTAATCCAATTTAGGTTCAATTTAGTGCTAAACATGACTTAGCAATCAGAACCTTTCTGATGCTTTGATCTAATCAAACTCTTTGATCCGATCAACCCACAAGACATGATTGACGTCTAGCAACGTATCACGTCTACCCGAAAGATAAGGAATGTATTGGACAAATCCAAACATACCCTTCAGTGGCAAGTTACTGTACAATTCAATCCCTCAGTCATACTACATCCTGAATAAGTGCATGAGTATGGATCAGTATCAAACTCAATCACTTATTCATGTCTCTCTCAATCTTTTATATGATAATTCAAATAATGAAACATTAGAAACTCTTTCTAATATTCATTTTGCTTTGATCAAAGGCTTCTTGAATCATCATAAGATTAGAGTAAGTAGGATGTTACCTTCTCTTACTAGAAGTGACTGATTCCTTGTTGACCTACTCACAACCTTCGTACAAAATCCACCATATCCAGAATACCCCGTACACAACGCAATGTCGTGAATGAGGGTAAACCAAAACATAGCTTCAAGTGCACAAGGTACCATGGTGATCTCAGGTCTAAGGATCACTTGCACAACTCCCACTATGAGAACCATCTTTTGATAATTAAGTAAGCATCCATAAGATGTTCTCATGGCTGGTCATTTCAGTGAACTCATTCCTCTAATGAGCACCCACATCTTTGTATTAGTGTCTCACACAAGTGATTGTGAGATCATTCACCCTCTACATTGAGCATACATAAGCTGTGCCAGTCTTTCCGGTAATATTGATCCCCAACTCAATATACCAATTTGACTGAGAATATTCTCAATTAGGATTTTAGGATTTTAGGTCTCACTGGTATGATCTCATCATAACCCTAAAACCAATGTCCTAATTTATGGGGTTCATCATCCAATAATAAAAAAGATAAGCAGCAAATGATGAAACACAATGCCTTTATTGATATATATCGAGTGTCAAAGTACATGATTTGGAGGATTACAAAAAGAAACCCATCAAATGATTGGCTTATAGGGCATCTACTCTTTCATATACATCTTTTGATCTACTGATTTACCTGATTCATCTTGGTCTAGTTTGCATGATGAGCTCATGGGTGTGCTGATTGACTTGTTTCCTTCCATATCAAACTTCTTAAGCATCTCCTTGATGTATTTAGCTTGATTGATGAAGATCCCTTCTTCAGATTGTTTGATTTGGAGTCCGAGGAAATAGTTCAGCTCTCCCATCATGCTCATTTCAAATTCACTCTGCATCATGTCAGCAAATTCTTCGCAGAGGCGATTGTTAGTAGCACCGAAAATAATATCATCAACATAAATCTGCACTACTAACATTGCTTTGTTTTTCTTCTTTAAAAACAATGTTGTATCTACATTTCCTCTAGAGAACTCATGATCTAGTAGAAATTTGCTAAGTCTTTCATACCAAGCTCTAGGTGCTTGTTTCAAACTATAAAGTGCTTTGTTTAGTTTATACACATGATTGGGATATTGATGATTTTCAAAACTAGGAGGTTGTTCTACATACACCTCCTCATTAATATACCCATTCAAAAATGCACTTTTTACATCCATTTGAAATAATTTGAAATCTTTAGAGCATGCAAATGCTAGTAACAATCTAATTGCCTCAAGTCTAGCTACAGGAGCAAAGGTTTCATCAAAGTCTATACCTTCTTCTTGATTATAGCCCTTTGCTACTAGTCTAGCCTTGTTCCTAATTACAATTCCATTTTCATCAAGTTTATTTTTATATATCCATTTGGTACCTATTATTGAATATTCAGAGGGTCGTTCAACTAGGTTCCATACCTTGTTTCTAGTAAATTGGTTTAGTTCTTCTTGCATTGCATTTATCCAATTTACATCCTTTTCAGCTTCTTCTATGTGTTTAGGTTCAAAATGAGAGACAAATGCTAGATGATTATTTAGGTTCCTAAGAGATGCTCTAGTCCTAACAGGTTGAGATGGATCATCTAAAATTAATTCCTTAGGATGTCCATGAGCATACCTCCAAGCCTTAGTCAGCCCATGATCCACAATTGCCTCTTGGCTTGATGATGCATTTAATTTTTGTTCATCTTCTTGTAATGTCATCTCATCAATTTTTTCTTCAAGAATTTCAGCATCATCATCAAGAACAACTCTCTTGCTAGAAGAGATATCACTAGTATCATCAAAAACAACATGTATAGACTCTTCAATAACAAGGGTTCTTTTATTAAAAACTCTATAGGCTTTACTTGTTGTAGAATACCCCAAAAATATACCCTCATCAGATTTAGAATCAAATTTACCTAAGTTATCCTTCCCATTATTATGAATGAAAATAGTTTACTTTGGGCTTTCTATTTTTCCAAAGTTCATAAGGTATTTTCTTAATAATGGGTCTCAATAAAACTCTATTTAATATATGACACGATGTATTAATGGCTTCTCCCTAAAAATACTTAGGAAGGTTACTTTCACATAGCATGGTTCTAGCCATTTCTTCTAGGATTCTATTCTTCCTTTCTACAACTCCATTTTGTTGTGGTGTCCTAGGTGCAGAAAAATTATGGGTTATCCCCTTTTTACTACAAAATTCATCAAATAGATGATTTTCAAATTCTGTTCCATGGTCACTTTTAATAGCTTGACTGAAGCATTTCTAGCATTAGTTACTTCCTTATGAAATTTCTTAAATACTGAAAATGTTTGATCTTTATGAGCTAAAAACATGACCCAAGTATATATCTAGAAAAGTCATCTACAATAACAAGACCATATTTGTTTCCACCTAAACTTGTGGTTCTAGTTGGTCCAAATAGATCCATGTGTAGTAGTTCTAGAGGTCTAGAGGTAGAGACACAATTTATGGATTTAAAGGAGTTCCTTGATTGTTTGCCATATTGACAAGCTTCACAGATTTTATTTTTCTCAAATTTTAGTTTTGGCAAACCTATCACAGAATCTCTTTTAACTAGTTTTGATATTGTATCCATACTTGTATGACCTAACTTACGGTGCCATAACCAACTTGCATCATTATCCTTAGTATCATTAACAACTAAACAGGGTTTATGTTTGGCAAGATCCTCAAGATCTACTACGTACACATTGCCACGTCTAATTCCTTTAAATACTAAATTGTTGTCAATTGAGTTGGTTATGATGCATAAAGATGGTTTGAACAGAACATTAAAACCTCTATCACACAATTGACTAATGCTAAATAGGTTATGCTTAAGACCATCAACATATCGAACATTATCAATAAAGATTGAAGGGGTGATTTGTACTTTACCTATACCAATGATGTGACCTTGGTTATTATCTCCAAATGTCACAGCACCTTCCTTCTTAGGCTCAAGAGTGAAGAATTGGTCTTTGTCACCCGTCATGTGTCTTGAGCAGCCACTATCCAAGTACCAACAGTTTTTGTCGATCTTGGTTGCAAGACACTCCTACACAAGGAAATCATATAATTTTAGGTACCCAAGTTTTCTTGGGTCCTTCATGGTTAGTAATGTTGGTTCCTTTTGCAACCCAAACTCTTTTAATTTTTTCTTTAGTTTTTTCTTTTCTATGATCACACACATTAGCTTTATGTCCTATTGTTCCACAACAAAAATAGGTTATTTTCTTAGTTTTGCTTTCCCCTGCTTTTACAAAGAAATTACTAAGGAGCTTTTGCTTATTTTTAGGTTTATACCCTAAACCAGCTATATTGAACACTGCTCGTTGACTATTAAGTATCATTTCCAATTTTTCAGAGCTATATGTAAACTTTTCTACAAAAGGTTTGTACTTTTCAAGTTCTAGTGCCAACTTTTGTTTTTCTGTTTTTAGTGCATTTAAGTCTTTTGTGAAATTACCTCCAATAGTTTGTTTATCCTTTTTAAGTTCAGAAATTTCCTTGGTTAGTTTTTCGTTATCTTTAATTAAGGTATTAGTTTTTTGAATTAACATTTGGTTGCTTATCTTAAGTTCTAAATTTTTTTTAGTGATAAAATCCTTATTCTTAACTAATTTATCGTATTTATGGAGGTGAGATTGATTGGTTAGTTTTAGCTCTTTATTCTTAAGGCTTATTGTTTTATATTCATCCATTAATTCATTAAACGCATCATATAACTCATCAAAGGTAAAATCTAAATGCGTTTCAGATGTTACCTCATTTTCGTTTGCCATAAAGCATAGATTGGCCTTTTCTTCTTGTTCCTCATCCGATGATGATGATGATGTATCGGAGTCCGATAGGGTGGAGACGAGGACCTTCTTTTTCTTGTACTTGCTAGCCTTCTTGAGCAAAGGACATTCTGCTCTGAAGTGTCCCGGCTTCTTACATTCGTAGTATCCGATTCCCTCATTTTCCCTTTCCTTACCTTTATCCTTGTGATAGGAACTTGAGGGGCCTCTCCTTTGATGAAAGGACTTCTTCCGGTTGATGAATCTACGGAATTTTCTTACAAGAAGAGCCTCATCATCCTTTCCCTCATTGTCTTCCTCTTCACTGCTGCTGCTGCAAGATAAATCTTTGTTAGTAGAAACAGATTTGAGGGCTATTACCTTTTTCTTGTGAGAGGACTCTTCTTCAATGTGTTGTTTCATTGTTAGCTCATGCGTCATGAGGGATCCAAGTAGCTCCTCGAGTGGTAGCTTGTTTAAGTCCTTGGCTTCTTGGATTGCCGTTAACTTGGCTTTCCATGACCTTGGCAAACAACGAAGAATCTTCCTGACAAGGTCACTGTTAGTATAATTTTTACCAAGGCTTTTTAGGCCATTGACAATGTCAGTAAATCTAGTAAACATGCAAGTGATTGTTTTATTGGAATCCATCTTAAATAATTCATACTTATGAACTAATATATTTATTTTAGACTCTTTTACTTGATTTGTGCCCTCGTGGGTCACTTCAAGTCTATCCCAAATCTATTTTGCAAAATTGCAAGTAGAGACTCTATTGAATTCATTTCTATCTAAAGCCCAATAAAGCACATTCATTGCTTTGGCATTTAGTTGTGCTTTCCTTATATCATTGTCATCCCAATCCTTTTCAAGTTTGGGTATAGTAACACCCTCTACAAAAATTGATGGAATGTATGGTCCATTAAGTATGGTGGTCCACATCTCATAGTCTTGTGCTTGGATAAATATTCTCATCCTAGCCTTCCAATATGAGTAGTCGGATCCATTAAAGAATGGAGGTCTATGGGTGGACTGGCCCTCAATATGAGAAGATCCAAATGGGGTTGTCATTTTGATCTTTTACTCTTTTGGTAAAAGAGTTCCGGCTCTGATACCACTTGTTGCCCAGATAGACAACCCAAGAGGGGGGGTGTATTGGGTTTTTAAATAATTATTGCAATTAAACGCTTTGTGAGTAACTAATTAAATCTTTTTCTGAGTAGATTAATTAGATGCGCGCTCAATCCGTTGCTTGTTGCTTCAAAACTACAGGGCTAAGGCTTCGAGGAGTTTGCAACTGAAAAACTACACTAAATGCAGTGGATGAAGGGAAAGTAAGAGACAATAAAGCAATCACGAACACAAGCAAATTTATAGTGGTTCGGAGCTAACCCTTGCTCCTACGTCCAC
The DNA here is from genome assembly GCF_051530095.1 of Phoenix dactylifera. Lineage (NCBI taxonomy): Eukaryota > Viridiplantae > Streptophyta > Magnoliopsida > Arecales > Arecaceae > Phoenix > Phoenix dactylifera. Next base: position 21,940,717 of record NC_143191.1, read on the forward strand.
TCTCCAAGCCTCACTTGAGAATTCACTATAACCTCTCGGATTACAGCCGATTGTTTTACAAGTTCACAACCTAACTTGTTGTTTTACGAGATCACAATGAACTCGGTTGGTTTTTCCAGGCTCACCGACTAGAACCACCCGATTGTTTTTCCGGGATCACAATCAAACCCTTACACCGTTGGTTTCAACCTAGGCTCACCAACAAACCTTAACACCCTTGATTCAATTCCCTGATTGAATCAAGTAAGAAACAAATGGTTTGAAAAACAAACAGAAAAAGGAAGCTTCTTAACAAGCAGATATTCAGTGATTAATAACAAGAGAGAAGTTAAGAGCCCTCAAATAGATTTATGAAGATGTAGAGGAGGGCTTCTCGAACTCGGGGTCTCCTCTTGAATGTCTCGAAGACTTGATGACTGATGGAGACTTCTTGAATGCTGGGAAGAGTTGGTTGGATGGAGTTTAATGCCTCTCTTCCTTCTTTCACGTGTATTCCCTTTGAAATCCTTTGGTAGGTGGAGATTACTTGTTTTCTTTGAATGGAATGTCACTTCTCTACCTTGCTACAGTTCTCTGTGGCTATTTAAGCTATTTCCCACGAAAACTAGCCGTTAGACCCAATATTCTAGCCGTTCTGCACATTCTGCAACTCCTGACAATGTTTCCGTTGGGATCGGAGTCGACTCGCGCGATCTGGAGTCGACTCGCCTGTTGCAGGAGTCGACTCATGCTTTTCTGGAGACGGCTCGGCAACTATTCTGGATTTGAATTAAAGTGCTGTCTTGACTTGGAGTCGACTCGACTGAACCTGGAGTCGACTCCCTAATGTCTGGAGCTGACCTGGCACTTTTGGAGACGACTCGTTCTAAGGAATCCAGAGAAGTTGCTTTCAAATTTGCTCACTCGAGTCGACTCGGATATTCTGGAAGTCGACTCGGCACTCAGAGCCCGAACTTCCGATCTTCTGTCTGTTGACTTGTGCCGTCTCGGAGTCGACTCGAACTATCTCGGAGTCGACTCGGCTCTCAGTATCCGAAAAACAGTCTTCTGTCTTTTGGGGTTGCGCTGCCTTGGAGTCGACTCGCCTCTCAGAGACGAAAATACCGTCTTCTGTCTTTGGAGTTGCACTGCCTCGGAGTCGACTCGGACTTTGCGGTAGTCGACTCGGCTCTCAGTGTCCGAAATTGGCTCTCTGACTTTTTGCCTTGTATTTCTCTGGGAGTCGACTCTCGCTTCCTTAGGAGTCGACCTGCCAACCATCGGAGGCGACTCGAGTTCTTTGGGAGTCGACTCAGCTCTCAGAGTCCAAAATAGCTTCTCTGTGTTTCTGTCTGTTACTCCCTGGAGTCGACTCGTACTATGCTGGAGTCGACTCGGCAAGCATCGGAGTCGACTCGCGCTCTTCAGGAGTCGACTCGTTGACAGGTTCTGAGATGAATCTTTCTGTCCGTCTGTCTGTTCTCAGTCGGAGTCGACTCGTAATGTACAGGAGTCGACTCGAGCTTGTGCCAGTGCTTCTGATACGCTTGGAGTCGACTCGTAATCTTCCGGAGTCGACTCGAGTCTCAGACTTTGGTTCAAATTGAATTCTTTACTTATCCAAAATGTATTGAACCAAATCTTGAGATACTTAACTATAAATTTACAAGTATTTGACTGAAACACTAGATTGAATTCATTAGTATAACTTAAGATATACTCAAATGCTTTGAGCTCATCAAAATCAAATAGGGTTATAATCAATCACTCCACATCCGTGATTCCAGTCGGCCACAATCAGCCGCGTGCCCACCGTGCCCGTGCGGTCGACTCTTCCCAGCAGCGGAGATCCGGCCCCTTCACCATCACCACGTGCGGTGTCTTCTCCTCCAAGATCAGCGAACCAGCCGCGTCGAAATCCCAGCATCGTCGCCCAGTCTTCCGCCCGTGGCGCATCCGGAGCGACCAGATCCTCCGCCACTTCATCAGTCGGCACCTCTCTCCGCCATCACCGACCAGATCCCGCGGCCCCTCTTCCTCCTCACCCGCGATCTGCATCTCGGCACCACGCCCCGGAATCAGCCGCCGTGATTCCTTCTTCCCTCTCTCCGCGTGCGCCGGACGGCTATAAAAGAGGAGATTACTCTGCGAACAGGGAGGGGGGAGGACGGTGAGAAGAACCAAGGAACAGAGCATGCTCTGTTATGGTGCCGAGAAGAATAAAAAAAAGAGGGATGCTGTGAGCGGATGAGTTAGAGAAAGAAAAAAAAAAGAAAAAAAGGAAGGACTTGAGACGGATGGCGTGGAGCATCTCAGCAAGCCGATCAAAGTCGCCGAGCATCATGAGCAGCTAAACCTCGGTTTAGGGGTTTGATGAAGCCATAGAGGAGTATTCGTTTCATTTTTATTGATTTGAGTTTGTATTGTAAGAGTGTTGCATGATGAAGAATTTATCAATTGATCTTTATGATTTATCCAATTTATGTAAATCATTTATCTTGCATAAAATATTTTACATAGATTGATCTATTTCATCGAATCCAACACCTGTGGTTTGGAGGAGATATTCATGTGACATCGATTTCATGTTTAATGTTTAATGATCAGATGCATCATGCTAGGTTAGACAGGTTATGCTTATCGTTAGAGTAGATGGTTTGTGCTAGACTTAGATGATTCATGATGGAAATTAGTTATAATTTTCTTTTATAATTGCTTTGGCTTGTAGTCGGAAGCAATCAAGTCTTAAATACAACTCAATCATTGAAAGCGTCACGAATATAAATCTATCGGTGGATTCTAGCCCTAAACACCTCCCTCCATAGATAATTCATGCTATTACATCCATATTAATTCTTAGTTTTTATCATTTACTCTAGCTTATACCCTTTAAAGTAACTATTCAATTAGGGAAAAATAACTTGTCTCCATACCCTATGGACCGACACCCGTAATCACTATTCTACGGGATACGTGCTATTGCGTGGTTTATTTTTGAAATTGAAATAACCGATCAATGAGCTAGATCGAGCACATAAATTTGATTATGTTATTACGTTGATTCATCGTAATTTGTATTTATATTTTATGTTATTATATGAATTGACTAGTTAAGATGTTTATTACTTACTGGGCTGTCTAGCTCATTATACAATTTCTTGTTGTTTTTACAGATTCCGAGAACTAACCTATCGGAGATTTAAAATGGGAGAGCAACTAGAAGAACTGAAGCACAAGTTATCCTAGATTAGGCTTTATTTAAATTGATGTTTTAACTTTATTGTTCCGCTGTGTATTTAGAACTGTGAGACTATATAATTTGGGTCAGTCAATGGAGTAAGATTGCATTTATTTTAGCTGAATTATTTTAGATATATATATATATTTGAGATGTTTGGTTTAGATGCCTTGCATGCTCGTAGGGAGAGTTTCCTACGGGTGTGTGGCGATTGGTGCGGACCCCCGGCTCGCGATCTCGGGCCGGGGCATGACATATATATATATATATATATGTATGTATGTATGTATGTATGTATTCAAGCAAACCATGGGTATTCCACTGCATATGCCATTGATTGATGAGATGGGACTTTAATATGTGGGAAGAACCCGCCTCAACAAACTGGCAAAAAGCAGGATATCCGTATAGTGTTTTTTTTTTTTTCTTTTGTTGTTTTGCAAGTCCAACCTATAAGGCTACTTAAAAAGGTGGTTGTAGTACCGAACACCATATTAGTACCATCTTATTACTGTATTAGTAAACCTGGAGATGGAAGGCAAAATAAATCGTTCTACTCTGGCCTGGAGTCACCCAATTCTGGCCGAGCAGACCTTAGAGTCGAGTAGGCCAAACCTCGGCCCCGCCAAAAGCTAGGCAGACCTCAGCCCCCTCGAAGGTCGAGCCGACCTCAGCACGCTGAAGGCCGAGCCGACCTTGGCAAGCACATGTCGCAAACTCCGAGCCTGCCCGACCTCGCCTGCAGGCTCACCTGCGCACGCACCCGCGCCAATGATGCCCCGATCCGAGCTCGGGGCGCCCTGTAGTGTTGACCGCGAGCCGAAGAGGCTCCCTCGACCAAAAGTACGATGATGCCCAAGCCAACCTCGACATAAGGCCGAGCCCACACCCGCACATGTGGCCGAACGTCCCGATCATGCTTGCTGCCGAGAGCCATGCCGACTTTGGACCCTACCAAAGGTCGAGCCGACCTCAGCCCGAGGCCAAGCTGATCTTGGCTCTGTCAACCTCGATCCCGTCAACGATCCCACGGATCGTAACAGATCTTCCTGGATCGCGGTGTTAAAGGCCGGTCATCATGATGGCCGTCTCAAGGGGCGAGGCATTGATGACCGGCCCCTCGTGTACCATTAGGTAACGTTTCAAGAGGGAGCATACACACAACGCATTGAAAAGAAATCTCCCGCCTCCTCTACCCGCAGAATTGATCTCCATGACTCACGCTGCCTCCAATGAATGGCCAGTCAATCACAAACCAACCCAAGACTTCAGGTAACGGCCAAAACCCTCGCCCTATAAATCAGAGGTAGGAAAAGGCCCTCGGTAAGCTTTTATAAGTCTTTATAAGCTTTCTAAAAGCTTCTCGAAGCAAGAACAAGCATTCTTAAGCTATTACAAGTCATTACAAACTATTTTTGATCTACAAGAGGCTACGAAAGGCACTCAGAAAGCTCTCCTCTAAAAAAAGGTGCCGGCTAACTTAGCCATCGGAGGGCCTTCGTCGGAATCTCTGGCCAAGGCTTTGTGCAAGTACCTCGGAGCGCAGGAGGTGGCCTCTCTTTCTCTGTCCCGGCCGATGTCTCCTTGGCTTCCTCCGACGTGGTCACCCTCAGGCCAGATTTCAACCACAACACCTAGTATGGAAGCTAGTTTGGCATACCGACACCTGGTATGCCTCCCATATTACATACTAGTTCGGTACCGATACGATACGGTATAGTTGGTATGCACGACTGGTATGGCAAACCATACTACTTAGTGATATATAGAACTACTTGTTTCCATGCATAAGATATTAGTAAGTTCCCCTATTAGTATCCCACCTTTGGTCCTGTAGAATCTGGGTGGCAAAATTTGGCTATGCATGATACAGAAAGCCTGGAGCTGTTGAGATATCATTCTAATATCCATTAGCTAGGGCTATCCCTTGCTGGATCCAGTAGAAAACAGTAGCAGAGTCGACCTCCAACCACACACTAGTTTCTGGGAGTGTCTGACTAGTTGTGATACTGAGATCAGTTCAATGCCATCCCTACACTAAACTTAAAACAGAACCTGAAGGATGATTCTTCTTGAAAACTAGGATCCTTTCTCTGCAGTAGAAGAAAATCAAGAAAAAAAATCTTGCAAAACAATGAACAGGGTGAAAGAAACACAGATCTCACCACTAGCAATCCAAGCGTGTTGCCTCCCAAAAGATCCATGCTCACTGCCTCTCCCTGGATTTTTGTTGTGGCTATCGTAACTTTTGTGTGACTTCTTATCATATGGTTCTGATGGCCAACCCTGGCTATTTATAGCCACCACATAAAACCCTAGGCAATGATATGCATGCGATCCTTAGAGATCTCTATTCTCGGTCGTAGGATTACTGAAAAATAATTTTTTTATAAAATTTCTTATATTCTTTTAATTTTAATTTTTTAGACTTCAACAAATTGCAAAAATGTCCATCAATACTTTGCAATTGACCCTCGAGAACTAGAGATTAATTTAGTGAAATCCCTTTTGCTTTCATTTTTGTTTATTTATCCTTCCACCACACTATATTCCACATAAACCAATAGGACCAAAAAAATATAATTGATTAAATCCCTGGCTTAGATAATTCTTTATTCTTATTCTGTAATTCAGTTAGACCCCAAAAATTATTTTTAAAATAATTTCACAAATAATTTTTTTATTCATAATAATAATAAAATAGGATGAAGACAACTTTTATATCACTAGCCAGTTTTTATTTTGGTCCAACTTCATACAGACATACTGGATATACTAACTCAAATTGAGGTTGGTGGATTTCTTATTGAGCATCTATACAAATTTATCTAGTGTACTCAAGACCCAACTTTATCTGTATATTTGATCTTGAGAAAACCATCAACAATTTACTCAGTCAAAGCACAAGAACACACCAAATATATCTTCATAGACCTCTCAGGTCAAAGGACATATAAACTAATTGTGCCGAATACTCTTCTCAACATCAGTGATCACTTCTAGAAGGTAATCATATTAGATCCCATTCAGGGCTAGTTGATAAGTGCTAAACAATGCACAAATTAACCTCTTACTCATAGCACTTATCATTATTTTTATGCACATATTTTAAATTTAAATATGAGAAAATATGTTCCCCTTCATCATTGCATTATTAAAAATAATTCGAGTTTGCTTGATTTTATTGGTCGAGTCTAATGTATGTAGGTTGACTCAAACTCATTTGGGATGATCCCTGAACCTAAATCGCATGCACCCCGCGAATCAAATCCTCTCAGATTTTCGATTCAGCCTTTCATCCCAACTCTACAGTTTCTTTCACATCCAATCGAGCTCGACCTTTCGTTCATGTTCTAACATTCTATCCCAAAATCTCCCACGTTGAATTATTTGAACCTGTATCATGGATCAACCTTCATGTGCAATTAGCCATTCAAGTCTTCCTTCTCTTTACGTGTTCACCCATCAAGACTATTTCCCTCCATTGTCCAAACCTCCCCTGTTTTAGCTTCAAAACGGAGCCATCTCCCAACCAAGCCGAGTCGACCCCAATCACCTTTCTCAACGCATCGAATAAAGTTCACGCTCATTCCCAGCCGTCCGCGTCATCATGCAAGCTCGCGTTCCATCCTCTCCCGCGACCATGGTCCAACTCCGTCCGCAAATCCCTCCCTAGCTTCCATGTCTCCGCGATCATCCTCATCCTTCCCACGCTTATCCTCTCAGATCACACGTCCAAACTTCCTAGCTTAACAAAACAGAGTCCAAGCCTTCTCTTTCCTCCTCCGAATCCCCTGCATCCCAGCTCATGAATCTGTTTCTTCCTCCCATCCACGTGATCCTCCCACACATCACAGCATTTCGGATTAACTTCAGCATTCACGGATAAAGCCCAGGCTTCCACTTATCTCATGTGTTCCCCACTGTGCACGTAGGATCCAGGTCCATCCTCCCACTGATAAGTTCCAGCTCCTCCCAGCCTCCGAGATCCTCTCACGTCCACGCTTCAGTTTCCCTTCCGCTTCCAAAGAACAGAGCCGCCTCCAAGCATCTGCAACCAATCCTCACACGATCAGCTTCCACCCGTTTGTTCTTCATCCTTATCCCACAACTAGCCAAGATTCAACGTCATCCTCCCGAGCTTCACGGATCAGCAGACTCGACATCCATCTTCTCTTCATCACGGATCAGAGCCATAATGTTTTCGAGATCACTTCACGTCTATAGATCCAGCAAATCCAGTAGCTCCCATCTGCAGAATGAATCAGTGTCCGTGGATTCAACCCCTCTGAGGTCCTCCCAACGACTTCCCCCATCTTAGCTGTGAGCATCATCCCTTGCATCCAAGGATCAAGCCGACTCCTTCAACGCGATCAGCTCCCAGCTCATCTCCTTTACAACATCCAGATCAAATCTTCTACGCATCTAGCCCACGTCTGCGGAACAGAGGCCGTTCCTTGCCCTTATCTTCTCACTCGGAAGATCAAATCCTCCAGCTAATAACGGGCGTAACAGGGAGGCTATAAAAGGAGGAGAGCTCTCCTTCTCAGGATTCATTCTTTCTGACCGATCTTGGCTCATCCGATTCATTCTTCTGGAAGGTCTCACAGAAGTCATAGAAAGGGAGGAGACGAGGAAGAGAGGAACCCAGTCGCGATGGAGGCCCTCTGCATCGCTGCTGCCGTTCCCCATTGCATGGAAGGCTGATCTCTTCACTAGGGCAGGATGAAGCCCGAACAAAGGCGATAATGGCTATTGTATTTTTTTATTTCTGTTCTTGGAATTGTTTGAACTTCTTTGATCTTAATAAATATTTCTTCTATTTCATATTTAAATTCTGTGATTTTAAGTATGATGTTTATACACTTGTTCTTCATGATCACTAAGTAAAAATAAGATAGTTCATACTTAAGGAAGATGCAGTGTGCTGCCACCTTAGATTAGGGTAGACATTGCATGCCAACTAAAGATGGATTATACCTAAATTACTTTTGTGAAATTTTATTCAAATGCTTATTACGCTTGTAGCCAATTTGCATAATACTCCAAGAATGAAATAAATTACTAATAACCCTTGTTGCTATATTAGTGGTGAATTTCTTGCCTTAGGTTCTTCGAACTATATCATTATTAATTGCATTTCTTATTAAATTACTTAGTTTAATATTCTTCACAAACTCTTCTTTTCATATATTTTTACGAAAACAATCGTACCCCAATTTCTGTGGATCAATACCTGTAATCACTATCCTACAAGATACGTGCTATTGCATTATCTTTAAAATTGATTATCAATTTTTGGCGCCGTTGCCGAAGATTGCTAGCATGGTTGTTTTCTTTTTGTTTATTTATTTTTATTTGTTTCTTTTTAGCGATTGGATACATCTATTTCCTTATATTGCTATATTTTTGGGATGTAATAATCATTATTTGTTTTGTTAGGATTATCAAAAAAAAGAAAAAAAGAAAGAAGGAAAGAATTTTGGACGACTAGAGGACATGTACTAAAGAGGTTTGATCTATTAGCTTGCTGAAATTTTTGCTTAGTAACCTCTAAACCTCTCTTGTCTTGATTTTTCGTGCATCAGCTTGCAAACGTAGTGGGGAAGCTCGGCACATACGTCTCGGCATATGTGTGTCTAGTTTGTCGCCCCCTTTAAACTACGAGTGATCGAATGGATATTATTTAAGTTGCTCATGCATTTGAATCCTTGTTGTGATTGTTTGATTTAATTTGAGTAAGGCGTGTATTACAGCTTGACACACCACTTAATATATTACGCACATAGTAAGGGCAATGACCCCAACAAGATAAGAACTGAATTTCATCATGTTGCCCAGAGATGGTCACCCAAGAGGGGGGTGAATTGGGTGTTTTAAAACTTTTCGCCTAATTAAAAATAAAACACACAAATATATGCACTAAAGTAAAGAAGGAGGAATGAGAAAGGTCAATCGCAAACACAAGGTTTTATAGTGGTTCGGAGCTTCCACTGCTCCTACATCCACTCCCCAAATCACCTTTGGGAATTTCCACTATAATCCAAGATTACAGTACGGTAGTTTTGCGAGTTCACTACCTAACTCGTTGTTTTACACCGGGCTCACAACAAACCCTAACACCCCCAATTTCACTTAGGCTTGGGACGCCTTTCCCTTGTTCCAAGTCCCTTGACTGGAACAAGCACCACAATGAAAGAGTTTACACAGAAAAGAAAAGCTCTAGAAAAGCAAATATGGCAATGATAAACAATAGAACCCGGAAGAATCCTTTTGCCGTTGGAAGCGTGGGAAATGGTGATTCTTCTGATGTGGATCGCATAGATTTGAGTGTGAGCTTTGAATGCACGAGCGGAAGAGAGTGGTTGAGCTTGAAATCACTTGGGAAGCTTGAAAGCACTTGATTTCTTCACTTGAATGCACTCACTCCCTTGAACTTCTCTCTCTTGCTTCTCTCTTAAATGATCTAGCTTTTTGGGTTGGTGAAAAGTTGTTTTGAAGCACTTAAGAGCTCCCTTTTATAGCCCAAAAAGCAAATATAGCCGTTAGAGATAAAGTAAAAGAGATTTGAAATTCAAACCAAACCTGTAAAAGTTGTCAGTCGCGTCCCAGGCGTTCCGGGGACGTCTCCGCTTCAACGAGAGACGTCTCGGCTACAAGATTTTACTTTTTACGTTGTCTGGGGTCGACTCGGCACTTTACGGGGACGACTCTGCTTGTTTGCACTTTTTGAATGGAGACGACTCCGCTGTCTCGGGGTCGACTCCGCTTCTTTATCTCCGAAAAACATGTCCTCTGGAATTCCCTGAGAGAGCCGACTCCGCTCTTTCAGGGGACGTCTCCGCTGCCTTATCACCGAAAAAATCATTCTCTGGAAAACCCTGAGAGAGCCGTCTCCGCTATCTTGGGGACGACTCGGGAAGTCTCCTTTTTACTTGTGGGGACGACTCTGCTTGCGGTGGGGACGTCTCGCGCATATCTCTTGAAAACTGCCTTTCTGCCGCCACTGAGAGAGTCGACTCCGCTACTGAGAGAGTCGACTCCGCTATCATGGGGACGACTCGGCAGGTGCCGGGGACGTCTCCAAGTGTGCCAGTTCTTCCTGTTTGTGCCAGAGACGTCTCTGAGACTATCAGGAGACGTCTCGGCTGTCCCTGAACTTTTTCTTTCATCTCAAAAAATTCTTCAATAAATTCATAAAAATTATGGAAACTTGCCTAGATATTTCTTAACAATATTCTTAATAAAACACATGAATTTCTCAATTAAATTGTTAAGATAAATGGAATTATACTCTAGTGTTTTGTATTCATCAAAATCCATTAGGGGGTCAACAATCTCCCCCTTTTTGATGATGACAAAACACTGAGTATATGCAAAATTCGAAATTTAAACATATACACAGTATTTGCTCAGATGTACAGGTATAAAGATAATTGAAAGCTAAGTTCTTTTTGACTCCCCCTTTCTTTTCCAGAAGGGCAATTATCTTAAAGCCAATATTCTTCAATTTTATCTCTTCCAATTCAACTTTTAAGCATGAATTTTGTATTTTGCATTCTAATGTATCCATATTGGTTCTACTCCCCTTATCCATATTGGTTCTATGGTTCTACTCCCCCTTTTTGTCATCAACAATGAAGGGGACAAATTATCTGTAGGTGCTTAAAGCATACTTCCTAGTAAGATTCAGCATATTTCCATGAACGACTCAAGAATATTCAAGTTGTGCTCCCCCTGTCCAAGTCATTTCTATTAATGAATTCAGTCATTCATATCACTCCCCCTTTGTTTTGGAATTCATTTCAGACTCATCTTTTTGTTTAGTATAGTTATCACAAGATGTGCTCCCTCTGTTTTATATGCATTGTTTCTTTGTATCAAATTTGAACACTCAAGGTATGTGATAAGATTTTTATGGCACATCACAAACTCACATACACAATCACATACACAGAGTTAGAAATGTACACAGGGTTTCAAAAGAGATTGTATGTCATTTATATGTCATTGTAAACCTTTGAAGTCAGTACATAGTCAAAAGAAGAAATCATTACAAGTATTGATTTCTAATACAAAAAGTGTTTCAAAATAGCCTAGGGTTTACAAAAAGAAGATTCCTAGATGTTTACAAAGCGTCCCTTATCGGCGACGTTGCTCATAAATCCTACAAGCTGCATCTATAAAAGCATTGATTGAATCCATTAGGGTCTTAAATTGATCTCCCTGTGACTTGTGGAAGGCTGCCACAAGTGCTTCAAATTCTTCAGTTGCCATTTCAATCCTCCCTCTAAGTTGGGCAACTAAAGTGCCCACATTGCCTCTTGGGCTTGTCAACTCTTTGAGGCTCTTGGAAATGGTCTTCAAGCTGTCCTTGAGCTCTATTGATCTGAATTTTTGGGAGGCATCCACACCAATTATTTCATGTGTTGTGGCTTCAATTTGACTTCTAATGTCCTTCAGCTCTTGTAGAAGCACTTCATGTAAAGCTCTGAAGGGGGCCAACTCTGTAGAGATCATGGATCTCATCTCCTCCCTCATTTGTTGGCAAATGGCAGATGCTAGGGTGCGCATCTGATCTTCTGAAAGAAAGGAGGGCCCGCTAACTGGAGGAGGTGGTGGCATGGATGTGGAAGGTCCAGCTGAGCTGGAGGGTATATCAGGGATATCCAAGTGGCTAGGTGGAGAAGAGTGATGGTCAGACTCATGATGTAGGTTCTCGGGCTCTAGGATTTGGGCTTTTCTCTTTGGTACCTTCACCCACGACCCATCTATCTTATGAAATTCCATTCTTCTCAATGTGCCCTCATTATAATAGTCGGTGTTTCTCAAGGGCTTTGCAGGTTCATTTGTTGGAATGGGAACTTTGAAGTGTTTGAAAACTAAGATAAAGATCATGCCGTAGGGTAAACTAAACCTAGAATACCTATGACATAGGGCAATGTAGTTTAGCATAAGTCTAGGGAGGTTTAGGGGCATCCATAGTAGGATATGGTGCATTATAACTAAATCTCGCTCCGAAACAAAATCGAAGCGACCGGTTTTGGGAAATAGGACCCGGTTGACAATACTTAAAAGAAGTCTCATCTCTGCATTTAGGTCCTGGGAATTGACAACATCAAGAGGGCCGCAGTCCTCTCTTCCTAAAAGTAGATTTAGGGCTGATTCCCTTTGGGAATGTGAGGTTGGAGCCTCACCGTCCTTAGGGATTTGTAAGACAGTGGATAGGACATCTTCATTGACTTCTACTAATGTTCCCCGGACATATGCAGTGTACCCTTGGTCCCCTAAGGCCATATTGCTAAAAAGTTCTCTAACTAGGCCGGGGTAGGTCGAGGTATTTAGGGTACAAAGGTGCTCCCACCCTTGGGCTCGGAGTCTCTCTCCAATAGAGAACCCCTCATGATCTAAAAATGAGAAATCTATGTACCTTCCGGTCGTGACTGTGCGATTTGCACAGGAAATAGTCGTGGTTGGCGGAGCAACCGGAGGAGACGGCGGGGAATGTTCTTCCCTCCGTTCCTCATCGTCGGCCGCTGCCCTAGGTCGCCTTCCACGGGTTGTCCTAGCTCTTTTGGGTGCCATGATTGGAAATCCTAAGAAAAAGTGGAGAAGGAGGCTAGGGTTTGTGATGGAGAACAAATGGAGGCTAGGGTTTTCGTTTTTGGTCGGAGATGAGAGAAGATAGCTCGGGTCGGCTCGAGCTGTTTCACTTATTTTAAAAACCCTAGTTCGGTCCCCGAGACGTCTCCGCGACTAAGGCGAGACGTCTCGCCTGGGGGGACGTCTCTGCGACTTGCCAGAGACGTCTCCGGCACTGAAAAATTTCAGACTGAATTTTATCTTTTCCCAAATTTTTATTTAATCACCCTAAACAACATGATTTCTTTTGATAAACACAGAGTGAATTTGTTTGTGATCCTCCCCATTAATAATACACCCTATAATAATTTGGTTATGATTTTTGAATTATTAATATTGAAATGAGGAATGTTTGACCAAATTTCGAATACCTATGATATAGGCTCTGAAAATATCTCTATGAAGAGTCCAAGGGAGGGTAACCATCCTCCGGAAAGTCAAACAGTTCGTCATTTAGATTAGATGGATTCATGCTTTCACTTATATTGACCTTGAGATGGATTACTAGTTTGAGTAGCAAAGCAATGCAATACAAATTCAATTCATTTGCTAGGATCATACAAGCTTAAAGCATTCCTCAAGAAATTGAATCTATCTTTACAAAGGGGCTTTGTAAAGATATCAGCCAATTGATTTTCAGTACATACATATTCAATCATCACATCATTTTTCAGCACATGATCCCTAATAAAGTGATGCCTAATCTCTATATGCTTTGAATTAGAGTGTTGGACAGGATTTTTTGTTAAATTAATTGCACTTGTATTATCACATTTAATTGGTATATTATCCATTTTGATACCGAAATCTTCAAGTTGTTGCTTAATCCAAAGAACTTGGGCACAACAGCTTCCAGCTGCAATGTACTCAGCCTCAGCTGTGGACAAGGCAACTGAATTTTGTTTCTTGCTAAACCAAGAAACCAAATTGGCACCCAAGAATTGACATGTGCCACTTGTGCTTTTTCTGTCGAGTTTGCACCCGGCAAAATCAGCATCGGAATAAGCAATTAAATTTATGTCAGATTGTTTAGAATACCATAAGCCTGCATTAGATGTCCCTACTAGATATCTAAAAATTCTCTTAACAGCTTGCAAGTGTGATTCCTTAGGACATGCTTGGTATCTAGCACACATACAAACACTGAATAATATATCTGGTCTACTAGCAGTAAAGTGAAGTAGAGAGCCTATCATACCTCTGTACAATTTGCAGTCTATACTTTTACCTTTTTCATCTTTGTCAAGCTTGCAACTTGAGCCCATGGGTGTGCTGATTTCCTTTGCATCCTTCATCTTGAATTTTTCCAACATTTTCTTGATGTATTTGGACTGACTGATGAAGATGCCCTCCTCTGATTGTTTTATTTGTAGCCCAAGGAAGAAGTTGAGCTCACCCATCATGCTCATTTCAAATTCTCCCTGCATAAGCTTGGCAAACTCTTGACAAAGACTATCATTAGTAGCACCAAAAATTATATCATCCACATAAATTTGTACAAGCAATAAGTCATTTCCTTTTCTTTTAATAAAGAGGGTTTTGTCTACATTTCCTCTCTTAAATTTATTTTCAATTAGGAAATTACTTAATCTTTCATACCATGCCCTAGGGGCTTGCTTAAGGCCATACAATGCTTTAAGCAATTTATACACATAATCTGGATGTAAGTGATTTTCAAAACCTGGAGGTTGTCCTACATAAACTTCCTCCATTATATAGCCGTTTAAAAATGCACTTTTTACATCCATTTGATAGAGTTTAAAATCCATGAAGCATGCATATGCCAAAAGTAATCTAATAGCTTCTAATCTAGCAACAGGAGCAAAAGTTTCATCAAAGTCTATTCCTTCCTCCTGATTATATCCTTTGGCCACTAGCCTGGCTTTGTTTCTTATTACTATCCCATCTTCATCTAGTTTATTTCTATATACCCATTTGGTGCCTATAATTGAAACATTAGGGGGTCTTTTCATTAGAGTCCAAACTTTATTTCTTTCAAATTGATTTAATTCCTCTTGCATAGCATTCATCCAATTATCATCTTTTTCAGCTTCTTCTAGTGATTTAGGCTCTATTTGTAAAACAAAAGCAAGATAATTACTAGTATTTCTTAGAGAGGATCTAGTTCTTATACCTTGTGAAGGATCACCAAGGATTAGATCCTTTGGATGACCATGTGCATACCTCCATTCCTTAGGAAGATCTTGAATTCTTGATGGAGGTTGATCTTCTTCACCTTGCTGATTTGTATCTTCTTTGATCTCATCCTCATGTTGTTTGTCTTGTATGGAGAATTCCTTCATTCGGTCTTCAAGTATACCTGCATCACCATCTTCTTCTTTTCTAGAAGAATCTCCATTAGCTTCATCAAAAACAATATGAATGGATTCTTCAACAACAAGAGTTCTCTTGTTGAAGACCCTGTATGCTCTACTAGATGAGGAATAACCTAAGAAGATCCCCTCATCTGATTTAGCACTAAATTTGCTTAGATTGTCCTTTCCATTATTTAAAACAAAGCATCGATAACCGAAAACATGAAAATAGCTTATATTTGGTTTCTTACCTTTTATTAACTCATAAGGTGTTTTCTTCAAGATGGATCTAACTAATGCACGGTTCAAAATGTGACATGCAGTATTTATTGCTTCAGCCCAGAAATATTTTAGTAGATCCGATTCGCACAACATGGTACGAGCCATATCTGCTAGTGTGCGATTCTTCCTCTCTACCACCCCATTTTGTTGGGGTGTTCTAGGTGCCGAGAAATTGTGATTGATACCATTTTCGTCACAAAACTTTTCAAAGTGCTGATTTTCAAACTCGGTACCATGATCACTCCTAATCGCTTTTAATTTAAGATTGAGTTCATTCGAAACTCTATTATGAAACTTGATAAAAGCGGGAAAGGACTCATCTTTATGTGCAAGAAATGAAACCCATGTAAAACGTGAAAAATCATCAATAATTACAAGACCAAATTTCTTACCCCCTAGACTAGCAGTTCTAGTGGGTCCAAACAAGTCCATGTGAATTAGTTCCAAGGGTTTTGTTGTTGAGACTATGTTCTTAGACTTGAAAGAATTTCTTGTTTGTTTTCCTAATTGACATGCAGCACAAATTTTATTCTTTTCAAAGTCTATTTTTGGTAGTCCTTTAACTAGATCCTTTGTAATTAATTTAGAGATTAAATCCATGCTAGCATGCCCTAACCTACGATGCCATAACCAACTAGTCTCATTGACTTTGGGATTCATGGCTACAAGACATTGGCCATTCTTCATGGTGAGATCATCAAGATCTACCATGTAAACATTTCCATGCCTATGTCCTGTGAGTATGATCTCATTATCAATTGGACTACTAATTATGCATAGTGATGATTCAAATGATACTTTAAATCCCTTGTCACAAAATTGACTTATACTTAATAAATTATGTTTTAGTCCATTAACTAACAATACATTATCAATGAATGAGGAGGGTGATATGGAGATTTTACCAACACCAATGATTCGGCCTTTAGCATTGTCTCCAAATGTGACTACTCCTCCTTCTTTTGATTCCAAGGTGACGAAGAGACTCTTGTCACCGGTCATATGCCTTGAGCAGCCACTATCAAGATACCACATTCTCTTTTTATTCCCGGCTGCAAGGCATACCTGCAAAATGATCACGTGAAGCTCTTAGGTACCCAAGTTTTCTTGGGTCCTTCGTGGTTAGTGTAGTTGGTTCCCTTAGGCACCCATACTTTAGTTATGTTTTTAGCTTTCACAAATATACTCTTGTTAGTTTGGATCTTTCTTTGAATACAAGAGTAGGCTTTATGTCCATTCTTTCCACAATGAAAGCATGTAGGTTTTTCAGTTTTTACATCTTTTGCTTTTACAAAGAAATTTATTAGATACTTTTGTTGCTTGTTAGTTTTATATCCTAATCCGGCTTTATTAAAAACAGCTCTTTGATTTGAAAGAATAAGATTTAATTTCTCAGAGCTTTGTGTAAATTTTTCAACAATTGGTTTGTACTTATGTACCTCATTCTTAAGATTCAAATTTTCTTTGACTAGTTCTTCCTTATCCTTTTTAAGAGATTCAACATTTTGTGCAAGTGAGGTATTATTATCGAGTAGGGATTTTACTTTTAGATTTAATTCCTTAATTACTGTTTTTGCCTTTTCATTTTCAATGGTAAGTTTTGAATTTTTGATTTCTAGGTTAGTAGTGTTAATATTTTTAACGTTCTCCTTTTCAATTAATAGATTTTCAATATCTTCCTTCAGTTTTTGATTGGAGGCTTTTAATTCTTTATTTTTTGCTCCTAACATACTACAATCACCCATAAGTTCTTGAAAAGCTTCATACAATTCTTCTAAAGTAAAATTTATGGTTGGGTTTTGACATACCTCGTCGCTTCCTCGGAGGATGATGTGTCACTATCATCCCATGTTGCCTTCAATGCCTTCTTCTTCTTCTTTCCAAAATACTTCTTTTGTTGAGGACATTCGGAACGAATGTGTCCCGGTCTCTTGCAATCATAGCATATGATTGGGTCTCTTTCTTTTTCCTTTTCTTTTTCCCAATCATTTCTCCCTCCAAATTTCTTTCTTGGGAAGTGTTTCTTTCTTCTCATGAATTTCTTAAACTTCCTTACTATCAAACCCAAGTCCTCATCTTGGCTTTCTTCTTCACTCTCACTACTCTCTTCTTCACACACACTTGAGGTAGCCTTGAGTGCGATTGTCTTTTTCTTCGGCAACTCTTCTTCATGTTGCTTCATCGTGAGCTCATGCGTCATCAATGACCCCAAAAGTTGTTCTAGCCCCAAGGTGTTGAGGTCTTTGGCTTCTACGATCGCCGTGACCTTTGCTTCCCATGCTTTTGGCAAAGACCTGAGAATTTTACTCACAAGTTCCGGGTTAGTGTAAGATTTACCCAAGCTCTTTAGACCATTAATAATATCGGTAAAGCGTGTAAACATGCATGTAATAGTTTCATTAGGTTCCATCTTAAACAATTCATATTTGTGAACTAGAATGTTCACTTTGGACTCTTTGACTTGATTTGTACCCTCGTGGGTAACTTCAAGCCTATCCCATATTTCCTTAGCGGAACTACATGTGGAGACTCTATTAAACTCATTTACATCTAAAGAACAAAATAATGAGTTCATGGCTCTCGAATTGAGTTGAGCCATCCTATCATCATTCTCATCCCAATCCTCCTCAGGTTTGGGAACTCGAATGCCATTAACCACGTGTGATGGTTCTTGTGGTCCCTTGACTATAACCCTCCACAAGGCATAGTCTTGTGCTTGAATGAAAATTCTCATTCTAGTCTTCCAATAGGTATAATTTGTCCCATTGAAGAGTGGAGGTCTATTGGTTGCTTGCCCCTCGGCAGGAACATTGTTAAAGGGTGTTGCCATCTAGATCTTTGGCTAAGACGGTTAGGTCTTTCAAGAAATACACAGAGCACCTGCTCTGATACCACTTGTTGCCCAGAGATGGTCACCCAAGAGGGGGGTGAATTGGGTGTTTTAAAACTTTTCGCCTAATTAAAAATAAAACACACAAATATATGCACTAAAGTAAAGAAGGAGGAATGAGAAAGGTCAATCGCAAACACAAGGTTTTATAGTGGTTCGGAGCTTCCACTGCTCCTACATCCACTCCCCAAATCACCTTTGGGAATTTCCACTATAATCCAAGATTACAGTACGGTAGTTTTGCGAGTTCACTACCTAACTCGTTGTTTTACACCGGGCTCACAACAAACCCTAACACCCCCAATTTCACTTAGGCTTGGGACGCCTTTCCCTTGTTCCAAGTCCCTTGACTGGAACAAGCACCACAATGAAAGAGTTTACACAGAAAAGAAAAGCTCTAGAAAAGCAAATATGGCAATGATGAACAATAGAACCCGGAAGAATCCTTTTGCCGTTGGAAGCGTGGAAAATGGTGATTCTTCCGATGTGGATCGCGTAGATTTGAGTGTGAGCTTTGAATGCACGAGCGGAAGAGAGTGGTTGAGCTTGAAATCACTTGGGAAGCTTGAAAGCACTTGATTTCTTCACTTGAATGCACTCACTCCCTTGAACTTCTCTCTCTTGCTTCTCTCTTAAATGATCTAGCTTTTTGGGTTGGTGAAAAGTTGTTTTGAAGCACTTAAGAGCTCCCTTTTATAGCCCAAAAAGCAAATATAGCCGTTAGAGATAAAGTAAAAGAGATTTGAAATTCAAACCAAATCTGTAAAAGTTGTCAGTCGCATCCCAAGCGTTCCGGGGACGTCTCCGCTTCAACGAGAGATGTCTCGGCTACAAGATTTTACTTTTTACGTTGTCTGGGGTCGACTCGGCACTTTACGGGGACGACTCTGCTTGTTTGCACTTTTTGAATGGGGACGACTCCGCTGTCTCGAGGTCGACTCCGCTTCTTTATCTCCGAAAAACATGTCCTCTGGAATTCCCTGAGAGAGCCGACTCCGCTCTTTCAGGGGACGTCTCCGCTGCCTTATCACCGAAAAAATCATTCTCTGAAAAACCCTGAGAGAGCCGTCTCCGCTATCTTGGGGACGACTCGGGAAGTCTCCTTTTTACTTGTCGGGACGACTCTGCTTGCGGTGGGGACGTCTCACGCATATCTCTTGAAAACTGCCTTTCTGCCGCCACTGAGAGAGTCGACTCCGCTACTGAGAGAGTCGACTCCGCTATCGTGGGGACGACTCGGCAGGTGCCGGGGACGTCTCCAAGTGTGCCAGTTCTTCCTGTTTGTGCCAGAGACGTCTCTGAGACTATCAGGAGACGTCTCGGCTGTCCCTGAACTTTTTCTTTCATCTCAAAAAATTCTTCAATAAATTCATAAAAATTATGGGAACTTGCCTAGACATTTCTTAACAATATTCTTAATAAAACACATGAATTTCTCAATTAAATTGTTAAGATAAATGGAATTATACTCTAGTGTTTTGTATTCATCAAAATCCATTAGGGGGTCAACACATCACCAAATTCTTGCCCAAATTAGGTGAACTAATTCTCACATAGCTATCACTTTAATTAAAATCAATTAGACGTTGGCCCCTAGGGACATTCAAGCTCAATAGGACGAAGACCACCGAAAGTTGCACCAATTTCGTTCTATGGCTCAGTTGATGTTTAGGCAAGCTTTGTCCCTCCAAGAAAGACAGTTCATCTGTTCGAGAAAGTGGTACTTAAGTGGATCTTTGCGAATGCATCGTGACCCACCACTTACCTGGGAGCTTACCCGGTCAACTCAATTCATAAGACCGGATTGGAGGCTTAGGTGCCCTCTTCAAACCAGTTAGGAGCTATCTAGTGATTTTAGGGCGAACATAAGGATTTGATGTATTTTTATTGCATGCTTGACTGATTAGAAATGTTTTAGTGTATGCTTGGGTGTCGTTCCAGATTTTTTGAATTATTGCCTTTTGACCCTGAAATAAAACGTTTTGTTAGAGCCCTTCGAGCCGAAATCTGCACCTATAGAACCGTATGATCTGCTCCACTTGTTAAGATGGCTGAAGAACAATCCAAGCTACTAAAGGAGTACTTCACTCCTTCTATTTATACCTCTCCATCTTGTATTCAATTACTCAATACCACTGATGTACAATTTGAAATCAAGTCTAGTGTTATCCAAATGCTTCCATCTTTTTATGGGCTCAGCAATGAAGACCCATACAAACATCTAGATGAATTTCTTGAGATTTGTATTACTGTCAAAATTCAGAACTTCACTGACGATGCTCTGAAACTTAGGCTTTTCCTTTTTTCCCTTAAGGATAGAGCTAAGCAGTGGCTCAATTCATTAGGAGCCAATTCTATTTTGGGAACCCGCCCATGCCGCAGAAAATTAAAAAAAATTCAGATGCAGCGGAAGTGGCATGCGCGGGATCGACGTTCATGTAATGAACATTGTTCAAAAACCGTTCGTAGTTAGATTAGGATTAAAACTTTTAATAACATTAGGAAGATCAGATCTTTACCTTGTGCGAGTAGATGATCACCGCAAACTGAAGCTCGTAATTTTGGAAGAAGGTTCGCTTGAAGCCGCACATGCGTCCGGCCTCTACGGGTATCCACACGAAGTAGAGGACCGATCAAAGCTCTCTTGTCTCCCCAGGGTGCTAGCTCCCTTGCAGAGATAACTCTTGATGGCTGAAATTCTTCCTTTGAATCAACCTTTGATTTCCTTAGGAAGGAGGAGGAAGAAGAAGGGATGAAGGATGAAGAACATAAGGCTCTTCGCAACCTTTTCTTTTTCTACGCTAGAACCAGGGAAGAAGATGGAATAGGTGATGCACGCCTCCTCCTTTCTCTTCCTCGCTGATGGCGGCTGAAGACCAAGAGGAGGAAGGGGCCACGACACAAGGGAGAGGAGAGAAAGAATAATACCTAGGGTTTGGCCTTTTACTCCTTATAAAGGCATATGGAGCTCCTACCTTTTAGGAGTTTCATTATTTTCCTTTTAGGAACCAAGAGGAAGGGCACACGCCCCTCTTCTTTTCTCTTTGATTTCGGCCAACCCCTTCCTCCTAACCCTTCATCATGCATGCCCCCACTTGATCAAATCAAGTGGGGCGTGGGGCCTAAGCCTAGTTGGTTCAATCCTCTTCCAAAGAGGATTGGGTGCACTTGTTTCCCTTCAGATCCTAATCCAATTAGGATTTGATTGAACCATGACTCAATTAAACCCTTCAATCCTAATCAAATTAGGAGTCATCATAATTCATTAGATTAATAATTATTTAGGACTTAAGAAATCCTAATCCAATAAGGATTTATTCAATTTTAGTCCTAATCCAATTAGGACTTTTATTTGAATCCGAAGTCCTAATCTAATTAGAACTTCTAGGAATCCTATTCTAAGTAGGAATCCATATTGAATTCAAAATCCTAATCTAATTAGGATTGTAGGAAACCTACTTCAAGTAGGACTCCCAGTTCTAGTCCAAGTAGGATTTCTAGTCCTAATCTAATTAGAATTTTAGAAATTCTACTCCAAGTAGGATTCGTGTTTTAAGTTCAATTAATCAATTTCCATTATTCCTTCTTCAACTGATTATCAATCGAATTGATTACTCGTGATTCATAATCACATTTCAACCATCGGATCGGTCAATACCTCTAGTGTGTGTGACCCCATAGGTTCTATTCTGACTGGTAGTGAGATATATTGCGATCTCTATCACAATATCATTGAAAACTCCTTTCAATGGGTTGGAACAGTTCCAACTCAACTCATCAGGATTTATCAATCATCAAGATATTCCTTGTGAGTCTCACCATCCACCAGTGACACCTAGCAGCATGTAGTGGCTACCCAGCAGAATGGAATGATGAACCTCTAGGTGCAGTTATCGTATGATATAGTCCTTCTATCGTAGATCCCTACAGGACGGAGGTCATGGACAACTCGTCAAACCCCATCGTCTGTCATATGTCAAGATTCATTCAACTTAAGTTCGAGAGTGGAAAACTCTTTCTCCACTGTGTATACTGCCCCGGCCGAGGTCTTACGAACTCAGTCTTATAAATTACATAGGATCTCTCCTTATCTACCAAGATCGATAGATTCCATATAGGTGCATACCCTACTCCTACAGTGAACCTATTGCAGCCAATCTACACTGCATGGATCCGTATGTCTAGAGACCATGTATACATGCAGTCAAACTACAATAACCTCACTGTGAGTAGCCGAAGCATCGCAGGTCAAAGAACCAGTCACACTACTGCAACATCAAGCAAGTCACTGACGAGTGGATAGACATCCAAGTGACTTCTTGTCTTGGTCACGCTCAGTACCCTTGTTCTTTAACAAGCACCTGCACTACTACTTCAGTGTCGCCACACCGTGGACTCGAGTCTCGTCCATCCTCAAGGAAAGTAGCGTGTGCACTGATCTCATTGGATCGATCACCGTCCTCGCGATGATCCATCGATCAGGAGCATTTAGAAATTAATCACCAATGATACATGGCTCAAATTCTCAACTCTTGGGAATATGCATCATCATCTTATTAATTTCTTGGACGATTCATAGACACATAATCAATATGAATAAAAAAGATGCCTTTTATTTATTCAATAATAAATAGTCAAGTACAAAATTATGTCCTAGAATTAACAATGTGTCAGCCAGAATGGCTTCTAGGACATACATCTAACAATCTACCACTTGCACTAAAGCCAATCAGTCATATATCTAAGTCCCATCTTCTCAAGGTGGGCTTCAGTCTTTTGCTGACTCATCTGCTTAGTGAACGGATCCGCCACGTTATCCGCGGAGTCTACTCTCTGCACCTCGACATACTTCTTCTCAACATAGTCGCGTATGAGGTGGAAGCGCCGCTCTATATGCTTGGACTTCTGATGAGACCTTGGCTTCTTAGCAAGAGCTATGGTGCCATTATTATCGCAGTAGAGTGTTATGGTATCTAATGACATTACATCCAATTCTGTAATGAATTTCTTGAACCAGAAGCCTTCCTTAGCAGCTTCAGAGGTGGCGATATATTCAGCTTCCATACTAGAATCAGCAATGATCGGTTGTTTAGAACTTTTCCAATTCACCGTACCACCATTGCACAAGAGCATATATCCAGATGTAGACTTTCTATCATCGATATCAGTCATGAAGTCTGAATCTGTGTACCTTTCTATCTTTAACTTTGATGTTCCTCCATAGACCAAGAATAAATCTTTAGTTCTTCTTAAGTACTTAAGAATATTCTTCACAGCTGTCCAGTGCTCTTCACCTGGATTCGACTGATATCTGCTAGTGACACTTACAGCAAGGGCTATATCAGGTCGTGTACACAGCATGGCATACATGAGGCTCCCTATTGCCGATGCATAAGGGATCTTGCTCATGTGTTGAATCTCTTCAGATGTGTTGGGGCACATCTTCTTGGAGAGATGAATTCCATGCCTTAGGGGTAAGAGACCCCTTTTGGAGTTTTCCATGCTGAACCTTTTCAGCACTTCCTCTATGTACATCTTCTGTGATAGGCCAAGCATCCTTTTAGATCTATCTCTATAGACCTTAATCCCCAAAGTATAGGATGCTTCCCCAAGGTCTTTCATGGAGAACTCTTTTGACAACCAGATCTTGACCGAGGTTAGCATGGGAATATCATTCCCTACCAAGAGAATGTCGTCCACGTACAATACGAGAAACATGACAGCACTCCCACTAACCTTCTTGTAAACACATGGTTCTTCTTCATTTTTGATGAAATCAAACGTTTTGATTGCATCATTAAAACGAGTGTTCCAACTCCGAGATGCTTGCTTTAGTCCATAAATGGACCTTTGCAGCTTGCAGACCTTGTGATCTCCATCATTGGAAGTGAAACCCAAAGGCTGCTCCATATAGATATCTTCATCATGATATCCATTTAGGAAAGAAGTTTTCACATCCATCTGCCAAATTTCATAATCATGAAATGCTGCAATGGCAAGCAATGTTCAGATGGATTTCAGCATGGCTACTGGAGAAAAGGTCGCCTGATAGTCAATGCCTTCGCGCTGACTATATCCTTTCGCCACTAGCCTTGCTTTATAGGTCTCTACCTTTCCATCCTATCTTTCTTTTGTAGATCCATTTGTTAGATGTATGCCCTAGAAGCCAAATTGGCTGACACATTGTTGATTCTAGAGACATAATTTTGTACTTGACTATTTATTATTGAATAAATAAAAGGCGTCTTTTCATTCATATTGTTTATGTGTCTATGAATCGTCCAAGAAATTAATAAGATGATGATACATATTCTCAAGAATTGAGAATTTAAGCCATGTATCATTGGTGATTAATTTCTAAATGCTCCTGATCAATGGATCATCACGAGGACGGTGATTGATCCGATCAGTGCACAGATCACTTTCCTTCTGGATGGACGAGACTTGAGTCCACAGTGTAGGGACACTGAAGTGATAGTGCAGGTGCTTGTTAGAGAACAAGGGTACTGAGCGTGACCAAGACAAGAAGTCACTTGGATGTCTATCCACTCGTCAGTGACTTGCTTGATGTTGCAGTAGTGTGACTGGTCCTTTGACCTGCGGTGCTTCGGCTACTCACAGTGAGGTTATTGTAGTTTGACTGCACACATGCATGGTCTCTAGCCATATGGGTCCATGCAGTGTAGATTGGCTGCAGTAGGTTCACTGTAGGAGTAGGGTATGCACCTATAAGGAATCTATCGACCTTGATAGAAGAGGAGTGATCCTATGTGATTTGTTAGACTGAGTTCTAAGACCTTGGCCAGGGCAGTAAAGTGGAGAAAGAGTTTTCCACTATCGAACTCAAGTCGAATAAATCTTGACATATGACAGACGATGGGGTTTGACGAGTTGTCCATGACCTCCGTCCTGTAGGGATCCACGATAGTAGGACTGTATCACATGTTAACTGCACCTAGAGGTTCATCTTTCTATTCTACTGGGTAGCCACTACATGCTGCTAGGTGTCACTGGTGGATGGTGGGACTCATAGGGATTATCTTGATGATCGATAAACCCTAATGAGTTGAGTTGGAATCGTTCCAACCCATTGAAAGGAGTTTTCAATGATATTGAGATAGAGATCACAATATATCTCACTACCAGTCAGAGTAGAACCTATGGGGTCACACACACTAGAAGTATTGACCGATCCGATGGTTGAAATCGTGATTAGGAATCACAAGTAATCAATTTGATTGATAAGAAGTTGAAGAAGGAAAGGGAATTAATTAATTGGACTTAAACACAAATCCTACTTCGGGTAGGATTTCTAGAGTCCTAATTGGATTAGGACTGGGAATCCTAGTTGGAGTAGGACTGGGATTCCTACTTGGAATAGGATTCCTACAATCCTAATGAGATTAGGAACTTTGAATTAAAATTGGATTCCTACTTGGAGTAGGATTCCTAGAAATCCTAATTGGATTAGGACTTCGAATTCAAATAAAGTCCTAATTGGATTAGGACTAAAATTAAACAAATCCTAATTAGATTAGGATTCCTTAAGTCTAAATTAATTATTAATCTAATGAATCAACATGACTCCTAATTGGATTAGGATTGAAGAGTTCAATTAAGTCATGATTCATTCAAGTCCTAATTGGATTAGGACTAGCGTAGATTGAACCCAAATTTGGCTAATCCTAATTAGATTAGGATTAAACCATGAGAGAGGCACCTAATCCTTTTTGGAAGAGGATTGGGTTAACCAAGTAAGAGGGGCATCAGCCCCTCTTCACTTAGTTGGTGCGACATGAAGAGAGAAAGGGGGCCGGCGCCCCCTCTTGGAAAGTAGTCAAGGGCTCCTAACTTGTAGGAGCCCTTCATCCTTATTAAAGGAGGACTAGGGCCGGCGCCCTAGATGGACCTTTCTCCTCTTCATCACGTGGCCACCCCCTCTCCATCTCTCCTTGGTTCAGCCGCCATCAGCAAAGGGAAAAGAAGAGGAGGCGTCTCCCTCCTCTTGGTCTTCTTCCTTGGCTCCAACGCATGGAAAAAGAAGAAGGTTGCAGGGGCTTTTGATCTTCTTCCCATCTTCATCCTTCTTCTTCCTCCTCTCAAGCACAATCAAGGGTTGATTGAAAGAGAGGAGATCAGCCATCAAAAGCTATCTCTGCAAGGGAGCTAGCACCCCGGGGAGATAGAGAGCTTGGATCGGATCCTGCTTCGTGTGGATACCCGTAGAGGCCGGACGTTTGAACGGCTTCAAGCGAACCCTCTTCCAAAACCACGAATTCAGATTTGCGGTGATCATCTACCCGCGCAAGGTGAAGATTTGATCTTCCTAATAGTTTTAAAAGTTTTAATTCTTACCTAATTACGAAAGGTCTAGAAACAACGTTCATGCGATGAACGTCGAACCCGTGCATGCCTCTTCCGCTGCCATCTGATTTTTGTTTTGAAATATCAGCGGCATGTGCGGGTTCCCAACAGTGGTATCAGAGCCTAGGCTTCGTAGATTAAGGTAAGAATTAAATATCTAAAGGCATATTAGATCTGAAAATTAAATGATCATGCATGCTGAAAAATTCTGCATGCAGATTTTTCAGGGGTGCTGATTTTTTACATGCTGATTTTTATGTGATAAAAAGATGATTCTAATTGCATTGTTAATGGGATTACAAAGTTTAGAATCATGATTAGCATGATCAGCGACCTATGTCATGATATAATCAGTTAGTTTTCAGATCTGAAATTATAATTGTTGCATACGGTGATGATCATAGGATTCAAATCTTTTGGTATCAAATGTAATGACCTGCGATGTGATCTGCGATGTCATGTAATTTTTCAGATGCTTGCATGCATCTTATTTGATATTTTGAGAGGCCTGCGTGCCTCCTAAAAGGAGATGTAATTT
The DNA here is from genome assembly GCF_051530095.1 of Phoenix dactylifera. Classification (NCBI taxonomy): domain Eukaryota; kingdom Viridiplantae; phylum Streptophyta; class Magnoliopsida; order Arecales; family Arecaceae; genus Phoenix; species Phoenix dactylifera. The sequence goes on from NC_143191.1 coordinate 21,967,965, forward strand.
ATTTTTATTTTTATTTTACATCTGGTTGTATTTCTGTGATGTGATGTACATCAACGATCAAGTTGAAGCAAAGGCATGAGATGAAAGGTGATCTAAGCAGTTGATGGCGATGGGATCAAGAGTTGATCAAGGATCGAATCAAGGAAGCTTGGAACCAATTCAAGAGTTGAAGACCACTTGATCGATTGATGTGCATGTGCTTGTAATACGACCTAATTAGAATCCATGATCATCACCTAGTTAAAGTTTAGCTTTAATTTGATGCTGCGATTATAACTGCCTGTAATGCGCCGTTTGCATGTGATGTGAATGAGAGTCGGGTAGATAGGTTTACATGTGATGTAGCAAACCCAATTGAGACCTAAATCAAAACCTCCTCAATCAAGTCGAGAGTGAACCGACATGAGCAAGTCATATTAGATTAATTGATCTAATTGGTGTCTAGGAAAGCATGAAAGGTGGTTACTTAATTAGGACCTTACTCTCTGAGTAAGGGGAGCCTCCCACCTGCTTACCTGGCCAATTGTTCGATTACCTCTTATGAAGGGCTCAAGTTGCAAACACTAAGACCTGATTAACCAATATTAAGTCAATAGGTCTTCCACTGTAGTAGAGCTGCTAAGGCCTTTCTGATGTTGATTTGTCTCGGCTGGACACAGTGGTCAAGTTGCATCGGGGGGCTGGACCTCTCTATAGACATGAGATGTTGTAGGGTAAAGGTGGGGTTGGGCACCAATAACTGTTAAGTGAGGACCCAATGACGACTTTATTCCTACGGTTATACGGTGGGTCTGACTTAACTAAGAAATGGGACCAATAACTGTTAGGTGAGGTCTTCATGGCTTAGAGACCAAGTTACACTGCAACATGCTTGAGAAGCATTGTACAAGAGTTGTACACTCATCCATCTATGTGTCACCAATAACTGTTAGGTGAGGTGGCATGTAAATTGGTGGGACCGCAGTACCCACTAGAAACCCTAGTCGTGTGGGATTTCCGTTTCCCTACCAGGGGAGTGTGAGGGATTCGAGAAAATAGTGGGAGTTACATTTGTTCTAAAAGACCTTAGAACAGATTAGGATCAAGTACAAAAGTCTAACTAGAATCTTTACTCTCTGCAGATACAATGTCAGCTTCAAACCCTTTGACCCGTATTCTTGAGACCAACCGACTGACCGGAACCAATTACAAAGACTGGCTTAGAAATCTCAAAATAGTTTTGGACTGTGAGAAGATAGGCTACATACTCGATTCAGATATCCCCACACTACCAGCACGTCCTACTGATGTTCAGCGTGAAATGCATAAAAGTGGTTGGATGATGACATTAGAGTAAAATGCTATATGATGGCATCCATGTCTAATGAACTCCAATGCCAGCATGAAAATATGAAGACTGCTAGGGAAATACTGGCACACCTGCAAGAGTTGTATGGTGAGCAGAGTCGCACAGCTCGTTTTGAAGTGTCCAAGAGGCTCTTCAAAGCGAAGATGCGCGAGGGGCAGTCTGTCCATGATCACGGTCTGACCATGATCAAGGACCTAGAGGAGCTTGAGAAGCTCGGTATGGACATGCACAAGGAATTGCAAGTGGATTTGATCCTACAGTCACTTCCTGATTCATTTGGACAGTTTATAGTAAACTACCACATGAATAAGATTGAATGCACTAAGACTGAACTAATCAACATGTTGGTAACTGCTGAGGGAGCCTTGAAAGGTTCAAGGGGCAATGTCCTTGCTGCTGAGTTGACTTCTGGTTCCAAGAGAAAGTCTACTTGGAAGAAAAAGAAGCCTGCAAAGAAGCAGAAGAAAGACAAGAAGCCAAAGAAGGAAGTTCAAAAGAAAAAGGCTAACGACAAAGGAAAATGTTTCCACTGCAATGTCGAAGGCCACTGGAAGAGAAACTGTCCTTCATACCTCGAGAGCCTGAAGAACAAGAAAGGTGACACACCTTCAGAAGGTATAGACTTGCTCATAATTGAAACTAATCTAACGGTTTCTTCTACTTCTAGTTGGGTTATAGATTCTGGTTCTAGTGCTCATCTGTGCACTACCATGCAGGGTCTAAAGGAAAGTAGAAGGCTAGCGGAAGGTGCGGTAACCCTTCGGGTTGGCAACGGGGCAAAAGTTGCTGCTGTGGCTGTGGGCACCTACCATCTGCGACTACCGTCTGGATTTAGTTTAATACTTAGAGACTGTTATTATGTACCTGTTGCTAGCAGAAATTTGATTTCTGTTTCATGTCTAGCACAGGAAGGTCATGTTTTTACATTTGACAAAGACTGCTGTTCTATTTATTTGAGAAATAAAATAGTCGCACGTGGTTTCATGATTGACAGTCTCTATCATTTACATATGGATGTATCTGTGAATGTTACCGAGCAAGATATGAGTGCCAAAGGATCCAAAAGATCCAGAGATGAGATAAACCAAAGATATTTGTGGCACCTCAGACTTGGCCATATTGGAGAGGATAGGATGAACAAAATGGATAAAGATGGGCTTCTCGGCTCATTGACTTCCGAGTCATATCCAGTTTGCGAGTCCTGTCTTCAAGGAAAAATGGCTAAACTGCCCTTTGTAGGACATGGGGAGAGGACCACTGAAATACTTACCCTAATACATACAGATGTATGTGGCCCATTCGATGTGCTAGCCAGGGGACGTTATTCTTACTTCATTACCTTTACCGATGATTATTCACGGTATGGGTATGTGTATCTTATGAGACACAAGTCTGAATCCTTTGAAAAGTTCAAAGAGTTCAAGAATGAAGTAGAAAAACAAACTGGAAAACCTCTTAAGGCTCTTCGATCAGATCGAGGAGGAGAATACCTTAGTGGGGAATTCCGGGACTATCTCAAAGAAAACGGCATAGTCTCACAATGGACACCTCCGGGTACACCTCAACTCAACGGGGTGTCAGAGAGGAGGAATCGGACCCTGTTGGACATGGTCAGGTCCATGATGAGCTTCACTGATTTACCTATGTTCCTTTGGGGAGATGCCTTACTCACAGCGATTTATTTATTGAATAGAGTTCCCTCTAAATCCGTTCCTACCACACCGTATGAGATATGGCATGGTAAGAAACCAAGTCTGGGTCATCTCAAGATTTGGGGATGTCCGGCCCACGTCAAGAGACTACAGGCGGACAAGTTAGAGGCTAGGACCATAAGTGCTCGTTTTATAGGATATCCTAAAGAGTCATTAGGATACAATTTTTACATCTCAGAGGATCACAATGTGTTTGTGAGCCGTCATGCCATCTTCTTGGAAAATCAGTTTATCCTTGATAGAGGCAGTGGGAGGAAAATTGAGCTTGAAGAGAAAGTCTCTGAAAAGCAACGAGTCATGGATCCTATAGAACCCATTCATAAAGAGCCAGTACACGATGTCCCTCAACCACCTCGTAGATCTAGTAGGGTCTCCCATCCTCCCGATAGATACTTAGGTATACTAGAAGAGGATACCGAGGAAATGTTCCTAGTGGGAGATAGGGATCACATACAGGATCCCAAAACCTACAACGAGGCGATATCTGATATCGATTCCGAGAAATGGCTGGAAGCTATGAAGTCGGAGATAGACTCCATGCATTCCAACCAAGTCTGGACCTTAGTAGATCCACCAGAAGGTATTGTACCTATTGGATGCAAATGGATCTACAAAAGGAAGATAGGTTCGGATGGAGAGGTAGAGACCTATAAGGCAAGGCTTGTGGCGAAAGGGTATAGTCAGCGCGAAGGCATTGACTATCAGGAGACCTTTTCACCTGTAGCCATGCTAAAATCCTTCCGAACATTGCTTGCCATTGCAGCATTTCATGATTATGAAATCTGGCAGATGGATGTGAAAACTGCTTTCCTGAATGGATATCTTGATGAAGATATCTATATGGAACAGCCTTTGGGTTTCACTTCCAGTGATGGAGATCACAAGGTCTGCAAGCTGCAAAGGTCCATCTATGGACTAAAGCAAGCCTCTCGGAGTTGGAACACTCGTTTCGATGATGCAATCAAAACGTTTGATTTCATCAAAAACGAAGAGGAACCATGTGTTTACAAAAAGGTTAGTGGGAGTGCTGTCGTTTTTCTCGTACTGTACGTAGATGACATTCTCCTGATTGGGAATGATATTCCCATGCTAACCTCGGTCAAGGTCTGGTTGTCAAAAGAATTCTCCATGAAAGACCTTGGGGAAGCATCCTATATTTTGGGAATAAAGGTCTATAGAGATAGATCTAAAAGGATGCTTGGCCTTTCACAGAAGATGTACATAAAGGAGGTGCTGAAGAGGTTCAGCATGGAAAACTCCAAGAGGGGTCTCTTACCCCTAAGGCATGGAATTCATCTCTCCAAGAAGATGTGCCCCAACACATCTGAAGAGATTCAACGCATGAGCAAGATTCCTTATGCATCGGCAATAGGGAGCCTCATGTATGCCATGCTATGTACACCACCTGATATAGCCCTTGCTGTGAGTGTCACAAGCAGATATCAGTCGGATCCAGGCAAGAAGCACTGGATAGCTGTGAAGAACAGTCTTAAGTACTTGAGAAGAACTAAGGACATGTTCTTGGTCTTTGGGAGAAGATCAGAGTTGAAGGTAGAAGGATGCACACATATTGATGATAGAGAGTCTACATCAGAATATGTGCAATTGTGGTTCAGTAAATTGGAAGAGTTCCAAACAACTGATCATTATAGATTTTACCTTAGAAGCTGAATGATAAGCCGTATCTAAGGGTGCAGTGGAAACCTTCTGATTAAAAGTTAATTACAGAGTTAGGTGTAATGTCATTAGATGCCATAACACTTTACTGCGATAACATTGGCACCATAGCACTAGCTATGGAGCCATGGTCTCATCAGAAGTCCAAGCACATAGAGCGGCGCTTCCATTTCATACGCGACTATGATGTAGAGGTGCAGAGAGTAGACTCCGCGGATAACGTGGCAGACCCGTTCACTAAGCAGCTGAGTCAGCAAAAGACTGAAGCCCACCTTGAGAAGATGGGCCTAAGATATATGACCAATTGGCTTTAGTGCAAGTGGGAGATTGTTAGATGTATGCCCTAGAAGCCAAATTGGCTGACACATTGTTGATTCTAGAGACATAATTTTGTACTTGACTATTTATTATTGAATAAATAAAAGGCGTCTTTTCATTCATATTGTTTATGTGTCTATGAATCGTCCAAGAAATTAATAAGATGATGATACATATTCTCAAGAGTTGAGAATTTAAGCCATGTATCATTGGTGATTAATTTCTAAATGCTCCTGATCAATGGATCATCACGAGGACGGTGATTGATCCGATCAGTGCACAGATCACTTTCCTTCTGGATGGACGAGACTTGAGTCCACAGTGTAGGGACACTGAAGTGATAGTGCAGGTGCTTGTTAGAGAACAAGGGTACTGAGCGTGACCAAGACAAGAAGTCACTTGGATGTCTATCCACTCGTCAGTGACTTGCTTGATGTTGCAGTAGTGTGACTGGTCCTTTGACCTGCGGTGCTTCGGCTACTCACAGTGAGGTTATTGTAGTTTGACTGCACACATGCATGGTCTCTAGCCATATGGGTCCATGCAGTGTAGATTGGCTGCAGTAGGTTCACTGTAGGAGTAGGGTATGCACCTATAAGGAATCTATCGACCTTGATAGAAGAGGAGTGATCCTATGTGATTTGTTAGACTGAGTTCTAAGACCTTGGCCAGGGCAGTAAAGTGGAGAAAGAGTTTTCCACTATCGAACTCAAGTCGAATAAATCTTGACATATGAGAGACGATGGGGTTTGACGAGTTGTCCATGACCTCCGTCCTGTAGGGATCCACGATAGTAGGACTGTATCACATGTTAACTGCACCTAGAGGTTCATCTTTCTATTCTACTGGGTAGCCACTACATGCTGCTAGGTGTCACTGGTGGATGGTGGGACTCATAGGGATTATCTTGATGATCGATAAACCCTAATGAGTTGAGTTGGAATCGTTCCAACCCATTGAAAGGAGTTTTCAATGATATTGAGATAGAGATCACAATATATCTCACTACCAGTCAGAGTAGAACCTATGGGGTCACACACACTAGAAGTATTGACCAATCCGATGGTTGAAATCGTGATTAGGAATCACAAGTAATCAATTTGATTGATAAGAAGTTGAAGAAGGAAAGGGAATTAATTAATTGGACTTAAACACAAATCCTACTTCGGGTAGGATTTCTAGAGTCCTAATTGGATTAGGACTGGGAATCCTAGTTGGAGTAGGACTGGGATTCCTACTTGGAATAGGATTCCTACAATCCTAATGAGATTAGGAACTTTGAATTAAAATTGGATTCCTACTTGGAGTAGGATTCCTAGAAATCCTAATTGGATTAGGACTTCGAATTCAAATAAAGTCCTAATTGGATTAGGACTAAAATTAAACAAATCCTAATTGGATTAGGATTCCTTAAGTCTAAATTAATTATTAATCTAATGAATCAACATGACTCCTAATTGGATTAGGATTGAAGAGTTCAATTAAGTCATGATTCATTCAAGTCCTAATTGGATTAGGACTAGCGTAGATTGAACCCAAATTTGGCTAATCCTAATTAGATTAGGATTAAACCATGAGAGAGGCACCTAATCCTTTTTGGAAGAGGATTGGGTTAACCAAGTAAGAGGGGCATCAGCCCCTCTTCACTTAGTTGGTGCGACATGAAGAGAGAAAGGGGGCCGGCGCCCCCTCTTGGAAAGTAGTCAAGGGCTCCTAACTTGTAGGAGCCCTTCATCCTTATTAAAGGAGGACTAGGGCCGGCGCCCTAGATGGACCTTTCTCCTCTTCATCACGTGGCCACCCCCTCTCCATCTCTCCTTGGTTCAGCCGCCATCAGCAAAGGGAAAAGAAGAGGAGGCGTCTCCCTCCTCTTGGTCTTCTTCCTTGGCTCCAACGCATGGAAAAAGAAGAAGGTTGCAGGGGCTTTTGATCTTCTTCCCATCTTCATCCTTCTTCTTCCTCCTCTCAAGCACAATCAAGGGTTGATTGAAAGAGAGGAGATCAGCCATCAAAAGCTATCTCTGCAAGGGAGCTAGCACCCCGGTGAGATAGAGAGCTTGGATCGGATCCTGCTTCGTGTGGATACCCGTAGAGGCCGGACGTTTGAACGGCTTCAAGCGAACCCTCTTCCAAAACCATGAATTCAGATTTGCGGTGATCATCTACCCGCGCAAGGTGAAGATTTGATCTTCCTAATAGTTTTAAAAGTTTTAATTCTTACCTAATTACGAAAGGTCTAGAAACAACGTTCATGCGATGAACGTCGAACCCGTGCATGCCTCTTCCGCTGCCATCTGATTTTTGTTTTGAAATATCAGCGGCATGTGCGGGTTCCCAACACCATTTGCATCCAATAGGTACAATACCTTCTGGTGGATCTACTAAAGTTCAGACTTGGTTGGAATGCATGGAGTCAAACTCTGACTTCATAGCTTCCAGCCATTTCTCGGAATCGATATATGATATCGCCTCGTTGTAGGTTTTGGGATCCTCTATGTGTTCCCTATCTTTCATGAGGAACATTTCCATAGTATCCTCTTCAAGCATACCTAAGTATCTATCAGGAGGATGGGAGACCCTACTAGATCTGCGAGGTGGAGAAACGTGTACTGGCTCTGTATGAATGGGTTCTATTGGATCCATGACTCGTTGCTTTTCAGAGACTTTCTCTTCAAGCTCAATTTTTCTCCCACTGCCTCTATCAAGGATAAACTGTTTTTCCAAGAAAATGGCATGTCGGCTCACAAACACATTATGATCTTCTAAGACGTAAAAATTATATCCTAATGACTCTTTAGGATATCCTATAAAACGAGCACTTATGGTCCTAGCCTCTAGCTTGTCTGCCTGTAGTCGCTTGACGTGGGCCAGACATCCCCAAATCTTGAGATGTCCAAGACTTGATTTCTTAGCATGCCATATCTGATACGGTGTGGTAGGAACGAATTTAGAGGGAACTCTATTCAGTAGATAAATTGCGGTAAGTAAGGCATCTCCCCAAAGAAACATAGGTAAATCAGTGAAGCTCATCATTGACCGGACCATATCCAATAGAGTCCGATTTCTCCTCTCTGACACCCCGTTGAGTTGAGGTGTACCCGGAGGAGTCCATTGTGAGACTATGCCATTCTCCTTAAGATAGTTCCGGAATTTTCCACTAAGGTATTCTCCTCCTCGATTTGATCGAAGAGCCTTAAGGAGTTTTCCAGTTTATTTTTCTACTTCATTTCTGAACTCTTTGAACTTTTCACAAGATTCAAATTTGTGTTTCATAAGATACACATACCCATACCATGAATAATCATCGATAAAGGTAATGAAGTATGAATAACGACCTCTGGCTAGCACATCGAATGGGCTACACACATCTGTATGTACGAGGGTAAGTATTTCAGTGGTCCTCTCCCGATGTCCTACAAAGGGCAATCTAGCCATTTTTTCTTAAAGACAGAACTCGCAAACTGGATATGACTCGGAAGTCAATGAGCCTAGAAGCCCATCTTTATCCATTTTATTTATTCTGTCCTCTCCAATATGGCCAAGCCTAAGGTGCCATAAATACTTTTAGTTTATCTCATCCCTGGATCTCTTGGATCCTTTGGCACTCATTTCTTGCTCAGACACATTTACAGACACATCCATATGCAAATGGTAGAGACTGTCAATCATAAAACCACATGCAACTATTTTATTTCTGAAATAAATAGAACAACAGTCTTTGTCAAATGTAAAAATATGACCATCCTGTGCTAGACATGAAACAGAAATCAAATTTCTCCTAGCAGCAGGTACATAATAACAGTCTCTAAGTAATAAACTAAAACCAGACGGTAGTCGCAGAAGGTAGGTGCCCACAGCCACAGCAGTAACTTTTGCCCCGTTGCCAACCCGAAGGGTTATCGCACCTTCCGCCAGCCTTCTACTTTTCTTTAGATCCTGCATAGTAGTGCACAAATGAGCATTAGAACCAGAATCTATAACCCAACTAGAAGTAGAGGAAACCGTAAGGTTAGTTTCAATTACGAGCAAGTCTAACATACCTTCTGAAGGTGTGTCTGCCTTCTTGTTCTTCAGGCTCTCGAGGTATAAAGGGCAGTTCCTCTTCCAGTGGCCATCGACATTGCAGTGGAAACATTTTTCTTTGTCATTAGCCTTTTTCTTTTGAACTTTCTTCTTTGGCTTCTTGTCTTTCTTTCTTCTGCAGGCTTCTTTTTCTTCCAAGTAGACTTTCTTTTGGAACAGATGTCAACTCAGCAGCAAGGACATTGCCCCTTGAACCTTTCAAGGCTCCCTCAGCAGTTACCAACATGTTTAACAGTTCAGTCTTAGTGCATTCAATCTTATTCATGTGGTAGTTTACTATAAACTGTCCAAATGAATCAGGAAGGGATTGAAGGATCAGATCTACTTGCAATTCCTTGTGTGTTCATACCGAGCTTCTCAAGCTCCTCTAGGTCTTTGATCATAGTTAGACTGTGATCATGGATAGACTGCCCCTCGCGCATCTTTGCCTTGAAGAGCCTCTTGGACACTTCAAAACGAGCTGTGCGACTCTGCTCACCATACAACTCTTGCAGGTGTGCCGGTATGTCCCTAGCAGTCTTCATATTTTCATGCTGACATTGGAGTTTATTGGACATGGATGCCATGATATAGCACTTGACCCTAATGTCATCGTCTGTCCACTTTTCATGCGTCGTACGCTGATAAGCGGTCGGACGTGCTGGTAATGTGGGGATATCATTGTCGAGTACATAGCCTATTTTCTCGCAACTTAAAATAATTTTGAGATTTTTAAGCCAGTCTCTGTAATTGGTACCGGTCAGTCGGTTGGTCTCAAGAATACGGGTCAAAAGGTTTGAGGTTGACATTGCGATCTGCAGAGAGTAAAGATTCTGGTTAGTTTTTTGCACTTGATCCTAATTTGTTCTAGGGTCTTTTAGAACAAATGTACCTCCCACTATTTTCTCGAATTCCACACACTCCTCTGGTAGGAAAACAGAAATCCTACACGACTAGGGTTTCTAGTGGGTACTGCGGTCCCACCGATTTACATGCCACCTCATCTAACAGTTATTGGTGATACATAAATGGATGAGTGTACAACTCTTGTACAATGCTTCTTAAGCATGTTGCAGTGCTACTTGGTCTCTAAGTCATGAAGACCTCACCTTACAGTTATTGGTCCCATTCCTTAGTTAAGTCAGACCCACCGTATAACCGTAGAAATAAAGTCGTCATTGGGTCCTCACCTAACAGTTATTGGTGCCCAACCCCACCTTTACCCCTACAACATCTCATGTCTATAGAGAGGTCCAGCCCCCCGATGCAACTTGCCCATTGTGTCCAGCCGAGACAAGTCAACACCAGAAAGATCTTAGCAGCTCTACTACTGTGGAAGACCTATGAACTTAATATTGGTTAATCATGTCTTAGTGTTTGCAACTTGAGCTCTTCATAAGAGGTAATCGAACAATTGGCCAGGTAAGCAGGTGGGAGGCTCCCCTTACTCAGAGAGTAAGGTCCTAATTAAGTAACAACCTTTTATGCTTTCTTAGACTAGAGTTGGGCACTAGGCCGGGCCGTGGGGCCCGATAGCTACAGTGCCGGGCCGTGCCTGGCACGGCCCATTTAAAGGGGCCGTGCCGGGTCACAGGTTACTGGCCCGCGGGCCGAGCCCGGCACGGCCCGCTTCGGGCCTGGGCCGGCACGACCCGCTCTAGGCCCGCGGGCCAAGCACGGCACGGCCCGCGGGCCAGCCCGGCACGGCCCATCAGGGCCTGGGCCGGGCTGGTCCGCGGGCCTGGCACGGTCCGGGCCTGGGCCCGGCCTGGCCCGATAAAAATTAATGCTTCATAATTTTTTTTAATAAATTAATAAATATTGAAAGCTAAGAATTTATGAATATAAAGCCACCTTAATGGTGGGGGGTTTGGCATAGACCCCTACCAGTTTATTAATTTAAATCAAAATGGTACATGAAGGGAGGTTTGGACCTTGGTCTGACCTCCAGAATACAATAAGAAAGGGGCCAAAGGGCCGAGGTTTGGACCTTGGTCTGACCTCCAGAATACAATAAAAATGTACAATTATAAAAAATTAAGAAATCTTACTAATCATCAGTGATTCAGTGAATCAGTATTCACTCTTCAGTCTTCAGTAGTGTTTGTATCATCATCATCAGAGGATGTTGTATTATGTCCACCTTTATCTTGAAGTCTTGCCTCAGCATCCAACCAATCTTTGAAGCAGAGAAGCATCTCCACCATTTCGCTCGTCATCCTACTTCTTTTTTCGTCAAGAACACGCCGACCTGCACTAAAAGCGGATTCCGATGCTACCGTGGACATCGACACAGCTAAAATATCGCGTGCAATTGCAGACATAACAGGATATTGATTTCTAACACTCTTCCACCAAGATAATACATCTAGATTCTCTATTTGATTTTCATCATATGCAGACTGAAGATCATTTTGTAAATAAAATTCTAGTTCACTACTTAAAGATGAAGAAGATGAAGATAAATTTGAAGCATGTGTGTGTCTTCTCTGTGCAATGAATGAAAAAATAGATGACGAACGAGAACTACTAGAAGAAGGAATAGAGGTTTGTATTTGTGTTCTAGATCCACGAATTTTTTCATCATATATAGCATAAATATCATAAAGAAGTTGTTTTACCTCATTTTTAGCAGGTTCAGGATCTTTAATCATATTTTCACAGAATGCATCAAGTAAAATTAGCACGCCATTTAATTTAACTCTAGGATCAAATACAGCAGCTAAGTTATGCATAGGACATATCTTGTCCCAATACTCATTCCATTTAGATTCCATTAGGTCAATAATAGGCATTAAAACATCATCATATCTATGTTCTGCAAATTTTTGACTAATTATATATGCTTGTTGTAAAAATGAACATGAAGTTGGATAATAAATACCAGAAAGAACATTGGAAGCATTATAAAAACTAAGCAAAAAATCTTCCAAAAGTTTGCCTTTATTCCAATCAGTTTCAGTCAATGTAAAGCCTAATCCACGATCATTAATATATGCACTTAATAAGTTTCTATATGGGTATGCATCATGTATCATGCTATATGTTGAGTTCCAACGAGTAATTACATCAAGTTTAAATTTTTTAAAACATTTACCATGATTTATACATAGTTCCTTAAATTCTTGAAGTCTTGATCTTGAAGCATGAATAAAAGAAACTGCATTTCTAATTTTACCAATCACATCTTGAATCATACCCATGCCAGCTTGAATAGAAAGATTTAAGATATGACATGCACATCTAATATGCAATAAATTTCCATCTAACATGGGATGCAATGAGTCTTTTAATAATGCAACAGCAGAATTATTATTAGATGCATTATCAAAAGTAATAGACATAATTTTATCATTAATATTATATGAACATGCAGTTTGATAAATGATATTTGAAATTTGTTGCCCAGAATGTGGAAAATCAAAAGCACGAAAAGCAAGAATACGTTTATTTAATTGCCAATCATTATCAATATAATGAGCAGTAATGGCAATAAAACAATTACTACCCACAGATGCTGACCAAATATCAGAAGTTAATGAAATTTTTACATTTAAAGTAGAAAGTGATTCAATTAAACTTTGTTTCATTGCTAAAAAGTTAGTCATAGCTACTCTTCTAAATGTACGCCTACTAGTTCTTTTGTAAGCAGGTTGTAGGTTTAATTGAACATATTCTTCAAAATTAAAAGATTCACATAAACTAAAAGGTAATTCATCCTTAACTATCCATTTTACAAGCGCTTTTCTTTGATTTTCATGATTATATGCAAAATTACCTACAAGTAATCCTCCTTATATATTAAGGGTACTTTGAAATTGAGCATGAGAATCATGCATCCTATGACTCTCTTGATGTCTTTTCAAATGCCCTGTTCCCCCACTACTACTACAACTATAAAGTTTGGCACATTTTTTACATTTAGCTTTCCAGACTCCATCAACCATAACTCTATCAAATTCAGTCCATACAGCACTAGTCCTCTTACGAGAAGAGGTTTGATCTTCACTCGGTTCACTAGTTCTAGAGGAACTAGGAACATGGGGTTGGGGATTAGTTTCTTCTCCCTCAGAAACAGGAGGAATGCCAAACTGACTTTCCTCAAAAGATGACATATCTAAATTGATGAATTAAAAAAATAAAAACTAACCACAAGGAGGATTGGAGGAATTGAGTAGAGGGTCGGAGGGCAGAGGCAGAGCCGCAGAGCCGAGATTCTGAGCTTCCTCTTGTGCTCTCAACAGGAGTGACCTTCTCTTCTCAACAGGAACCTCCTCTTGTGTAGCACTTGAACACTTGCTAAATGCAAACTAAAAATTAAATTGCTAGAAGAGCACTTTAGAAGAGAGAAATAATAGTATTAGAGAAGGAGAGAATAGTTGGTTTGGTGTGGTGAGAATGAGGGAGGAAAGGGCTATTTATAGAAGCCCAAAAAATTTTTTTTCCCAAAATACCCCTCAATTCAGCCGTTATTGGACTGTTGGGAGGGGTAAAACCAACTTTTTCCCAAAATAGCCGTTGGAAACGGCTATTTTCCTCACCCCTCACCGTTTGGAGCCGTTGCGGGCCGTGCCTGGCACGGCCCGTTTGCACCCGTTACGGGCCGTGCCTGGCACGGCCCGTGGCGTGCCGTGCCCGGCCCGGCCCGCCAATAGACGGGCCGGGGGCCGGGTCGGGCTTCCTTTTGCGCCCGCGACGGGCCGTGCCGGCACGGCCCGCTTCATAAGCAGGCCGGGCCAGGCACGGCCCGTTTAGACCTTGGGCCCGGTGGGCCTGGGCCGGGCCGGCCCGGCACGGCCCGATGTCCAACACTATCCTAGACACTAATTAGATCAATTAATCTAATATGACTCGCTCATGTTGGTTCACTCTCGACTTGATTGAGAAGGTTTTAGTTTAGGTCTCTTTCGATTGACTATTCGCATCTCATGCACACATCCATCTACCCGCTATGCATAGGCATAAACATTAAACATCCAGGCATATATATAAGAAAGTAAATGTAACTGGTGATGATGATGGATCCAGGATGGGTCATAGTACAAGCACATGCACGTCAATTGGTTTGATCATCTTCAACTCTTGACTCGATCTTGATCCCTTAGGTTCAATTGTAATCAACTCCTTGATCCATCTTCAATCAACCTATGATCTTGATCCGTGCAAAGCTTGCTTGTAGGAGGCGTGCATCGATCAACTATCGACGTGCATCATACATCACAGATTACATCCCAGATAAAATTCAAAAATAAAAGAATAATTACAACCCCTTTTTGATGAGACACGCAGGTCTCTAATACATGAATTTAAGATGCTCGCAGGCATCTGAAAAATGATTTACATGTTATCACATAACATCACAGATTACATCGCAGAACATTTTAGCACATTCACAAAGGGTCATCCATGATCATCACCGTACGCATCACATGCATAAATATAATTTACAGATCTGAAACTTAATTGATTACCTCATCTCATGAGTCGCTGATCATGCAAGGGATGATTCTAAATAATTGTAATCATATTAATTACACAGCAGAATCATTAATCAATGCATACTAAATTCAGCATGCAGAAAAATTCTGCAACCTGAAATTCTGCATGCATAAAAATCAGCAGGCTTAATCCTTTAATTTTCAAATCTAATATGCCTTAATCCTGTTAATTCTAATTGTAATCTATGAAGCCTAGGCTCTGATACCACTTTTGGAAACCCGCCCATGCCGCAGAAAATTAAAAAAAATTCAGATGCAGCGGAAGTGGCATGCGCGGGATCGACGTTCATCTCATGAACGTTGTTCAAAAACCATTCGTAGTTAGATTAGGATTAAAACTTTTAATAACATTAGGAAGATCAGATCTTCACCTTATGCGGATAGATGATCACCGCAAACTGAAGTTCGTGGTTTTGGAAGAAGGTTCGCTTTGTGCCGCACACGTGTCCGGCCTCTACGGGTATCCACACGAAGTAGAGAATCGATCAAAGCTCTCTTGTCTTCCCGGGGTGCTAGCTCCCTTGCAGAGACAACTCTTGATGGCCGAAATCCTTCCTTTGAATCAACCTTTGATTTCCTTAGGAAGGAGGAGGAAGAAGAAGGGATGAAGGATGAAGAACACAAGGCTCTTCGCAGCCTTTTCTTTTTCTGCGCTAGAACCAGGGAAGAAGATGGAATAGGTGATGCACGCCTCCTTTCTCTTCCTTGCGAGATGGCGGCTGAAGACCAAGAGGAGGAAGGGGCCACGGCACAAGGGAGAGGAGAGGAAGAATAATACCTAGGGTTTGGCCTTTTACTTCTTATAAAGGCATATGGAGCTCCTACCTTTTAAGAGCTTCATTATTTTCCTTTTAGGAACTAAGAGGAGGGGCGCACGCCCCTCTCCTTTTCTCTTTGATTTCGGCCAACCCCTCCCTCCTAACCCTTCATCACGCACGCCCCCACTTGATCTAATCAAGTGGGGCGTGGGGCCTAAGCCTAGTTGGTTCAACCCTCTTCCAAAGAGGATTGGGTGCACTTGTTTCCCTTCAAATCCTAATCCAATTAGGATTTGATTGAACCATGACTCAATTGAACCCTTCAATCCTAATCAAATTAGGACTCATCATAATTCATTAGATTAATAATTAATTAGGACTTAAGAAATTCTAATCCAATAAGGATTTATTCAATTTTAGTCCTAATCCAATTAGGACTTTTATTTGAATCTGAATTCCTAATCTAATTAGGACTTCTAGGAATCCTATTCTAAGTAGGAATCCATATTGAATTCAAAATCTTAATCTAATTAGGATTGTAGGAATCCTACTCCAAGTAGGACTCCCAGTCCTAGTCCAAGTATGATTTCCAGTTCTAATCCAATTAGGATTTCAGGAATCCTACTCCAAGTAGGATTCGTGTTTTAAGTTCAATTAATCAATTCCCATTATTCCTTTTTCAACTGATTATCAATCGAATTGATTACTCGTGATTTATAATCACATTTCAACCATCGGATCGATCAATACCTCTAGTGTATGTGACCCCATAGGTTCTATTCTTACTGGTAGTGAGATATATTACGATCTCTATCACAATATCATTGAAAACTCCTTTCAATGGGTTGGAATAGTTTCAACTCAACTCATCCGGGTTTATCGATCATTAAGATATTCCCTGTGAGTCTCACCATCCACCAGTGACACCTAGCAGTATGTAGTGGCTACCCAGCAGAATGGAATGATGAACCTCTAGGTGCAGTTATCGTATGATATAGTCCTTCTATCGTAGATCCCTACAGGATGGAGGTGATGGACAACTCGTCAAACTCCATCGTCTGTCATATGTCAAGATTCATTCGACTTAAGTTCGAGAGTGGAAAACTCTTTCTCCACTGTGTATACTGCCCTGGCTGAGGTCTTACGAACTCAGTATTATAAATCACATAGGATCTCTCCTTATCTACCAAGATCGATAGATTCCATATAGGTGCATACCCTACTCCTACAGTGAACCTATTGCAGCCAATCTACACTGCATGGACCCGTATGTCTAGAGACCATGTATGCGTGCAGTCAAACTACAATAACCTCACTGTGAGTAGCCGAAGCATCGCAGGTCAAAGGACCAGTCACACTACTGCAACATCAAGCAAGGCACTGACGAGTGGATAGACGTCCAAGTGACTTCTTATCTTGGTCACGCTCAGTACCCTTGTTCTTTAACAAGCACCTGCACTACTACTTCAGTGTCCCCACACCGTGAATTCGAGTCTCGTCCATCCTCAAGGAAAGTAGTGTGTGCACTAATCTCATTAGATCGATCACCGTCCTCGCGATGATCCATCGATCAGGAGCATTTAGAAATTAATCACTAATGATACAATGCTCAAATTCTCAACTCTTGAGAATATGCATCATCATCTTATTAATTCCTTGGACGATTCATAGATGCATAATCAATATGATGAAAAAGATGCCTTTTCTTTATTCTATAATAAATAGTCAAGTATAAAATTATGTCCTAGAATTAACAATGTGTCAGCCAGATTGGCTTATAGGGCATACATCTAACATGAATTCCTAAAAAAATACTTTTTCATTGGAAGAACGAACCAATTTAGGCGTACTATCACGAGCTTCTCTCAATCTGACGAAAAATTTTTTTATGAAACTTGAAAAAAGTTTAGAGATTTACTCCGAAAATGCCTGCATCATTAAATACCCAAATGGCAATTAGTGCAATGCTTTTATGACAGGTTGTCTGAACGAAACCGTCAGATGGTTGATGCTTCTTGTGGGGGGACTTTCATGCTTAAGAGTGAGCATGAGACATGGCAGTTGTTTGAAAATCTCAATGAAAATTTCTTCCACCATGCCTCCTCCGCTCGTCAAGCACCCCGGAGTTTCCAAAGAAAAGAAACCATATATGAAGTTAGCCAGTTCATAGGTCTATCTGACAAAATTGATGCACTATCCCATAAGTTGGACCAATTAATGTCTAGAGAACAACTTCCAAACTTTTCCTAAGCACAAGTGTGTGCCCTCTGTTCTAGCCCGTCTCACCCTGTTTATGAGTGCTCTTCGGCAGCTCAATTTCCTGAATTTGTGCAAGAACAAGTCAATGCTACCCAAACACAGTCCCGACCGGGTAATGATCCATATTCCACCACTTATAATCCGGGATGGCACAACCATCCAAATTTCTCTTGGAAGCAGCGAACTTCCAATACCTCCCAACCTCATTTCCAAAATTTTCAGTCCTTCCAAAATGTTGCACTATTCATAATTTCAACATGTCTCTCCTGCTCATCCAAAATTTTCATCCAAACCGTCCTCCTGCTCACTATTCATAATTTCAACATGTCTCTCCTCCACCACCCCAAAAAGATACTGCTTTTGAGCAGAAAGTATTGACTGCCCTTCAAGGACTAGAAGCCAATACATAATTGTTGCACTTACATGCTCAGTCTATTGCCAAATTAGAAACCCAGCTAGGGCAGCTAGCGAGTGCACTAAATAGGAGAAAGGAAGGCAAGCTTCTGAGCCAACCAGTGAATAACCCGAGGGGGCAGTACATGACTTAAAAGACTCGCCCGAATGATGTTCACCATGAACAAGCTAACGCCATGACTATCCTAAGAAGCGGACTTGTAGTCGACAATAAGGTTGGAGAACGAAAGCATAAGGAAAGTGATAACAAGAGTATGACTGTGCCTAAAGAGAATCTAAACTCTTCTTTGTCGCCATCTAGTCCATTATCAACCACACCTTTTACACCGAATGCTCCTTTTCCTCAATGTCTGAATGCACCTTCTCCCTTTGGCATGAAAGGAACTTCGTTAGAAGAAATAATGGAGGTTTTCAAATAAGTCAAAATCAACCTTTCGCTCCTTGATGCCATAAAACAAGTCCCATCCTATGCCAAATTTTTTAAGAACCTTTGTACCCAAAAGCGAAAATCTAGGACACATGTGCCTAAAAAGGACTTCCTAACTGAACAAGTAAGCTCCATCCTCCAACACAAAATCCCTCCTAAGTTCAAAGATCCTGGTGCGCCTACCATCTCTTGTGTGGTAGGAGATAATTCTATTGATCGAGCACTATTAGATTTAGGGGCAAGTGTGAATCTTCTTTCTTACTCAGTTTATGAGAAATTCGGATTAGGTGAATTGAACACTACTTCAGTGTCTCTACAATTGGCTGATAGATTTGTAAAGATACCACGACGAACAATTGAGGACGTCTTAGTCAAGGTAGACAAATTTTATTTTTCAGTTAATTTCATCATCCTTGATATGGAACCAGTGCCCAACCTTGAGAAATAGATTCCCATGATTCTTGGTCGTCCCTTTTTAGCTACAGCCAATACATGTATTAATTGTAGAACTAGGGTGATGGATATATCTTTTGGAAACATGAAGGTCAAGTTAAATGTATTTCATGCCTCTGATCAACCCGCAAGAGAAGATGAGTGCTTCCTAATAGATAAAATCGATGATCTTGCAGAAGAAGCCCTTCCCTATATTCTGGCAGATGACCCTCTGGAAGCATGCTTAGCCTATTTTGATATTGATAACTTCGATTTAGACAAGGCTATAGAAGAAGTCAATGTCCTGCTCGACAATCCGTCTTCCACAAATTTCCATCCTTGGTGAACCCGATATGAACCTCTTCCTACCCTTTCTAGTGCGCCATTGTGCCCCTCTATCGAGTCCCCTCCCAAACTTGAGTTAAAGCCACCTCCGGTAATGCTTCAGTATGCTTTTCTAGGATCAGAAGATACCCTACCTATAATCATCGCGGCTGACCTATCTGACAAATAGAAAAGTCAACTTTTGAGCATGCTAGGAGAACACAAACATGCAATTGGATGGTCCGTAACCAATCTGAAGGGGATTGACCTATCTATTTGCATGCATCGAATTCACCTGGAAGTAGATGCAAAATCTACCCGTGAAATGCAAAGAAGACTCAATCCTAACATGAAAGAGGTAGTCAAGAAAGAAGTAGTGAAGTTGCTAGATGTCAGAATCATTTATCCTATCTCTGATAGCAACTGGGTGAGTCCTACTCAAGTAGTACCGAAGAAGTCGGGCATTACTGTGGTTGAAAATGCGGAAGGGGTGTTGATGCCAACACGCACAACCACTAGCTGGCATGTTTGCATTGACTACAGGAAGCAAAACTCCATGACTAGGAAGGACAATTTTTCTTTTTCCTTTATTGACCAAATATTAGAAAGATTAGCCGGTCAGGATTTCTACTATTTTTTAGATGGTTATTCTGGATATAACCAAGTGGCCGTATACCCCGATGATCAAGAGAAAACCACCTTCACATGTCCATTTGGGACATTTGCGTATAGAAGAATGCCATTTGGACTATGTAATGCGCCCATGACATTTCAACGATGTGTGATGGCTATTTTCTCTGACATGGTAGAAAAATTTGTGGAAGTATTCATGGATGATTTTTCAGTTTTTGGCCCCTCATATGATGATTTTCTCAATAATTTGGCCCTGGTTCTAAAAAAATGTAAGAAGACCAATCTAGTGCTAAGTTGGGAAAAGAACCATTTCATGGTTCAAGAGGGTATAGTCTTGGGACACATTATGTCCAAAAGGGGTATTGAGGTGGATAAAGCTAAAGTTGATCTTATTTCTAATCTTCCTCCACCCAAATCTGTGAAACAAATCCATTCTTTTCTAGGCTATGCTGGTTTTTACCGTCGCTTCATTAAAAACTTCAGCAAAATCTCTAGGCCCTTATGCAATCTCCTTGCCAAGGATACACCCTTTGTCTTTGATGAAGCATGTGAGGATGCTTTTGAAAAGCTCCGATCTAAATTGTCTATAGCACCTGTTATACAACCTCCCAATTGGGCCCTTCCATTTGAACTTATGTGTGATGCTTCTGATTATGCCATTGGGACGGTTTTAGGACAATGACTAGATAAGTTACATCATGTCATCTATTACGCTAGTAAGACACTCTCAGATGCACAATTGAACTACACCACTATTGAGAAAAAATTATGAGCTGTAGTATTTGCTTTGGACAAGTATCGGTCCTATCTCTTAGGATCCAAGATTATTGTATTTATTGATCATTCTGCTCTCCAATACCTTCTTTTAAAGAAGGACACCAAGCCTCACCTAATTCAATGGATCCTGTTGTTACAAGAATTTAATCTAGAAATTCGTGAAAAAAAAGGTACAACAAATGTTGTAGCGGACCACTTGTTTAGAATCCTTCTAGAGCCGTCTCATAACACCTCACTGAAAGGAACCCTTGCGGGCTGCATGCATTTATTTTTAAAAGAAATTACAGCGGAAGCATTTAAAAATTAAACTATTTAATTTTTATGCATGCTAGAGATCAGATCTCTAAAACAAAAATAAGAACCATGATTTAAATGTTTATGTAAAGAATAAAACAATGATTGTATGTCTAATATATAATTCTGAAATTTCAGCAATCCTAAAATTTTAGCAACCATGTTTAAGATCTAATCTTAACTTTAATGAGATCAAATCTCATACCTGATTCCTTGGAGGTCTTGGATGACTCCTTGATCACGCTTTGTAGCCGCACACGTATCCGGCCTCTATAGATTGTCCACGCGAAGCCCTAGGTAGATCATCTTCCACGGGAGTGCTAGCTCGCGTAGGAACACTGCAGTGGATGAAGCTTTCTCTTTCTAAACACTCAACCTTTAATTGCTATTCAAGGAGATGGAGGATGGATGTGAGGAGAAGGAGAAGAAGGGATGGAGGGCCTCAAGAAATTTTTTCAAAATTTTTTGAAAACTCTAAATATTGTATATTTTGAACCCTAGGTGTGGGGGTCTTTTATAGCTAAAAGACTCCCCCACGCCTCACACCTAATTTTGCCAATTAATTTGGTTGATAAAATCTCCAAAAAATTATGGTGATTTGGAAGCTAAGAGAAGATAAACATATCCAAATTTTGTACATTTTGAATCCCTAAAAGATAAGAATTCATGCGTCCAAAGTTCAGCCACAGACCACCCTATTTCATGCACCATGCAATCCCTACAAATTAGGAAATTCATATAAATCTTTTTAGGAAGATTTGAGGTGCTATTTTTATAATAAATATATCTCCGTGCCTCCTCTCTTCGCACGCCAATTTTTGGCCAATAAAGAGAATAGGCATGGAAAATTTTAGGGATAAATCAAGGTGTCATTCTTCTCCAAGAAGGATAAGGATGGATTCCTAAAATTTAGGGATTCTTTTTCTTATCCAATTCTGATTATTTGGACTCATAATCCTCATCAAATAAGATCTTCTAATTAATTTAGATCAAGCCCAATCCAATTGGGTCAAGTCCCATCAATTGGATCAAGCTCAATCTACTTGGGTTGAACCCAATCCAATTAGGTCAAATCCTAATGCAGCCCAAATTGAATCCTATTCAATTTGGCTCAACCTAAGCCCAATTACTCAATCAAATTGAGTTCATTAGCAATCTAATTGCCAATTAATCCTCCAATAATTCAATAATTATTTTAATGCAACTTTTGCTTAGGATAATTTGTCAATCGAATTGACCAAATTATCCCTAAATGATTCTTAATCATCAATCAACCATTTGATCAACCTAAAAACTTCTATGCGTGTGACCCCATAGGTTCGAACCTAAGCCAGTAGCATAAGAACAACTTCTTGTACTATCGAATTGACCATCTAGCAATGGTACCCGATGTCTAGATAGGCTGAATGATTGCAAAGCAACATTCAAGAACCCTTGGACTATGTTGTTGCCCAAGGTGACAACCCAAGAGGGGGAGTGAATTGGGTTTTCTAAAAATTATGTTCCCTAATTAACTTTGAATTGAATGCAGCAGAATGATAAGATGTTATTTATTTAAGCTCTAGGCAATTACAAGTAAAGCAGTGGAAAATTAAGCTAGAGCAATTATATTATGGCTTTAGGGTGCAATTGATCTAAAATTAACTTATAGTTGTATGATCAATTTTAATATATGTGAATGGTAAGAATGGAGTGGAAGCTATGCAAGTTCTAAACAATCACTTATAAATATATAGAAAACAAAGCTAGAGATATTACACAATCAAGTATGAATGTAAGGCATGAAACACAAGAGATAAAGCATCACAAACACAAAGATGTATAGTAGTTCGGTGCACCCCAGCACCTACATCCACTTCCCAAGACCTCTTGAGAATTTCACTATAATTCCTCAGATTACAGCCGGTTGTTTTACAAGCTCACAACCTAACTTATTGTTTTCACGAGATCACAACGAACTCGGTCAGTTTTCACAGGCTCACCGACTAGAACCAATCCGACTGTTTTCACGGGCTCACAATCCAACTCAGTTGGTTTTTTCCGGATTACCAACTACAACCTACAACGTTGGTTTTCACTGGCTCACCAACAACCCTTAACCTTGATTGAATCAAGTTACAAGATGTCAGAATAGGAGTTTAAAACAAATACAAGCTTCTCAAACAAGCAGATATAACAAATATAAACAAATAGAGTAAAGAGAAGAAGCCCTCAAACAAGTTTTGTAGATGAAGGAACTCGGCTTCTTCTTTATTTGACCCTCTTCTGATTTTGCACGAGGTAGAGGATCACTGAGGCAGCACACAGTTGGAGAGGAAGCTTTGGGATTCACTCGGATGCTCTTCTTCTCTCTTTTGCTTTGAATGACCCTTTTATGCTTTTGGGAGGTTTCTCTTGAAATCTTTTTGAAATCTCTTCCCTATGTGTTCTCTCCCACTTTCTTAACTTCTTCCCTAGCTCTCCCCTTGATTTTATAGCTTTGGATGGCGTGGGAACAAAGATCTAGCCGTTAGAGACAAAAATAGAGCTATTGGAGTTGAGAAAAAACTAGCCGTTATGCCTTCCAGCGTGCTCAAGTCAACTCGGCTAAAGTAGGAGTCGACTCGTGAAGAGGAGTCTGCCTAGCACTGTAGCTGGGAGTCGACTCGACTGTAGCTGGAGTCGACTCGACCACTATAGCGCTGAAAATCAACTCTCTATCTTTTTCTGCGAGAGTCAGCTCGTGAACAGTAGGATTCGACTCGAGCACTGTTTCTTGAAACTTCAGAGTGCCAGAGTCGACTCTGAACTTCCAGGAGTCGACTCGAGGACTGTTCTTTTGAATTTTTCTTTGAATTTTCTACTCCAACTTGAATCCTTTGAACTTGAAACTTGGGCCAATGAAGTGTGGCTTTCTTCCAACTTTTCTTGAGAGCTTTTGAGGCCTTCTTGTATTTTTCCAACTTGCTATGTTTCTTGCAAAACAAATTATCTTTCTTCTTGCAATACAAACATTAGTAATTATACTTCAAGATTTTGTGATCATCAAAATCAATCTTTGGATCAGCAATCTCTCCCTTTTTGATGATGACAAAACTTGGAGTATATACAATATAAAATAGATTGTGTTCTAGAATTAATGCATAGCTAAGTTGCATGAAGTAGAAAATATGCATATTTAAAACATACTTCATGATAATGTTTTAGATTTAATCAACTTAACATAATGAGCACATAAAACATTATGAGCATATACTCAGATATTTCTCCCCCTTTTTGACAACATCAAAAAGGTTAAAAGATAATGAAACATTAAGTACAAAGCAGCAAATGATACTCAAATATTCATTTTTTTTATTGTACTCTGATTTTTAGTCAATGCATGTCGAATTATTGCAAGAATATGAATCATATAACTCAAGGCAATAATGAGCATAGATCAAAGCCAATTAAGATGATTTCAGAGCAAATTATAATGAGAGCACATCGAATGTGATTCCAAAGATAGTTTTCAAATCAAGTGTAGGTGGAATCTTTTTCAAGTTAATTCAAGGAGTATCAAGAATGATATTCAAAGAAAGCGCGAATGAAAATCCAACCTTCCCCTTTTTTTTTTGAAAGATCTTTAGTAACAATTATGAAGGCTTGTTCATTTAAGATCTTTTGCCCAATATATTAAATATATATCAACATGGGAGCAATCTAATCAATGTTTTTAGAGTATAATATCAAAACTTATATACTCGAAAAATATAACATCATGTTGGATCATTAATTCTTAATGACTTTAAAATTTTTTTATGATATAAAAATATTGTGGCACAAATACCAAAACATGAATTCATACAATTTATGATATATCTTAGAGCATACATAAAATTCAAAGCTTTGAAGGTTCTTTTAGAGCTCTTTTAAAGACTTTCTTTTACTCCGTTATAGAGCATAACATCAAAATCAATTAAAATAAATTGGCACAGGATTAAAACTCTAAAGTGCAAAACAATAAGAACTCATTAGTAGATTCCAATAGAAATTTCTAGTACTAAGACAGGTGAAATCCTTCACAAAAAATGATTTACCAATACAGATGAAAGTTCAACTTTCAAAAGATATTCAATGAAGCACAAAGTTTGATACCAAAAATCTGCTTAAATTGATACCAATTAGACATTAAAAGCATACTAAAAGTCCTTTGCCAAATTTACATAGAGTAACCTTTATTGATTTAGTTTTTAAGAACATTTTTTTTATTTATGTAAATCTTTTGAGATCTATTCATGCTTTTCAGATATCGAGAACAATGATCATGAATCAAACATAAAACATTACGTTCCAAGCTGTTTTATTTTACTTTTATTTTTCTCCTCCTTTTTTATTAAATTAGAGGCACTTAAGATCAACTGTTTGAATTGCAATTTGGTTCATGGTTGATGCATAAGATATACTAACCAAATAACAAGCCTCAAGGTGTATCATAAAGATTTTCAGATTTAAATTTCAGATGATACATATTGGAGAGTATTAGGATTACTTCTCATTTAGTATTCTTTCTCTCTCCTTTAGTTATGGATTTATGCGATTAAGTTAGTTATGATCTCTCCCTCTGAAATTTTCTTTCTCCCCCTTTAATTAAGCATTCCATTTAAAAGTTTTAGAGTTTGAAGATAATTTTCAATAAAACATTCAAATTGTTAATCTTGAAAATATGTTTTCTACAAATTTCAACATATTTTCAACTTAACCCATTAAGAGCATATTTGCAAGTATCAAATCATATTCATTTGAGATAATAAACGCTCTATAGAATTAAATTCAAAGTATAGGCTATATATAACTAAGACAAGTAATGACAACACAAGGAGGTTCATTAAAATCAATTCATAAAATATTCAAGGTATGCATCATATGATGGTGACTTTTGAATAAGATGCAAAATCTAGAGAGATTGATATGTGTAAAGCTCCCCCTCAAAAGATGCATTCTTCTTTTATCATTCTTTTTTTTTTGTTGAATTTCAGATTTTAATGATAAGCGTGAATAAAACTATATCAAGAATGTAAAGTGATCTAGAGTTTTTCAAAATTTATAGCAATCCCTCTTTTTCATCTTTCAAGAACAAGTTATGCTTCCTCTTAATCTTTGAAAAAATGTACTGAAATATTAATCAAAAAATAATTCATTTGAAGCTCAATTTCTTTCAAAAGTAATTACATTTTCTTTCTTTTAAGAGTCATTTGACTGAGCTGAAATGTTTCTAGCTTTAGGAGCATTCACTCTCTTTTAAAAATAGCTTTTTTTCTTTTAGTGATGGAAGCAACAATCATGCAGAAAGGGATATAGAAGATCATTCAAGTGAATATTTATAGAATTTAATTTCTTACTCATAGATTCACAGCAATATATACATGAAACACAATGAATCTTTTTAATATCAAAATAAAATCATATATTTAGAAACATTTGTTCGCAATCAAGATCATTGAAAAATACATCATTTAGACCAATTTTAGTACACTTTAAAGATAAGAAATGATATATTTCAGATGCGTATCGGAGCAATCAACCAAGATATCAAAATTAATTCTATTTTTCTTAAGTTAAAATTTTTATTTAGGAATCATATTGAGTTATTCTCCTGAATGATGCGATCCTTGTAGCATATAACTAAGGTTACAAAGATGTAATGATATAAGCGATTTTAAATTATGTTTAAACTTTTATATAAAATCGGATTCTGAACTTCATAAAGAATTTTCAAGAAAGCTTTCAGAATTATAATTTGAGATATGCATCTTCTATATCGATGTCTAGGCAAGCTTTGTCCCTCTAAGGGAGACAGTCTCTGTTCGAGGAAAGTGGGTTTTAAGTGGGACCTTTGCTAAACACATCGTGACCCCTTCACTTACATGGGAGCTTACCTGGTCGACTAGGTTACTAGACCAGATTGGAGGCTTAGGTGTCCTCTTCAAACCAGTTAGGAGCTATCTAGAAATTTAAGAAAAACATTAGGAATTGAGGTGTAATATTTTGATGCATGCTTGATTGTGAATAGATTTTTGTATTAGGGTGTCGTTTTAGGGTATCTTTAGGTGGTACTTATATTTTTAAAAAAAAGAGAGAGAAAAAAATTTTGCATGCTAAAGTGGAATAGGGACGACATCGGTCGATTGAGTCGTACAACTTTAGATCATCCCTTAGGACACACCCCTGAAATTTCTTCACAGTATCTCACACCTTGTAAGATGGCTGATTTAAATGAAGATGCGAGGAGTCACCATGATCGAGAACGTAAACCCATGTTATGACCCTAAGACAATACCTACAACCGGCTAGGACTAGTCAGCCTTCATGCATAATTTTTTTTGATAATGTAGGATATTTTAACATCAAACCAGGGGTAATCCAATTGCTGCCCAAGTTTCACGAGTTAGAGTCCGAGAGTCCGTATCTTCATTTAAAGGATTTTGAAGAATTGAGCATTACATTTAGAGTACCAAACGTCACCGAGTATGTCCTCAAGCTGACATTGTTCCCTTTCTCTCTAAAGGATAAGGCCAAAACATGGCTAAACTCCTTGCGACCTAGATCAATAAGAACTTGGCAAGATATGCAGAGAGAATTTTTAAAGAAGTTTTTTTCCACACAAAGGACCAACTTTTTGAAAAGACATATCAGCAATTTCCAACAAAAAGATAATGCAACATTTTATGAATGTTGGAAAAGATTTAAAGACCTTCTCTCATGCCCTCATCACGGGTTCGAAACTTGGAGAACCATTAGCTTCTTTTGTGAAGGTTTATCTCCACAGTTGAAACAGTTTGTAGAGACCATGTGCAATGGTAGATTTTTGAAAAAACAACCTGATGAGGCATGGGAGTATTTGGATTCCCTTGCTGAGACTGCCCAACTTTGGGATAACGGGGATAGAAACAATAAGTCTTTGCCTAAGCCTACTAGCTCTGTACAGGGAGGCCTTTACAACCTCAGAACTGAGGATGATCTTCATGCTAAAATGGCAGCCCTCACTAGGAAGGTAGAAGAAATTGAGCTTAGGAAGGTTGAGCCTGTCAAGACTATAGAGCTTAGAAACGAGTATTGTGGTATCTGCGATATGTCGGATCATACCACTACAGATTGCCCCACCATACCGACATTCAAAGAAGTCTTGCACGATCAAGCAAATGCTATGAACTCCTACCAAAAGCCTTATAGCGATCCATACTCGAATACCTATAACCTTGGTTGGAAGAATCATCCAAATTTTAGGTGGAGAAATGATCATCCTCAACAGTCACACCATTCAGCTCCTCCACCTGCACATCCTACTTTTGCATCACCACCCTCTCAGAAGCCGAATATCGAGGATACCTTGCAATCTATACAAACTTTTCTACAAGGTCAAGCTAATATCAATGCTCAAAATACTCAAAATTTTGAAGATATAAGGAACTAATTGTCAATGTTGACTACCGTCCTAAGTACCCAAGAGAAGGGTAAGCTTCCAACTCAACCCCAACCTAATCCACAAGTGCACGGTAGTAATAATACGGCTCCTTCTAGTTTCCATACAGAACATGCAAAGAGCATCATGACTTTGCATAATGGGAAAGTCATTGATCAGACCATCCCATTGAAACCGCAGATCACTTCTAATTCTAATGCTCCCAAAGCCGATGAAAGGGACAAAGAAGAAGTTGAGGTCCCAACTTCTACCGAGAAAGTTGAATGTCCTTTTCCTCCACCTTTTCCACAATGGTTAAAGCTATTGCAAAAGCTCGAACCTAATTCTGAAATTCTTGAGCTTTTTAAGCAAGTAAAGATCAACATACCTCTTCTTGATGCAATCAAACAAGTACCCTCATATGCCAAATTTTTGAAAGACTTGTGTACTGTCAAGCGCCAATTAAATGTTAAGAAGAAGGCATTTTTAACTGAAAATGTGAGTGCTATTTTGCAGCACAACATTCTTCCTAAAAAGGATCCAGGTTGCCCAACCATCTCCTGCATCATAGGCGACTTTAGGATAGAGCGAGCATTGTTAGATTTAGGGGCGAGTGTGAATTTGTTGCCATATTCTGTATATGAGCAACTTGGTTTAGGTGAGTTGAAGCCAACCTCCGTCACTTTGCAATTAGCTGACAGGTCAGTTAAAATTCCAAGGAGGATTATCGAGGATGTATTAGTCTAAGTAGACAAGTTCTATTTTTCTGTCGATTTTATCGTATTGGACATACATCCGGCTCGGAACTCACAGTCTCAGATTTCGGTCATTTTAGGATGTCCATTCCTTGCAACTTCTAATGCATTAATTAACTGTAGGAATGGCGTCATGAAGCTTTCTTTTGGTAACATGACCTTATAATTGAACATTTTTAATGTGTGCAAACAACCAAATGATCCCGAAGAAAGAAGGAGGTTGATTGGGTTGAAACCATCACGAAAGAATATTTGTTAGCTGAGGCATTTAACAACCCATCCGATGATGGCTTGATTGATTGGTGTCCTAATGGCACCAATGATGATGATTTGTCAGTCACACCTATTGTGGATAGTTTGGATATCAAGATGGTCAATGGGTGGAGACCGAAAGTAGGGGAATGTAAGAGGTTGTCGTCTCAAGATGCAAAAATAGTACCATCCCATGAGCAAGCACCCAAGCTCGAATTGAAACCCTTACCAAAGGAACTTAAGTATGCCTTTCTTGGACTCAATGACACTTTTCCTGTAATCATCTCGTCTGAACTTGATCATATCCAAGAAAGAAAATTACTTGGTATTCTAAAAAATCATAAGGGAGCCTTAGGGTGGTTTATTGCCGACTTGAAGGGGATCCCTTAGTTTGCACGCACCGGATATATTTGGAGGATAATGCCAAAACTACAAGGTAAATGCAACGAAGGTTGAATCCTACAATGAGAGATGTGGTTAAGACAGAAATCCTCAAGTTGCTTGACATGGGTATTATTTACCCAATTTCCGACAGCAAGTGGGTAAGCCCTACTCAAGTCGTTCCTAAGAAGTCAGGTTTGACGGTGGTAGAAAATGAACAAGGTGAACTAGTTCCAACTCGTGTCCCGACAAGTTGGCACATATGTGTGGACTACCGAAAGCTGAGTTTGGTCACACGAAAGGATCACTTTCCTCTACCCTTCCTAGACCAAGTGTTGGAAAGAGTTGCAGGGCATGATTTCTATTATTTTTTCGATGGCTATTCAGGATATTATCAAATTGAGATTTCACCAGAAGACCAAGAAAGACTACCTTCACTTGTCCTTTTGGCACATTTGCTTTCCGACGAATGCCATTTGGGTTGTGTAATGCACCTGCAACATTCTAAAGATGCATGCTCAGCATCTTTGAAGACATGAACGAGAAGTTTTTGGAAGTGTTCATGGACGACTTTTCCATTTTTGGTGACTCATTTGATGATTGCTTGTCATATTTACAAGTAGTCTTAGCTCGATGTATAGAAAAGAATTTGATACTGAATTGGAAGAAATGCCACTTCATAGTGCCAAAGGAAATTGTCCTAGGACATATTGTTTCATCGAAGGGCATGGAAGTAGATAGAGCTAAGATCGATTTAATTGCTAAGCTACCTGCACCCAAGATGGTTAGAGATGTTAGATTATTTTTGGGTCACGCCGGATTTTACAGAAGGTTCATCAAGGACTTTAGTGTCATAGCTCAACCATTATGTAACCTCCTATCCCTTGATACACCGTTCAATTGGACTAAAACTTGTCAGGAGGCATTCGAAAAGTTGAAGTTTATGCTTAGCACTGCATCCATCGTGCAGCCACCTGATTGGTCATTACCTTTTGAGATCATGTGCGATGCTAGTGACTATGCGATAGGAGCTGTCCTAGGACAACGCAAGGATAATAAGCCATATGTCATTTACTATGCAAGCAAAACCTTAAACGATGCCCAAATGAGTTACACCACCACCGAGAAGGAATTGCTTGCAGTAGTATTCGCATTAGACAAATTTCGCTCTTATATCCTTGGTGCTCCTATTGTTATCTTCACAGACCATGCAG
The DNA here is from genome assembly GCF_051530095.1 of Phoenix dactylifera. Classification (NCBI taxonomy): domain Eukaryota; kingdom Viridiplantae; phylum Streptophyta; class Magnoliopsida; order Arecales; family Arecaceae; genus Phoenix; species Phoenix dactylifera. Next base: position 21,998,920 of record NC_143191.1, read on the forward strand.
CACTAAAATATTTGCTGGATAAGAAAGAGGCCAAACCATGCCTAATACGATGGATACTTCTACTCAAAGGATTTGACATCACTATCAAAGATAAAAAGAGAGTAGAGAATGTGGTTGTTGACCATTTATCATGGCTAGTTTTTTATGATTCGGTGCCACAGTTTTCTATTAAAGACTCATTTTCCGAAGAGCAGTTGTTTGCACTCTCTTCTGTGCCATGGTACGCTAACATTGTAAATTTTCTTGCTACAAACTGGATTCCAGAGCATTGGAGGTCGACAGATAGAAAAATTTTCTTGCGCGAAGTAAAGAATTATTACTATGACGAACCCTATTTATTTAAATATTGCAACGATGAAATCTTTAGATGATGCATACTGGATCATAATATACAAAGCGTACTCTCTTTCTGCCATACTGATGCTTGTGGTGGACACTTTGCTTCTAAGAAAACCGCTGCAAAGGTCTTGCAATGTGGTTTCTATTGGCCTACTATGTTCAAAGATGCCCACGAGTTCTGCAGGACATGTGATCCATGTCAACGTATTGGAAGTCTAATTCGTAGGCAAATGATGCCTCTTCAACCCATTACTATTATCGAAATTTTTGATTGTTGGGGGTATCGATTTTATGGCTCATTCCCACTGTCTTTTCGATATGAGTACATTTTAGTCAGTGTCGAGTATGTATTCAAATGGATAGAAGCTGTCACTTGTAGGACCAATGATCACAAACCTGTCCTAAAGTTTTTAAAAGAAAATACTTTTTCACGATTTGGGATGCCTAAGGTTATAATTAGTGACGGTGGAAAACACTTTTGTAATAAGCTTTTCGAGACCTTATTGAAAAAGTATGGTGTCACCCATAGAGTTGCTACTTCATATCAACCGCAAACTAGTGGCCAGGTAGAGTTAGCCAATAGAGAGATCAAGCGTATTTTAGAGAAAACGGTGAACCCATTACGAAAAGATTGGTCCTTGAAACTATCAGATGCATTATGGGCTTATTGTACCGCATACAAAACCATTCTTGGCATGTCTCCCTACCAGTTAATTTACGGAAAAGCATGTCATCTGCCTGTAGAAATAGAGCATAAATCGTATTGGACAATTAGAAAATTGAATTTTGATTTACGTGATGCCGGTCTAGCTAGAAAATTGCAATTGAACGAACTTAACGAGATTCACAGAGATGCTTATGATAATGCTAAGATTTGTAAAGAACGAATGAAGATCTTACATGATAAATCAATTTTGAAAAAAACTTTTGAACCATTGCAAAAAGTCCTTTTATATGACTCCCGCTTATATCTGTTTCTTGGTAAGTTGCGATCGAGATGGACAGATCCTTACATTATAAAAACTGTTTTTCTATATGGGGCGGTTGAAATTGAGAATCCACGAGATGGTATGATTTTTAAGGTGAATGGATACAGGTTAAAACCTTTTCTTAAGAATTTTGCAGATGAAGAGGACTCCTTTTTCTTGGGGGAGCCTTCTTACGACTGAGCATGACAGCAAAGGTATCTGTATATTAGTTAGAATTAATTTTTTCTTTTATTTCCAGTTTTCTTCTTATTTTGTAGGTCTTCTTTTCTAGATATCAACAGCTCAAGGTATTGCTCTTCTCTCCAATATTATTTTTTCTATTGTATCTATTACATTGACGACAATGCAATATTTAAGTTGGGGGGAGGAAAATATTTTTCAAAAAAAAAAAAAACTTGTTTTTGCATTTGATTTATTCTATTACTTTTTTTTCTAAGCAAATGCACATGTATTTTCATATTAAGTTTGTGCAACTATTAAGGCAAGGAACACATGCGTACTATGATTGATCAGAGATCTATTATTAGATTCCCGCACATGTGCTTAATGATTATAGGAAGGCCTCAGGAGTACTTCACATTTGTTTAATGCATTTTTATTAAGCCGTATCTGTAAAAGAAGTACGAGTATCCTTGTTCGTACTATAAGGTTCATGATTTGGTTTTCACATAAAGACAAAGGTTGAATACCCTGGCTAGATCACCTAAGTACCTTACGATCCGACCTTGGTTGACCTATAGTCACGATGCACTCACGTATATAATAAAAATATCTATATAGTTCAGTCTTCCTTCTCTTTTCTTACAAAATTATTATTAAAAAAAAAATCCTTATGATGACAAGTCTGACCTCGTGGCATAGTCTGGTTCGAGTAATTAAGTTTGAAGGGTATTTCACCTAATGTCTTGAGCCAACTGGATCGGGGGTCATTAGCCGAAAGCTCGCTACATGGACCTTACTAAAGCCTAATGGGGTTGGACAGCTGTAGTCGTCATATGTAAAAAAAAAATGAAATAAAAATAAGCATGAATGAGTTGGTCAGGCTGAACCCAGTGACATGTGGTAATGGCTGGTTTGACTCCATTGTATTGGACCTCTGTGAACCCGGGTTGTTTAGTTGGGATTGATAGCTCTTTCTTTACATACGAACCATTCTTGATGAATGTAGACAACATGTGATATTCTGAAAATTTGATGGATCAGGTTCTAACAAATTGTAGAAACACTTGTGAACTTGAGTAGTGCACCTAAAACTCGGACGGTGCCCTGTTGTGGTGGAGGTATTAGTACTCTGAGAAAGTCATACTATTTTATGCACACTACACTTTCATATTTTTCTTGCTTTGAAAGTTGCCGTGCTTGAAAATATATATTAATTAATTACATGTGTATTAGCTTAGGCTTTATTTCATATTTTTAGGATCTCATGTCATATCATTCATGATGTTTGTGGGTAACATCCCTGAAAACCCTCACGAGACAACACTCGTCCACTAGGGTAACCTAGGGGTTTAACGGCTTGTTGTATGTGCTAAGTGCAATCGTGATGCACGAAAGTGGGTACATATCTTAGTTTTATGTCTTTAGCTTTAATAAAAAGTCAAAGGATTGACCAACACTTTTTGTACTCTCATGTTATTGTTTACTCTGAATTGCTAGAGACTAGCAATAAGCTAGTTGGAGGGTGTGATGAGAGTACAAAAGTACGATCTACATACTACTTAAATTAGTATTATTGCCAACGGATAACGATATTATCACTAATCTAATATTATATTTTTGATTGGGTGCAGCTGATCATAAATCAAAGTTACAATGCGCATTTAGTATAAATTGGGCCTAGACAAATGCATAACTTAGACCACATACGCCCAACTTCGTCATGGTCTGATCGAACCCACCATTCATCAAGCACACTTGCACTCGAGGGAAATATGGCAACCATCCTAAAGCAACGCGCAATGAGACATCCGAGGGCTTAGATTTATCAAGCCAAGAAGATCCAAAAGAAAGAAAGTGGCCACATCAGCGATCATCCCGTGATCAACGATTCTCCTCCACGTCGTCCGCACCCGTGATGAGCCCCCACATCGGTCTACTTGCGTTCTCATTCTGCCCAAGCCCGTGAAGCTTCCCAGCATCCCACATCATCTTCTTTCCCCGTAATCCCAGCTTCTGGATCAAGCAACATCCGGCCGTGATCAGCTCACACGTCCCAGCCTCCCATGAAGCTTCCCAGCGGCAGTTCGGAAGAGATCGCGATCCATCCGCGTGTCTTCCGGATTCATGATTGCCCAGTCATCCTGATTCATCCGGCCGAGTCCCAGCAAAAGCCCAGCCGTCCGCAAAGCACCCTCCGATCCCAGATCCACCCTTCCATGTCCGCTTCGTTCTCAGCTCTCTCCACGCGCGATCAGGGGAATCATAGATTGTCCATGGGCTCTGGAGATCTATATGAAGGGAGCTCCGATTCGGAGGAAAAAGGGGAGGAGGAGGCGGATTGGGAGGAAAAGAAGAAAACAGAGGAGCTAGGCGGCTGGCATTCAAAAAAAAAGGGGAAACAAAGAAACAGGGTATGCCCTATTTCCGAAAAGAAAAAGAAAAAAACAAACAAAAGGGGAGGTGATTTTTGTAATGGAAAGCTAATTCCTTTAGCAAAGGGTGATGGATGAACCCTTGTCATGTTGCTTTCTTCAAGTATACTCTCAACTTTTATTCTAATTGATTTATATCTATTGGTATATTTTGGATTCTTGCATATTTAATTTATTAGATAGATCTTGTATGGTTTATATATATTGATGCATGGATTGTTTCAATGTTTGATTTGTCGTAGACATAACCAGCACGATAAATACTTGGATGTTGAATTCATGTTTTCAGATTATATACTCCATGATTAGAACTATTCTATCAAATTAATCCTTAATCAAGAAATCGCCAAGTTTATTTGTTGAAGGTAATATTGTCAAGGGGGATTCCGGATCCCTAGCCTTCTCTATATTCTTGAACGTTGTTTAATTATCTATTATTCTCTGCTTTTAATTTCTTAAGATCAACTAAAAATTACATCTAAAAATTACGCTAATAATCCATAGATTGTTCACTGAGGAATCGACCTCGGACTTCCGAGTTATACTACTTGTGCGATTCTCCTGCACTTGGGAGAACAGTTCCACTTTTGCATCACACACTTTAGACTCATCTACAGATGTAAAACCTTCAGGTTGTATCATATACACTTTCTCTTCTAAATTTCTATTTAGAAAAGCGGTTTTAACATCCATCTGCCAGATCTCATAATCTAAATGTGCTGCTATCACAAGTATAATTCGAATGGACTTGAGCATTGCCACAGAAGAAAACATCTCGTCATAGTCAATACCATAATGCTGACGATATCCCTTGGCAACTAGACGGGCTTTATAGATTTCCACCTTTCCGTCTACGTCCCGTTTTCTTTTGAAAATCCACTTACACCCTATGGGTTTAATGTTGGGAACCCGCCCATGCCGCAGAAAATTTCAAAAATTCAGATGGCAGCGGAAGAGGCATGCGCGGGATCAACCGTTCATCGCATGAACGTTGTTTCAAGACCGTTTGTAGATAGATTAGAATTAAAAACTTTTAACTACATTAGGAAGATCAGATCTTCACCTTGTGCGGGTAGATGATCACCGCAAACTGAAGTTCGTGGTTTAGGATGAAGGTTCGCTTGAAGCCGCACAAGCGTCCGGCCTCTACGGGTATCCACACGAAGTAGAGGACCGATCAAGGCTTCCTTGTCTCCCCGGGGTGCTAGCTCCCTTGCAGAGACTTCTTTTGATGGCTGATTTCTTTCCTTCTAATCAACTCTTGATTATGCTTGGAAGGAGGAAGAAGAAGAAAGGATCTTTGGAGAAGAACCAAAGGCTGGACACAGCCTTTTCTTTTCCCTGCGTTGGAAGAAGGAAGGGAAGGGGAGGAGGCCGCCAAGGCCTTCTTCTTTTTCTTCCTTGCTTGTGGTTTAAGACCAAGGGAGGAGAGGGGGCGTACGGCTGAAGAGGAGAGGGCTTCCAATTCCCTAGGGTGCCGCCCCTCACCTCCTTTTAAAGGCATCTAGGGCTCCTACAATTTAGGAGCCCTTGATGTTTTACCAAGAGGGGCGCCGGCCCCTCTTGTGTTGCCGCACCAAAGAAGAAAAGGAGGAGGGGTGTGAGCCCCTCCTTCTTATGTTGCCCTAATCCTCCTCTAAGGAGGATTAGGATGCCCCTATTTGGTTTAGTCCTAATCCAATTAGGGTTTCACCAAATCATGAATCAATTGGGTTCAATCTATGCTAGTCCTAATCCAATTAGAACTTGAATGAACCATGACTCAATTGAACTCTTCAATCCTAACCCAATTAGGAGTCATGTTGATTCATTAGATTAATAATTAATTAGGACTTAGAAATCCTAATCCAATTAGGAGTTATTTAATTTTAGTCCTAATCCAATTAGGACTCTAATTTGAATCCGAAGTCCTACTCCAATTAGGAATTCTAGGAATCCTATTCTAAGTAGGAATCCAAATTGAATTCAAAATCCTAATCTAATTAGGATTGTTGGAATCCTGTTCTAAGTAGGACTCTCAGTCCTACTCCAAGTAGGATTCCCAGTCCTAATCCAATTAGGACTTCCGAAATCCTACTCCAAGTAGGATTCGTGTTTAAGTCCAATTAATTAATTCCCATTGTTCCTTCTTCAACTGATCATCAATCAGATTGATTACTCGTGATTCATAATCACATTTTAACCATCGGATCGGTCAATACTTCTAGTGTGTGTGACCCCATAGGTTCTATTCTGACTGGTAGTGAGATATATTGCGATCTCTATCACAATATCATTGAAAACTCCTTTCAATGGGTTGGAACGATTCCAACTCAACTCATTAGGGTTTATCGATCATCGAGATATTCTCTGTGAGTCTCACCATCCACCAGTGACACCTAGCAGCATGTAGTGGCTACCCAGCAGAATGGAATGATGAACCTCTAGGTGCAGTTGTCGTGTGATACAGTCCTACTATCGTGGATCCCTACAGGACGGAGGTCACGGACAACTCATCAAACTCCATCGTCTGTCATATGTCAAGATTTATTAGATTTAAGCTCGAAAGTGGAAAACTCTTTCTCCACTGTACAATCTGCCCCGGCCGAGGTCTTACGAACTCAGTCTTATAAATCACATAGGATCTCTTTTTATCTATCAAGGTCGATAGATTCCTTATAGGTGCATACCCTACTCCTACAGTGAACCTACTGCAGCCAATCTACACTGCATGGACCCATATGGCTAGAGACCATGTATGTGTGTAGTCAAACTACAATAACCTCACTGTGAGCAGCCGAAGCATCGCAGGTCAAAGGACTAGTCACACTACTGCAACATCAAGCAAGTCACTGACGAGTGGATAGACATCCAAGTAACTTCTTATCTTGGTCACGCTCAGTACCCTTATTCTTAACAAGCACTTGCACTATTACTTCAGTGTCGCCACACCGTGGACTCGAGTCTCGTCCATCCATAAGAAAAGCAATGTGTGCACTGATCGGATCGATCATCGTCCTCGTGATGATCCATTGATCAGGAGCATTCAGAATTTAATCACCAATGATGCATGGCTCAAATTCTTAACTCTTAAGAATATGCATCATCATCTTATTAATTCTTGGACGATTCATAGACACATAAACAATATGAATGAAAAAGATACCTTTTATTTATTCAATAATAAATAGTCAAGTACAAAATTATATCCTAGAATTAACAATGTGTCAGCCAGATTGGCTTCTAGGGCATACATCTAACAATCTTCCACTTGCACTAAAGCCAATTAGTCATATATCTAAGTCCCATCTTCTCAAGGTGGGCTTCAGTCTTTTGCTGACTCAGCTGCTTAGTGAATGGGTTTGCCACGTTGTCCGCGGAGTCTACTCTCTGCACCTCAACATACTTCTTCTCAACATAGTCGCGTATGAGGTGGAAGCGCCGCTCTATATGCTTGGACTTCTGATGAGACCTTGGCTCCTTAGCAAGAGCTATGGCGCTATTATTATCGCAGTAGAGTGTTATGGCATCTGATGTCATCACGTCCAACTCTGCAATGAATTTCTTGAACCAGAAGCCTTCTTTAGCAGCTTCAGAGGCGGCGATGTATTCAGCTTCCATAGTAGAATTAGCAATGATCAGTTGTTTAGAACTTTTCCAATTCACCGTACCACCATTGCATAAGAACACATATCCAGATGTAGACTTTCTATCATCGATATCAGTCATGAAGTCGTGTACCCTTCTACCTTTAACTCTGATGATCCTCCAAAGACCAAGAATAAATCTTTAGTTCTTCTCAAGTACTTAAGAATATTCTTCACAGCTGTCCAGTGTTCTTCACCTGGATTCGACTGATATCTGCTTGTGATACTCACAGCTAGGGCTATATGATAAGTGCTGAATAATTTATAATTTAGTTATCTTTTCATAGCACTTATCAATGTTCTTAAACTGATAAATACATACTTTACCATGAAATTGAATAAACATTGAAATAAATTTAAAATATGGTAAGAGGTAAATAATTTTTTTTTCCCCTCAAAACAGACTCTGAACTTGTCTCTCTTCTGGTTGTAATCTTTCATGAAAATATATAAAGAGGAGATTGTGTTGATTCGGTTTAGTAACCTGATGGAGTTGTAATCAAGCTAAGGCTATGATTAAATAGGTTTTGGTTCTGATTAGATAATTATTCTTGTATGAGGAAAAATGTTTGATTAACCCTTCTTTTTTTTATTAAGTCACGATCTTGTTTTTAGTCTTGTTTATTTTATCTGGTCGAGTTCGGTCTGAAGCAATTTAGCAAGGATTAAATAACATTGGACTCGAGAATAAGTTTAAGCAAGTCAACGATCATGACCCACCTCAAATCCAAAGCCAATTCCCAACTAATTCCATTCCTTTTCCGCGACCACTGTCCGTAGCTCCCCCAAGCAATCCAACGGTTCAGAAATTCCCATCTCCGCATCACGTTTCCAAACTAAGCAAAATAGGGGAGATCTTTATTTTAAATCCACATATGCCCATTTTCACGTCAAAATAGAGCAAGAAAAGAATTTTTCCCGAAATTACTGAAAACACTGTTCATATGAACAGTGTTCCGTGAAAACACTGTTCATATGAACAGTGTTACGAAATTTCACTGTGCATCTTCTTCCTCCCGCAGCGCATCACGGCCGTCCATGGCGTCCTCCCATCGATCCTCCGATCAGCCCCTCCCAGCAGCCGAGATTCACGGCATCGTCTTCATCCCCGAGTATTCCGCCATCCGCCGGTGCAGCCAGCGACCACTCCTCCGCGATCCCCGCCGTCGGCATCCGTCTCTAGCGCCGTCCACATCGTCACCCGAGATCCAGCCATTCTCCCAGCATATCACGCCATGGATCCGGCCACCTTCTTCTTCCGCTCCTCCCAGCATTGCGCCCCAACCGCTCCACGGATCACGCCGAGACCCAGCCGCTCCACGGATCTACAGCCCACAACCCAGCCTCTCATTTCTCAACGTCTTCGTCCGCGATCTGCCCTCCGGTATCATGCCTCGGAATCAGCCACCCGTGATCTCTTCTCCCTTCCCAAATGAGCACTCCGGACAGCTATAAAAGGAGGAGGGTGGCCATCGGCTGAGGGGAGCTCGGTGGAGAAGAAAGCAGGGGAGACCCCCTGTTTCGGTGAAAAGAAGAATCCAGCCGAGAGAGAAGAAGAGAAAAAGAAATAAAAAAAAGAGAGAAAGAGGGGGGGAAAGAGAATAGTTTTGGATATTTTGGGAATAATGGGAGGTGATCAATTTTATGTGAAGATGGGAAGTCGTCCGGAAGCCATGCTCGGCTAAACGTCTAGTCTAGGGCTGGATGAAGCCCTAGCAATGTTACAGGGCATTATAGTTCTTATTTTCTTTATTATTTTGGAGCTTGTTTAAATTCTTATTATCAATGAAAAATTCTTTTACTATGTTTAAACTTTGAGCATGCTATTTATTATTCATGTTTGCTAAAGTAGTCTAAGATGATCCATGCCTAGGAAGATGAGGTGTACTGCACCCTAGGTTAGCATAATTAGGTAGACACTTCATGCTACACCAAAGATGGATCTTCCTAACACTATTTATGCTTTTATTTTAAAAGGCTTGTAGCCAATATTGCATGCCCCTCCAAAAGATAAAAAAATAAAGAACACAAACCCTGATGCAATGCTATGTGGTGGACTCCAAACCCTAGATCCATTTATTCTGATAAATTCTAATTCGCACTCATAGTTTAATTTAGTTAAATTAAGTTAGCAAATTCTTCTTCTTGATTTACTTTTAAAAGAAAAATAACTTATTCTACAATCCTTGTGGACCGATACCCGTAATCACTATCCTACAGGATACGTGCTATTGCGTGGTTTATTTTTGAAATTGAAAGAGCCGATCAATTTTTGGCGCCGTTGCCGGAGATTGCTAGCATAGTTATTTTTCCTATCATTAAAAAAAATTAATTAATTAAAAAAAACTTTCAAAAAAAAATATATAAATAAAAAAAAATTATTTTCTATTATTGTTACTTTTCTTATCTCTTTTTTCTCTTCTACTAATTTTTTTTAAATTTTCTTTTGATCTTATTTGATCAGGAATCAAAGGAAAAATTCGGGATGATCAAAAAGAGAACTGCTGGAAAAGGAATGCTGTAGAGGTTTGCCAAAAAAAAAAAAAAATAAATTGCTGGGGAAATTTTCTTTGGTAATCTCTAAACCTTTCTTATTTAAATTAAGTATTAGCTTGAAATTTTGTGGTGATTGTTTGATTTTAATTTCAGCAAAAGTGTGAATGCATGCCTGATACACATACACCAATTAATTTGCACTTAGTAAGGGCAGTCACCCCAACAAGATAAGAGCCGGATTTCATCACCGGACTCTTGCCCAATTTAGGTGAACTCAATCTCACATAGTGTCACTTTAATTAAAATCAATTAGACATTGGCCCCTAGGGACATTCGAGCTCAATAGGACGAAGATCACCGAAAGTTGCACCAATTTCGCTCTGTGGCTTAGTTGATGTCTAGGCAAGCTTTGTCCCTATAAGGGAGACAGTTCATCTGTTCGAGGCAAGTGGGTTTTAAGTGGGACCTTTGCGAACGCATCGTGACCCCTTTACTTACCTGGGAGCTTACCTGGTCAACTCGGTTCATTAGACCGGATTGGAGGCTTAGGTGCCCTCTTCAAATCAGTTAGGAGCTGTCTAGTAATTTTAGGACAAAGACTAGGATTGATATGCTTTTCTTTTTTATTGCATGCTTGATTGATCGAGTACTAGTGTATGCAAGGTAGTCGTTCTAGAGTACGAAACCTATTACCTTTTGACCCTGAAATAGAACGAACCCTTAGGAACATTCGAGCTAAGATCAAAACATTAGGATCATCCCCACCTCTTAAGATGGCTGAAGAACAACCCAAACTCCTGAGGGAGTACTTTACTCCCACTATTTACACTTCCCCATCTTGCATTCGATTACCTGAGGTAGCAGCTGTACAATATGAAATAAAGTCTAGTGTGATCCAAATGCTCCCATCTTTTTATGGGCTCACCAACGAAGACCCATACAAATATTTAGATGAATTTCTTGAGATTTGCACCACTGTCAAGATTCAGAACTTCACTGATGATGCCCTGAAACTTAGGTTATTCACCTTCTCCCTTAAAGATAGAGCCAAACAATGGCTGAATTCTTTAGAAGCTAACTCGATTCGTTCTTGGGATCAAATGCAACAAGAATTTCTTAAAAAATACTTTCCTATAGGAAGAACGAACCAGTTTAGACGTGCCATTACAAGCTTCTCCCAAACCGAGGGAGAAGAATTTCATGAGACTTGGGAGAGATTTCGAGACCTAATCCGTAAATGCCCTCATCATCAAATACCTAAGTGGCAGCTAGTGCAATGTTTCTATGACGGTTTGACGGAACGAAACCGTCAGATGATCGATGCTGCATGCGGGGGGACTTTCATGCTTCGAAATGAGCATGAAGCATGGCAACTATTTGAAAATCTTAATGAAAACTCCCTCCACCATGCTTCATGTTCTCGTCAAGCACCCCCGAATTTTCAAAGAAAAGGGGCCATTTGTGAAATAAGTCATTCTATGGACCTGTCTAGCAAGGTAGATGCATTGTCCCATAAGATTGACCAACTAATGATAGGAGGACATGTCGTTAGCTCTTTCCAAGCACAAGTATGTGCTATCTGTTCTAGCCCATCGCATCCTATTCATGAGTGCCCCTCAGCACCCCAATTCCCCGAACTCGTGCAAGAACACATCAGTGCTGCCCAAACACAGCCTAGATCGGGTAATGACCCATTTTCCAATACATATAACCCAGGTTGGCGGAATCATCCAAATTTTTCTTGGAGGCAGCAAGCTTCTAATACCTCCCAACCCTTCTCCCAAAATTTTCAAAACCCTCAGAATTTTCATCTCTACCGTCCCTCAACTCAATTTCAGCATCCTCCTCCTCCAACCCAAAGAAATACAGCCTTTGAGGAGAAGGTGTTGACTGCCCTTCAAGGTTTGGAGGCAAACACACAACTATTGCACTCTCACACGCAATCAATTGCTAAGCTAGAATCCCAAATGGGTCAACTAGCTAATGCATTAAACAAGCGAGAGGAAGGTAAGCTTCCAAGTCAACCAATGAGTAATCCTAGGGGACAATACGTGGCTCAAGAAACTCGACTAAATCATGAGCAAGCCAATGCTTTGACTACCCTAAGGAGTGGACGTATAATAGATAATAAGGTTGGGGAGGGTAACAATAAGGAAGGAGAAGAAGAAGAGAAGAATGTATCACATGAAAATCCAAAACCTTCTTCAGCTAGTCCACCATCTGCCACAACCCACATTCCAAAGGCTCCATTCTCTGAAGCACTTAATGCACCCTCTCCCTTTGGCAAGAAGGGAACTTCATTAGAAGAGATGATGGAGGTCTTCAAACAAGTTAAAATCAACCTCCCACTCCTTGATGCCATCAAACAAGTTCCCTCCTATGCCAAATTTCTCAAAGACCTTTGCACCCAAAAGCGAAAATCTAGGACACATGTGCCTAAAAAGGTCCTCCTAACTGAGCAGGTAAGTTCCATTCTCCAACACAACACCCCTCCAAAATTCAAAGACCCTGGTGCTCCCACTATTTCTTGTGTCATAGGAAATAACTCCATCGACCGAGCACTTTTAGATCTAGGGGCAAGTGTGAATCTTCTACCCTATTCAGTCTATGAAAAATTTGGGTTAGGTGAATTAAAACCTACCTCGGTGTCCTTACAATTGGCTGATCGATCTGTGAAGATACCACGGGGGATGATTGAAGATGTTCTTGTCAAGGTAGACAAATTCTATTTTTCAGTAGATTTTATCGTCCTTGATATGGAACATGTGCCCAACCTAAAAAAATAAATTCCTGTGATCCTTGGTTGTCCCTTTTTAGCAACAGCCAATGCATGTATCAACTATAGAACTGGGGCAATGGATATATCATTTGGAAACATGAAAATTAAGTTGAATGTGTTTCATGCCGCCGACCAACATGTGAGGGAAGATGAGTGTTGCCTAATTGATGAAATGGATGATCTTGTAGAGGAAGCCCTTCCCTATATCTTAGCAGATGACCCCCTAGAGGCATGCTTGGCCCATTTTGACATTGACAACTTTGACATAGACAAGGCCATAAAAGAAGTCAACATCTTACTCGACAATCAATCTCCCATGAATTCCCTTCCTTGGAAGATCCGACCTGAACCTCTTCCCCCCATTGCTAGCGCACCACTTTGTCCTTCCATTGATTCTCCACCTAAACTCGAGTTGAAGCCACTTCCGGCAACTCTTAAGTATGCTTTTCTAGGACCAGAAGATACTCTCCCTGTAATCATCGCGGCCAACTTATCTACGGAACAGGAAGTTAAACTTTTAAGGGTGCTAGAAGAGAATAAACATGCCATAGGATGGTCTGTAGCCGATTTGAAAGGGGGGAAGATACTCTCCCTGTAATCATCGCGGCCAACTTATCTACGGAACATGAAGTTAAACTTTTAAGGGTGCTAGAAGAGAATAAACATGCCATAGGATAGTCTGTAGCCGATTTGAAAGGGGTTGACCCCTCCATATGCATGCATCGAATTCACCTCGAAGATGATGTAAAGCCCACCCGAGAAATGCAAAGAAGACTCAATCCTAACATGAAGGAGGTAGTCAAGAAAGAAGTGGTGAAATTACTAGATGCCGGAATCATCTACCCAATTTCTGATAGTAAGTGGGTAAGTCCGACACAAGTGGTGCCAAAAAAATCAGGTATCACTGTGGTTGAAAATACGGAAGGAGAATTGATACAAACACGCACAACCACAGGGTGGCGCGTGTGCATTGACTACAAGAAACTTAATTCAATGACTAGGAAGGACCATTTTCCTCTACCTTTCATAGATCAAATTTTGGAACGATTGGCTGGTCAAGGTTTCTACTGCTTCTTAGATGGTTATTCTGGATATAATCAAGTACCTGTTTACCCGGACGATCAAGACAAAACCACTTTTACTTGCCCATTTGGGACATTTGCATATAGGAGGATGCCTTTTGGATTATGCAATGCACCCGCAACTTTTCAACGATGTATGATGGCCATTTTTTCATATATGGTGGAAAACTTTCTAGAAGTGTTCATTGATGATTTCTCAGTTTTTGGCCTATCCTTTGACGATTGTCTGGACAATTTGACCTTAGTTTTGAAAAGATTTAAGGAGACCAACCTAGTATTAAGTTAGGAAAAGAGCCATTTCATGGTTCAAGAAGGTATAGTTTTAGGACACGTCGTGTCCAAGAGGGGCATTGAAGTAGATAAAGCCCAAGTCGATCTTATTTCCAATCTCCCTCCACCCAAAACTGTGAAACAAATCCGATCATTCCTTGGCCATGCTGGTTTCTACCATCGCTTCATTCAGGATTTCAGCAAGATTTTCAAACCCTTGTGCAATCTTCTTGCTAAGGACACTCCCTTTGTCTTTGATAAAGCATGCGAGGAGGCATTTAAAAATCTTCGCTTAAAATTAACCACTGCACCTATCATACGGCCCCCTAATTGGACCCTTCCATTTGAACTGATGTGTGACGCATCCGACTATGCCATTGGGGCAGTTTTAGGGCAACGGCTAGATAAGGTACCTCATGTCATCTACTACGCTAGTAAAGCACTCTCAGATGCACAATTGAACTACACCACTACTGAAAAAGAATTGCTAGCTGTAGTATTCGCACTAGACAAGTTTTGATCTTACCTATTAGGATCCAAGGTTACCGTATTCACTGATCATGCTGCCCTTCGACACCTTCTTGCAAAGAAAGAACCAAACCCCGTCTGATTCGATGGATTCTTTTACTACAAGAATTTGACCTAGAAATTCGTGATAAGAAAGGAACTGCAAATGTCGTAGCGGACCACTTATCTAGGATTCTTCTTGAGCCCTCTTAAAATACCTCACCCTTACACGATTCTTTTCCAGATGAACAATTATTTGAGGTACAAGGAATAAGAACACTATGGTTTGCAAACATAGTAAATTACCTTGCCATAGGACGAATTCCTAATGATTGGTCAACTCAAGACAAGAACCGATTCTTTTCACAAGTAAAGTTCTATTATTAGGATGATCCCGATCTATTCAAGTATTGTCCCGATCAAGTAATCCGTCGATGTGTCCCCGAATGCGAATTTCAAAATATTCTTTCATTCTGCCATTCACAAGCTTGTGGGGGACATTTTGGGGGTAGAAAAACTGCAGCAAAAGTTTTACAGAGTGGATTTTATTGGCCCACTCTTTTCAAAGATGCCCATAACTTTTGCCAAACTTGTGAACGGTGCCAACAGATGGGTACCATCTCCCGTAGAGATATGATGCCTCTCAATCCTATTTTAATTGTAGAAATATTTGATGTCTGGGGTATTGACTTTATGGGCCCTTTCCCACCATCCTTTGGTTTCGAATATATTCTTGTAGGGGTTGATTATGTTTCAAAATGGGTAGAAGCTGTAGCCACTAAAACTAATGACCACAAGGTTGTGATTAAATTTTTACATGAAAACATCTTTTGTCGTTTTGGCACACCTCGAGCCATCATCAGTGATGGGGGATCTCATTTTTGCAACCGGTCTTTCGAGGCTTTGGCTCGCAAATATAACATCACCCACAAAGTTGCTACCCCATATCATCCCCAAATGAGTGGACAAGTCGAGGTGTCCAATAGGGAGTTAAAACACATCTTAGAGAAAACGGTACGTCCTGATAGGAAAGATTGGTCTCAAAGAACCGATTAGTTGTTGGAAAAGCTTGTCACTTACCGGTAGAACTTGAACATAGAGCTTTCTGGGCTATCAAAAAGTTTAACTTAGATATGGCAGTAGCTGGTCCTCACCGAAAACTCCAACTAAGTGAACTTGAAGAATTGCGCAATGAGGCTTATGAAAATGCTAAAATTTATAAAGCAAGGACTAAGGCTTTTCATGATAAAAATATTAACCGTAAGTCCTTCGAATCTGGTCAAAAGGTTTGGCTGTTCAATTCAAAGTTGCGACTCTTCCCGGGTAAACTTCGCTCTAGGTGGGATGGACCATTCGTAGTGAAAAAGATTTTTCCTTATGGCGCAGTAGAGATCCAACACCTCAATGGTGGACATATTTTAAAAGTCAATGGTCAAAGGTTAAAACCTTATGTGGACTGTGTTACTGATGGGCAATTGATCGAATCCCTTAATTTGACAAACCCTATTTATCAAAATAATTAAGGATGCACCGTGTCTGGCTGAAGACAATAAACTTAGCGCTTGTTGGGAGGCAACCCAATTCTCTTAGATTTCTTTAACATTGAGGACAATGTTAGGTTTAGGTTTGGGGGTATTTTTAAGTATTTTTTCATTTTCTGTTTTGTTTGCATCTCTTGCATTCGTTTTCACTTCATAATGTCAGGTTTATCAAAAGAAATAAAAAAATAAAAAAATAAAAATATCTTTTAAAAAAAATGTGTTCATTTTCATTTTTTTATAAAATAATAATAATAATAAAAAATTAAAAAAAGTTTTTGTTTTTTTAAAAAAAACCTCATTTCTATACATTAATGCGAGAATGCTTAACACACAAGGTATATAAAATCTAAAAAGCCCAATGACTAGTCGGAAGTAATACAAATTTAAGTTCTTTTCATTAAGTCTCTCTTAGGAAGTTGTAAGCTAATTAATACTTCGGAATTTCACTACACACTGGCCGACACTTCTAAGGTCTAGGCTCGACATTATATTGATTGTATAGTAGCAACCTTGGACCCTGATGAATCATACTTATCTAATCCAAAAAAAAAAAAATCATCAATAATAATGGTTTTAGTCAGGAACATCGAAAAGGGCTACCTATTGTCAAAGGTCAAGTGGGCTTGTGATGAGAACTCCGAGCATAAGTCCGTAGGGGAGTCTTGATGCCCGACACCTTATGCTAACTGGTGTGAGAGTTGTCGACTGATTGCTCGTTACACGGAGAAATCACCACAAGAGTAAAAGTGCACAATATATATATAAAAAGGAACAAAAAAAAAAAACTCTGTATTGACCTTGAAAAAGACAATAGTGTGAAAGCCGTCGTTGTAAAAATTCGAGTAAACTGGAATATTACAGATAAAGCCCGTGAGGTACTAAAGTAAATATCCACAACTCTCGAAATCTTGCAGATAAAATGATTTTGAATCAGTGAACAGGTCCTTTCGACCAATCCTTGGAAACTACTGATATTAGCAATATTTTGGAGATCCAAACCCTTAGATTGTGAACGGTCCAGATTTCACCAAGCACTCCAGTATAAATAAGTCTTACAACTCCCTAACGGAAACTTAATGACTTCAACTTGAATTGCATTTTGACCTAGAATTTGGGCTGACTTAGTAAATAAAACCGTGTGTGTTTTGAAATTCTTATCATTTATGTATCTTAAATTAGATTTTAATGTAAAAAAAAGAGTTTTTGAAATTCTTTACTAGTATGCATTTTGAATTCGATTTTCACTTCATAGATAAATCGATCTAAATAATAATAATAATAATAATAATAAAATAAAAAATAAAAATAATAATAATAATAATAAATGATTTATTGAAGTTTGTGGGTATCTTCACTGAAAACTCTCGCGAGACTATAACTCATCCACTAGGGTAACCTAGGGGTTTAAAGCCTTGTTGCATATGGTAAATGCAATCGCGATGCCTGTGAAAGTGAGTCAGAGTTTTTCTTTTCTAGTTTTATTTTGCTCGAGGACTAGCAAAACATAGGTTTGGGGGTGTGATAAGTGCTGAATAATTTATAATTTAGTTATCTTTTCATAGCACTTATCAATGTTCTTAAACTGATAAATACATACTTTACCATGAAATTGAATAAACATTGAAATAAATTTAAAATATGGTAAGAGGTAAATAATTTTTTTTTTCCTCAAAACAGACTCTGAACTTGTCTCTCTCCTGGTTGTAATCTTTCATGAAAACATATAAGGAGGAGATTGTGTTGATTCGGTTTAGTAACCTGATGAAGTTGTAATCAAGCTAAGGCTATGATTAAATAGGTTTTGGTTCTGATTAGATAATTATTCTTGTATGAGGAAAAATATTTGATTAACCCTTCTTTTTTTTATTAAGTCACGATCTTGTTTTTAGTCTTGTTTATTTTATCTGGTCGAGTTTGGTCTGAAGCAGTTTAGCAAGGATTAAATAACATTGGACTCGAGAATAAGTTTAAGCAAGTCAACGATCATGACCCACCTCAAATCCAAAGCCAATTCCTAACCAATTCCATTCCTTTCCCGCGACCACTGTCCGTAGCTCCCCCAAGCAATCCAACGATTCAGAAATTCCCATCTCCGCATCACGTTTCCAAACTAAGCAAAATAGGGGAGACCTTTATTTTAAATCCACATATGCCCATTTTCACGTCAAAATAGAGCAAGAAAAGAATTTTTCCCGAAATTACTGAAAACACTGTTCATATGAACAGTGTTCCGAAATGACACTATTCATATGAACAGTGTTCCGTGAAAACACTGTTCATATGAACAGTGTTACGAAATTTCACTGTGCATCTTCTTCCTCCTGCAGCGCATCACGGCCGTCCATGGCGTCCTCCCATCGATCCTCCGATCAGCCCCTCCCAGCAGCCGAGATTCACGGCATCGTCTTCATCCCCGAGTATTCCGCCATCCGCCGGTGCAGCCAGCGACCACTCCTCTGCGATCCCCGCCGTCGGCATCCGTCTCTAGCGCCGTCCACGTCGTCACCCGAGATCCAGCCATTCTCCCAGCGTATCACGCCATGGATCCGGCCACCTTCTTCTTCCGCTCTTCCCAGCATTGCGCCCCAACCGCTCCACGGATCACGCCGAGACCCAGCCGCTCCACGGATCTACAGCCCACAACCCAGCCTCCCATTTCTCAACGTCTTCGTCCACGATCTGCCCTCCGGTATCACGCCTCGGAATCAGCCACCCGTGATCTCTTTTCCCTTCCCAAATGAGCACTCCGGACAACTATAAAAGGAGGAGGGTGGCCATCGGCTGAGGGGAGCTCGGTGGAGAAGAAAGCAGGGGAGACCCCTTGTTTCGGTGAAAAGAAGAATCCAGCCGAGAGAGAAGAAGAGAAAAAGAAATAAAAAAAAGAGAGAAAGAGGGGGGGAAAGAGAATAGTTTTGGATATTTTGGGAATAATGGGAGGTGATCAATTTTATGTGAAGATGGAAAGTCATCCGGAAGCCATGCTCGGCTAAACGTCTAGTCTAGGGATGGATGAAGCCCTAGCAATGTTACAGGGCATTATAGTTCTTATTTTCTTTATTATTTTGGAGCTTGTTTAAATTCTTATTATCAATGAAAAATTCTTTTACTATGTTTAAACTTTGAGCATGCTATTTATTATTCATGTTTGCTAAAGTAGTCTAAGATGATCCATGCCTAGGAAGATGAGGTGTACTGCACCCTAGGTTAGCATAATTAGGTAGACACTTCATGCTACACCGAAGACGGATCTTCCTAATACTATTTATGCTTTTATTTTAAAAGGCTTGTAGCCAATATTGCATGCCCCTCCAAAAGATAAAAAAATAAAGAACACAAACCCTGATGCAATGCTATGTGGTGGACTCCAAACCCTAGATCCATTTATTCTAATAAATTCTAATTCGCACTCATAGTTTAATTTAGTTAAATTAAGTTAGCAAATTCTTCTTCTTGATTTACTTTTAAAAGAAAAATAACTTATTCTATAATCCCTGTGGACCGACACCCGTAATCACTATCCTACAGGATACGTGCTATTGCGTGGTTTATTTTTGAAATTGAAAGAACCGATCACTATATCAGGTCGTGTACATAGCATGGCATACATGAGGCTCCCTATTACCGATGCATAAGGGATCTTGCTCATGCATTGAATCTCTTCAGATGTGTTGGGGCACATCTTCTTGGAGAGATGAATTCCATGCCTTAGGGGTAAGAGACCCCTTTTAGAGTTTTCCATGCTGAATCTTTTCAGCACTTCCTCTATGTACATCTTCCGTGATAGGCCAAGCATCCTTTTAGATCTATCTCTATAGACCTTTATCCCCAAAATATAGGATGCTTTTCCAAGATCTTTCATGGAGAACTCTTTTGACAACCAGACTTTGACCAAGGTCAGCATGGAAATATCATTCCCTATCAGGAGGATGTCATCCACGTACAGTACGAGAAACACGATAGCACTCCCACTAACCTTCTTATAGACACACGGTTCCTCTTCGTTCTTGATGAAATCAAACATTTTGATTGCATCAGTGAAACGAGTGTTCCAACTCCGAGATGCTTGCTTTAGTCCATAAATGGACCTTTGCAGCTTGCAGACCTTGTGATCTCCATCACTGGAAGTGAAACCCAAAGGCTGCTCTATGTAGATATCTTCATCAAGATATCCATTCAGAAAAGCTGTTTTCACATCCATCTGCCAAATTTCATAATCATGAAATGCTGCAATGGCAAGCAATGTTCGGATGGATTTTAGCATGGCTACAGGTGAAAAGGTTTCCTGATAGTCAATGCATTTGCGCTGACTATACCCTTTTGCCACCAGCCTTGCCTTATAGGTCTCTACCTTTCCATCCGAACCTATCTTTCTTTTGTAGATCCATTTGAAGGGTTCTAGCTGTTAGAAAACCCGCCCATGCCGCAGAAAATTAAAAAATTTTTTAGATGCAGCGGAAGAGGCATGCACGGGGTCATACGTTCATCTCATGAACGTTGTTTCAAAAACCGTTCGTAGATGGATTAGGATTAAAACTTTTTAAACAATTAGAAAGATCAGATCTTCACCTTGCGCGGGTAGATGATCACCGCAAATCTGAGTTCGTGGTTTTAGGAAGAGGGTTCGCTTGAAGCCGTTCAAGTGCCCGGCCTCTACGGGTATCCACACGAAGCAGAGGACCGATCCAATCGCTCTAATCTCCCCGGGGTGCTAGCTCCCTTGCAGAGATTGGTTTTGATGGCTGATCTTCTCTCTTTCTTTCAACTCTTGAATGTCCTTGAGAGGAGGAAGAAGAAGGATGCAAGAGGATGAAGAATCAAAGGTTGCTTGCAGCCTTTTCAATTTCCCTTGCGTTGGAAGAAGGAAGGGAGGAAAGGAGTGCCGCCAAGCCTTCTTTTTCTTCTTCTTTGCTTGCGGCTGAAAACCAAGGGGAGAAGGAGGGTGGCCACGGCTGAGAGGTGAGGAGTTCTCATAGCTAGGGCGCCGGCCCCCTTTGCCTCCCTTTTATAGCCATCCAGGGCTCCTACAAATTAGGAGCCCTAGACTAGCTTCCAAAGAGGGGGCGTCGGCCCCCTCTCTTCATGCCGCACCAACCAAGAGGAGAGGGGCTCATGCCCCTCTTACTTGGTTAACCTAATCCTCCTCCAAGGAGGATTAGATGCCCTTCTCATGGTTTAGTCCTAATCTAATTAGGATTAACCAAATCATGAATCATTCGGGTTCAATCCATGCTAGTCCTAATCCAACTAGGACTTGAAAGAACCATGACTCAATTGAACTCTTCAATCCTAATCCAATTAGGAGTCATGTTGATTCATTAGATTAATCATTAATTAGGACTTAAGGAATCCTAATCCAATTAGGATTTGTTTAATTCTAGTCCTAATCCAATTAGGACTCTAATTTGAATTTGGAGTCCTAATCCGATCAGGACTCTAGGAATCCTACTCCAAGTAGGAATCCAAACTTAATTCAAAATTCCTAATCTAATTAGGATTATTGGAATCCTACTCCAAGCAGGAATCCTAGTCCTACTCCAAATAGGATTCCCAGTCCAAGTAGGATTCCTAGTCCTAATCCAATTAGGACTCTAGGAATCCTACTCCAAGTAGGACTCTTGTTTTAAGTCCAATTAATTAATTCCCTTTGTTCCTTCTTCAACTTCTTATCAATCAAATTGATTACTTGTGATTCCTAATCACGATTCAACCATCGGATCGGTCAATGCCTCTAGTGTGTGTGACCCCATAGGTTCTACTCTGACTGGTAGTGAGATATATTGTGATCTCCATCATAATATCATTGAAAACTCCTTTCAATGGATTGGAACGATTCCAACTCAACTCATTAGGGTTTATCGATCATCAAGATAATCCCTATGAGTCCCACCATCCACTAGTGACACCTAGCAGCATGTAGTGGGTACCCAGTAGAATAGAATGATGAACCTCTAGGTGCAGTTGTCATATGATACAGTCCTACTATCGTGGATCCCTACAGGACGGAGGTCATGGATAACTCGTCAAACCCCTTCGTCTGTCATATGTCAAGATTTATTCGACTCGAGTTCGTTAGTGAAAAACTCTTTCTCCACTTTATATTAGTGCCTTGGCCAAGGTCTTAGAACTCAGTCTAACAAATCACATAGGATCACTCCTCTTCTATCAAGGTCGATAGATTCCATGTAAGTGCATACCCTACTCCTACAGTGAACTTAATGCAGCCAATCTACACTACAAGGACCCATATGACTAGAGACCATGTATACGTGTAGTCAAACTACAATAACCTCACTGTGAGTAGCCGAAGCACCGCAGGTCAAAGGACCAGTCATACTACTGCAACATCAAGCAAGTCACTGACGAGTGGATAGACATCCAAGTGACTTTTTGTCCTGGTCACGCTCAGTACCCTTGTTCTCTAACAAGCACCTACACTATCACTTCAGTGTCCCTACACCGTGGACTCAAGTCTCGTCCATCCAGAAGGAAAGTGATCTGTGCACTGATCGGATCAATCACCGTCCTCGTGATGATCCATTGATCAGGAGCATTTAGAAATTAATCACTAATGATACATGGCTCAAATTCTCAACTCTTGAGAATATGCATCATCATCTTATTAATTTCTTGGACGATTCATAGACACATAAACAATATGAATGAAAAGATGCCTTTTATTTATTCAATAATAAATAGTCAAGTACAAAATTATGTCCCTAGAATTAACAATGTGTCAGCCAGATTGGCTTCTAGGGCATACTTCTAACAATCTCCCACTTGCACTAAAGCCAATCAGCCATAAACCTAAGCCCCATCTTCTCAAGATGCGCTTTAGTTTTTCTGCCGACTTAGCTGCTTAGTGAATGGGTCCGCCACATTTTCTGTGTAGTCTACTCTCTGATCCTCTACTTATTTTCTTTCAAGATAGTCGCTTATTAGGTTAAACTGCCGCTCCATGTGCTTCGATTTTTGGTGAGACCTTTGGCTCCTTAGCTAGTGCTATGGTGCCTTTGTTATCGCAGTAGAGTGTTTATGACATCTGATGACATTACACCTAACTCTGCAATGAACCTTTTAAACCAAAAGATTTCCACTGCACCCTTAGAGACGGCTTAACATTCAGCTTCTAAGGTAGAATCTATAATGATCGGTTGTTTGGAACTCTTCCAATTTACTGAACCACCATTGCACATATTCTGATGTAGACTTTCTATCATCAATATGTGTGCATCCTTCTACCTTCAACTCTGATCTTCTCCCAAAGACCAAGAACATGTCCTTAGTTCTTCTCAAGTACTTAAGACTGTTCTTCACAGCTATCCAGTGCTTTTTGCCTGGATCTGATTGACGTATGCTCGTGACATTCACAGCATGTACTATATCAAGTCATGTACATAGCATGGCATACATGAGGCTCCCTATTGCTGATGCATAGAGGATCTTGCTCATGCGATGAATCTCTTCAGATGTGTTGGGGCACATCTTCTTGTAGAGATTAATTCCATGCCTTAGGGGTAAGAGACCCCTATTAGAGTTTTCCATGCTGAACCTTTTCAGCACTTCCTCTATATACATTTTTTGTGAAAGGTCAAGCATCCTTTTAGATCTTATCTCTATAGACCTTTATTCCCAAAATATAGGATGCTTCCCCAAGGTCTTTCATGGAGAATCTTTTGACAACCTGACCTTGACCGAGGTTAGCATGGGAATATCATTCCCTATCAGGAGGATGCCGTCCACGTATAGTACGAGAAATACAACAGCACTCCCACTAACCCTTTTGTAAACACATGGTTCCTCTTCATTTTTGATGAAATCAAATGTTTTGATTGCGTCATTGAAACGAGTGTTCCAACTCTGAGATGCTTGCTTTAGTCCATAGATGGACCTTTGCAGCTTGCAGACCTTGTGATCTCCATCACTGGAAGTGAAACCCAAAGGCTGTTAGATATCTTCATCAAGATATCCATTCAGGAAAGCAGCTTTCACATCCATCTGCCAGATTTCATAATCATGAAATGCCGCAATGGCAAGCAATATTCGGATAGATTTTAGCATGGCTACAGGTGAAAAGGTCTCCTGATAGTCAATGCCTTCGCACTGACTATACCCTTTCGCCACAAGCCTTGCCTTATAGGTCTCTACCTCTCCATCCGAACCTATTTTCCTTTTGTAGATCCATTTGCATCCAATAGGTACAATACCTCCTGGTGGGTCTACTAAGGTCCAAACTTGGTTGGAATGCATGGAGTCTAACTCTGACTTCATGACTTCCAGCCATTTCTCGGAATCGATATCAGATATCGCCTCGTCGTAGGTTTTGGGATCTTGTGTATGATCCCTATCTCCCACTAGGAACATTTCCTCGGTATCCTCTTCTAGTATACCTAAGTATCTATCGGGAGGATGGGAGACCCTACTAGATCTACGAGGTGGTCGAGGGACATCGTGTACTGGCTCTGTATGAATGGGTTCGATAGGATCCATGACTCGTTGCTTTTCAGAGACTTTCTCTTCAAGCTCAATTTTCCTCCCACTGCCTCTATCAAGGATAAACTGTTTTTCCAAGAAGATGGCATGACGGCTCACAAACACATTGTGATCCTCTGAGACGAAAAATTGTATCCTAATGACTCTTTAGGATATTATATAAAACGAGCACTTATGGTCCTAGCCTCTAGCTTGTCCGCCTGTAGTCTCTTGATGTGGGCCGGACATCCCCAAATCTTGAGATGACCAAGACTTGGTTTCTTACCATGCTATATCTCATACGGTGTGGTAGGAAGGGTTTTAGAGGAAAACTTATTCAACAAGTAAATAGCTGAAAATAGGGCATCTATCTAAAGAAACAAGGGTAAATCAGTGAAGCTTATCATGGATCGGACCATATCCAATAGAGTCTGATTTCTCCTCTCCGACACTCTGTTGAACTGAGGTGTACCAGGAGGAGTCCATTATAAAACTATACCATTCTCCTTGAGATAATCACGGAACTCTCCATTAAGGTATTCACTTCCTCGATCTGATCGAAGAACCTTAATGAGTTTTTGTGCTTATTTTTCTACTTCATATCTAAGGTTTTTGAACCTTTCAAAAGTTTCATATTTGTGTCTTATACACATATCCATACCGTGAGTAATCATCGGTAAAATGAAGTAAAAAATTACAACCCCTAGCCTGCACATCGAATGGGCCACACACATCAGTGTGTACTAGGGTAAGTATTTCAGTGGACCTTCCTGTGTCCTACAAAGGATAATTTGGCCATTTTTTCTTGAAGGCAGAATTCACCAATCAAATATGACTCGAAAGTCAATGAGCCCAAAAGCTCATGTTTCTCCAATTTGTTTATTCTGTCTTCTCCTATATGGCCAAGCCTGAGGTGCCATAAATACTTTAGTTTTATCTCATTTTTGGATCTATTAGATCCTATGGTATTCACTGTTTGCTCAGATATATTCACAGATACATCCATATGTATGTGATAGAGACTGTCAATCATAAAACCACATTTGAACCTAATTTATTTCTCAAATAAATGGAATAGTAGTCTTAAAAAGATCTTTCTGTGCTAAGATACAGAAATCAAATTTTAGCAATAGGTAACAGTCCCTAAGTATCCTGAGCATATCTGACATACCTTCTGAAGGTTGTCACCCTTCATGTTCTTTATGCTTTCCCATGTATATAGGACAGTTCCTCTTCCAATGGCCGTCCATGATGCAATGGAAACATTTTTCCTTGCAATTGGCCTTTTCTTGGAACTTCCTTATTTGGCATTTTCTCTGTCTTCTGTTTCTTCGCAGGCTTTTTCTTCTTCCAAATAGACTCTCTCTTGGAAGTAGAAACCAACTTGACAACGAAAACGATGCCCCTTGAACTTCTTCAAGGTCCCTAAGGTAGTTACCAATTTTTTTTTTAACAATTCTGTTTTGGTGCATACAATCTTGTTCATATGGTAATTTACTATAAATTGTTCATATGAAGCTAGAAGGGATTACGGGATCAAATCCGTTTGCAGTTCCTTGTGCATAGTCATGCCGAGCTTCTCAAGCTTCTTTAAGTCCTTTATCATGGTCAAACCATGAACTTGGACAGACTGTCCATCGCGCATCTTTGCCTTGAAGAGCCTCTTGGACACTTCAAAACATGCTGCGCGACTCTGATCACCATACAACTCTTGCAGGTGACTTAATATGTCCCTGGCAGTCTTCATGTTCTCATGCTGGCATTGTAATTCATTGGACATAGATGCCATTGTGCAGCACCTAACCTCATTGTCATTGTTCGTCCACTTTAGCATGCGTCTTATGCTGATCAGTGATCGGACAGATTGGTAACACGGGGATTCCATGGTCTAGCACATACCCTAATTTCTCATAATTCAAAATTATTTTTGAAATTTGCTAAGCCAGTCTTTATAATTGGGTTTGGTCAAACGGTTGTTTTATAGGATATGAGTTAAAAGTCTAGAAGCTGACTTTATAATCCTCAGAGAGTAAAGATTCTAGTTAGAATTTTGTACTTGATCCTAATTTATTCTAGGGTCTTTTAGAACAAATGTACCTCCCACTATTTTCTCGAATCCCTCACACTCCCCTGGTAGGGAAACGGAAATCCTACGCGACTAGGGTTTCTAGTGGGTACTGCGGTCCCACCGATTTACATGCCACCTCACCTAACAGTTATTGGTGACACATAAATTGATGAATGTACAACTCTTGTACAATGCTTCTCAAGCATGTTGCAGTGCTACTTGGTCTCTAAGCCATGAAGACCTCACCTAACAGTTATTGGTCCCATTTCTTAGTTAAGTCAGACCCACCGTATAACCGTAGAAATAAAGTCGTCATTGGGTCCTCACCTAACAGTTATTGGTGCCCAACCCCACCTTTATCCTACAACATCTCATGTCTATAGAGAGGTCCAGCCCTCCGATGCAACTTGCCCACTGTGTCCAGCCGAGACAAATCAACATCAGAAAGACCTTAGCAGCTCTACTACAGTGGAAGACCTATTGACTTAATATTGGTTAATCAGGTCTTAGTGTTTGCAACTTGAGCTCTTCATAAGAGGTAATCGAACAATTGGCCAGGTAAGCAGGTGGGAGGCTCCCCTTACTCAGAGAGTAAGGTCCTAATTAAGTAACCACCTTTCATGCTTTCCTAGACACCAATTAGAT
The DNA here is from genome assembly GCF_051530095.1 of Phoenix dactylifera. Lineage (NCBI taxonomy): Eukaryota > Viridiplantae > Streptophyta > Magnoliopsida > Arecales > Arecaceae > Phoenix > Phoenix dactylifera. The sequence continues at coordinate 22,026,325 of NC_143191.1, forward strand.
CAATTAATCTAATATGACCCGCTCATGTTGGTTCACTCTCGACTTGATTGAGGAGGTTTTAGTTTAGGTCTCTTTCGATTGGCAACTCGCATCTTATGCACACTTCCATCTACCCGCTATGCATAGGCATAAACATTAAACATCCAGGCATATATATATATGAAAGTAAATGTAACTGGTGATGATCATGGATCCAGGATGGGTCATAGTACAAGCACATGCATGTCAATTGGTTTGATCGTCTTCAACTCTTGACTCGATCTTGATCCCTTAGGTTCAATTGTAATCAACTCCTTGATCCATCTTCAATCAACCTATGATCTGAATCCGTGCAAGGCTTGCTTGTAGGAGGCATACATCGATCAACCATCGACGTGCAACATACATCACAGATTACATCCCAGATAAAATTCAAAAATAAAAGAATAATTACAACCCTTTTTCGATGAGACACGCAGGTCTCTAATACATGAATTTAAGATGCTCGCAGGCATCTGAAAAAATGATTCACATGTTATCACATAACATCACAGAACATTTCAGGCATTGCAGAACATTTCAGCACATTCACAAAAGGGTCATCCATGATCATCACCATTCGCATCATATGCATAATTTTAATTTACAGATCTGAAACTTAATTGATTACCTCATCTCATGAGTCACTGATCATGCAAGGGATGATTCTTAAATAATTGTAATCATATTCATTACATAACAGAATCATTAATCAATACATACCAAAATTCAGCATGCAGAAAAATTCTGCAGCCTGAAATTCTGCATGCATAAAAATCAGCAGGCTTAATCTATTAATTTTCAGATCTAATATGCCTTGATCCTTTTAATCCTAATCATAATCTACGAAGCCTAGCTCTGATACCACTGTTAGAAAACCCGCCCATGCCGCAGAAAATTAAAAATTTTTTTAGATGCAGCGGAAGAGGCATGCACGGGGTCATACGTTCATCTCATGAACGTTGTTTCAAAAACCGTTCGTAGATGGATTAGGATTAAAACTTTTTAAACAATTAGAAAGATCAGATCTTCACCTTGCGCGGGTAGATGATCACCGCAAATCTGAGTTCGTGGTTTTAGGAAGAGGGTTCGCTTGAAGCCGTTCAAGTGCCCGGCCTCTACGGGTATCCACACGAAGCAGAGGACCGATCCAATCGCTCTAATCTCCCCGGGGTGCTAGCTCCCTTGCAGAGATTGGTTTTGATGGCTGATCTTCTCTCTTTCTTTCAACTCTTGAATGTCCTTGAGAGGAGGAAGAAGAAGGATGCAAGAGGATGAAGAATCAAAGGTTGCTTGCAGCCTTTTCAATTTCCCTTGCGTTGGAAGAAGGAAGGGAGGAAAGGAGTGCCGCCAAGCCTTCTTTTTCTTCTTCTTTGCTTGCGGCTGAAAACCAAGGGGAGAAGGAGGGTGGCCACGGCTGAGAGGTGAGGAGTTCTCATAGCTAGGGCGCCGGCCCCCTTTGCCTCCCTTTTATAGCCATCCAGGGCTCCTACAAATTAGGAGCCCTAGACTAGCTTCCAAAGAGGGGGCGTCGGCCCCCTCTCTTCATGCCGCACCAACCAAGAGGAGAGGGGCTCATGCCCCTCTTACTTGGTTAACCTAATCCTCCTCCAAGGAGGATTAGATGCCCTTCTCATGGTTTAGTCCTAATCTAATTAGGATTAACCAAATCATGAATCATTCGGGTTCAATCCATGCTAGTCCTAATCCAACTAGGACTTGAAAGAACCATGACTCAATTGAACTCTTCAATCCTAATCCAATTAGGAGTCATGTTGATTCATTAGATTAATCATTAATTAGGACTTAAGGAATCCTAATCCAATTAGGATTTGTTTAATTCTAGTCCTAATCCAATTAGGACTCTAATTTGAATTTGGAGTCCTAATCCGATCCAGACTCTAGGAATCCTACTCCAAGTAGGAATCCAAACTTAATTCAAAATTCCTAATCTAATTAGGATTATTGGAATCCTACTCCAAGCAGGAATCCTAGTCCTACTCCAAATAGGATTCCCAGTCCAAGTAGGATTCCTAGTCCTAATCCAATTAGGACTCTAGGAATCCTACTCCAAGTAGGACTCTTGTTTTAAGTCCAATTAATTAATTCCCTTTGTTCCTTCTTCAACTTCTTATCAATCAAATTGATTACTTGTGATTCCTAATCACGATTCAACCATCGGATCGGTCAATGCCTCTAGTGTGTGTGACCCCATAGGTTCTACTCTGACTGGTAGTGAGATATATTGTGATCTCCATCATAATATCATTGAAAACTCCTTTCAATGGATTGGAACGATTCCAACTCAACTCATTAGGGTTTATCGATCATCAAGATAATCCCTATGAGTCCCACCATCCACTAGTGACACCTAGCAGCATGTAGTGGGTACCCAGTAGAATAGAATGATGAACCTCTAGGTGCAGTTGTCATATGATACAGTCCTACTATCGTGGATCCCTACAGGACGGAGGTCATGGATAACTCGTCAAACCCCTTCGTCTGTCATATGTCAAGATTTATTCGACTCGAGTTCGTTAGTGAAAAACTCTTTCTCCACTTTATATTAGTGCCTTGGCCAAGGTCTTAGAACTCAGTCTAACAAATCACATAGGATCACTCCTCTTCTATCAAGGTCGATAGATTCCATGTAAGTGCATACCCTACTCCTACAGTGAACTTAATGCAGCCAATCTACACTACAAGGACCCATATGACTAGAGACCATGTATACGTGTAGTCAAACTACAATAACCTCACTGTGAGTAGCCGAAGCACCGCAGGTCAAAGGACCAGTCATACTACTGCAACATCAAGCAAGTCACTGACGAGTGGATAGACATCCAAGTGACTTTTTGTCCTGGTCACGCTCAGTACCCTTGTTCTCTAACAAGCACCTACACTATCACTTCAGTGTCCCTACACCGTGGACTCAAGTCTCGTCCATCCAGAAGGAAAGTGATCTGTGCACTGATCGGATCAATCACCGTCCTCGTGATGATCCATTGATCAGGAGCATTTAGAAATTAATCACTAATGATACATGGCTCAAATTCTCAACTCTTGAGAATATGCATCATCATCTTATTAATTTCTTGGACGATTCATAGACACATAAACAATATGAATGAAAAGATGCCTTTTATTTATTCAATAATAAATAGTCAAGTACAAAATTATGTCCCTAGAATTAACAATGTGTCAGCCAGATTGGCTTCTAGGGCATACTTCTAACACTAGCATGTCATAATGGGCAGCGGAAGCTAGGAATTTTAAAATTTTCTTAATAAAGTCCCTATGCATGAAACCCTTTTAAGCCTAGATCACCTTAATGATTACAATCAAATAATATAAAATAAATGCAGAATTAGTAGAATAACTCAAATGCTAATCCAAAGTGTACAATCTCTACGAGGCGTCCAAGTGTCCGCCCTCCAATGGTGATCCACACGAAAACTTGATCAAGACTTTAGCTCCAAAGACTTTTGATCCTTAATGCAGAATTCTTCTAAAGAACTCTAACGGCTTGCTTTCCTTCCTTTCTATTTTTCTTTAGCCTTCTAAAATCACTTCTAATCCTTTTGTCCTAATGAAGACCACCTTGTCTTGGCTTAGGACACACTAGAAGCAATGTTAGAAAGAAAGAAACTAATGTAAGAAAGAAGGGATATGTGAGAGAGAGAGTTGGATTGATTTTCGATGATTTGAAAACACCGGGAGCATTCCCTATTTATAGATGGCGTACGGATGCATTGTAGCCATCCATTCATGCATGAAGAGGGGCGTGAGATCAAGTGATGTGTCATTTGATGAGAGGGCATATCAGAAGTAGTTAGGATAAGATGAAGTGCTTATGATATGGCGCTTCATCCTTATCCATTCCCTAAGCATCTCTTCATGAAATCCACCGTACTCATGCCTCTCTTCATTTCTTCTCACGCATGAAAAATAGGGAGCATTCTCAACCATTGATCAAGGCTAGATGATGATCCAAAGGCCCTTATTGGTGGCGCCATAAGAAAGAAGGAGAGAGAGAATGATGCGGTTGAAGGGAAAGTAGTTAGGATATGATGACGTGTCATCTTTATCCAATCCAAGTGGCACTTCTTCATGAGGCGCCATTCTAAATTCACCGTATTCCCTTCTTTCTCACGCCATCTGATGTTGACTAAGTCAATATCACAAGTCCATCACGAGATCATGATCTCCCATCATCCCATGATGAAGATCCAATGGCTCTAATCCATGGCGCCATCCATTTGATCCTTCTCTTCATCCAAATGTTGATCCAACGGTCAAAATTAAATGTTTTATCAAATCTAATCCAATTAGACTCAAATCAAGCCAATTTAGGTGCCAAATCTTGGGTAACCCATATTAGAATATGATCTAATCAAATTAGATCAATTAAGAATCAGATTCGAATCCAGTTCGAATCAGATTCGAATCCAGTTCGAATCAGGAGCTAAGGTTTGCAACACCTGCTAGGATGTTTATCTTGCAAACATGATCTAATCCAATTAGACCCTTGATAAGTTTTCTTGTGTGTGACCCATTGGGTTCCATACTTAGCCAGCAATAGGTGTGAGTGCGAGTTGACCCAACTTGATTAGAACTCTTCTAATCGATTTAAGTCCAAACTGCGCGAACCCGAACTTAACAATTAGAATCCTTTCTAATTGATGATCGAATTAAACTCTTTAGTTCGATCAAACCTATAAGACAAGATTGACGTCTAGCAACGTGTCATGTCTACCCGGAAAATATGGAATTTGGTGGAAATACCAAAAATACCCTTCAGTGGCAAGTTACCATGCAATTCAATCCTTTAATCAAACTGCATCCCAAATATGTATATGAGTATGAATATATGTCAAACTCAATTTCATATTCATATTTTTCTCAATCTTTTAATGATAATTCAAATAATGAAACATTAGAAACTCTTTCTAATTTTCATTCTGCTTTGATCAAAGGCTTCCTGAATTATCATATGATTAGAATAAATAGGATGCTATCTTCTCTTACTAGAAGTGATTAATTCCTTGTTGACCTACTCATAATCTTCGTACACAATCCACCATATCCAGAAGACCTCGTACATAACTTATTGTCATGAATGAGTGTAAACCAAAACATAGGTTCATGTGCACAAGATACCATGGTGATCTCAGGTCAAAGGATCAGTTGCACAACTCCCACTAAGAGAATCATCTTTTGACATGTAAGTAAGACTTCATAAAATTTCTCTTTGTAGGTCAATTCAGTGAACTCATTCTTCTAATGAGCACCCATATCTTTGTATTAGTGTCTCTACACAAATGATTGTGAGATCAATCATCCTCTGCATCGAGCATACATAAGACATGCCAGTCTTTCCGGTAATCATTGATCCCCGACTCAATGTACCAATGACTGGGAATATTTAAGATTAGGATTTTAGGATTTTAAGTCTCACTAGTATGATCTCATCATAGTCTTAAAACCATTGCCCTAATCTAAGGAGTTTATCATAAATATAATCAACAGCATATGATAAAATATAATGCCTTTATTCATATTTAAATGTCATGTACATGATTTGGACAAATCAAAAGAAAAACCCTTCGCAATACATATTGCAATTGGCTTGTAGGGCATCTACTCTTTCAATCTCCCACTTGCACTAAAGCCAATCGCTCTTATATTTTATCCCCATACAATCGAGGTGGCGATCGAACTGCTGTTGTGGTAGAGCTTTAGTGAACGGGTCTGCTAGGTTGTTCTTGGTGTCTACTCATTCAATGACTATGTCTTGTCTCTCGACAATCTCTCGAACAAGATGGAAGCGTCTTAGAATGTGCTTGGATTTGTGATGAGACCTTGGTTCCTTCGCTTGAGCAACAGCTCCAGTGTTATCACAATAAACTGGGACTGGTCCAGCAATCTCGGAAACTACTCCTAACTCAGAGATGAACTTCTTCATCCAGACAGCTTCCTTAGCGGCTTCACTTACAGCAATGTATTCTGCCTCAGTAGTTGAGTCAGCTACAGTTTGCTGTTTGGAACTCTTCCAGCTCACTGCACCACCATTTAGGGTAAAGACATACCCTGAAGTGGACTTGCTATCATCTGGGTCTGATTGAAAACTAGAATCAGAAAATCCTTCTAGTTTCAACTCAGATCCTCCATAAACTAGAAAAATATCTTTAGTCCTTCTCAAGTACTTAAGAATATTTTTCACAGCTATCCAATGATCCTCTCCTGGATCAGCCTAGAATCTACTTGTTATGCCTAAGGCATAAGCAACATCAGGCCTAGTACATAGCATAGCATACATAATCGATCCTACTGCCGAAGCATAGGGAATAGAATTCATTCTATTCCTCTCTTCAGATGTCTTAGGAGACATCTTCTTAGAGAGACGTATGCCATGACTCATAGGCAAATAACCTCTTTTACTTTCTTCCATGCTGAATCTTTTCAGCACATTATCTATGTACCTAGACTGGGACAAGCCTAGCATCCTTTTAGATCTATCCCTATAGATCTTTATACCAAGTATATAGGATGCTTCTCCCAAGTCTTTCATGGAAAAGCTTTTTGACAGCCAAGTCTTGACCGATTGTAACATTGGAATATCATTTCCAATGATCAGTATGTCATCTACATACAATATTAAGAAGACAATGGCACTCCCACTAGTCTTCTTGTACACACATGGTTCATCCACATTTTTGATAAAACCAAACTCTTTGACTGTTGTATCAAAACGGATGTTCCAACTCCTCGATGCTTGCTTTAATCCATAAATGGATCTCTTAAGCTTGCATACTTGATTTGCTCTCTTACTTGAGACAAATCCTTCTGGCTGTGTCATGTAAACTTCTTCCTCAAGATAACCATTAAGGAAGGCGGTTTTGACATCCATCTGCCAGATTTCATAATCATAGTATGCAGCTATTGCAAGCAAAATCCGAATAGATTTGAGCATAGCTACTGGCGAAAAAGTTTCATCATAGTCAATTCCTTGCTTTTGCCTGAAACCTTTTGCCACCAATCTAGCCTTGTAGGTTTCTACTTGGCCATCTGCTCCAATCTTTTTCTTATAGACCCATTTGCAACCTATAGGGTTTACACCCTCTGGTGCATCAACCAAAGTCCATACTTGGTTGGTATACATAGAATCTATTTCGGATTTCATGGCTTCTAGCCATTTGTCAGAGTCACTACTCATGACAGCTTCCGAATAGGTCAGAGGATCATTATTCTGAACAATGTGGGCTTCATCATTTTCAATGATGAACCCATATCTCTCAGGTGCTCTTCGCACTCTATCTGACCTTCGGAGAGGAGATGTGTGTTGTGGTTGTACCTCATCAATGGGTACATCTGGTTGAAGAATTTCTTGTGTTTCTATTTGTAGGTCTTGAACTTCTTCAAGTTCTATTTTTCTATCCTTGCCCTTTTCTAAGATAAACTCTTTTTCTAAGAAAATGGCATGCCTACCTACAAAAACTTTTTGTTCGGTAGGATGATAGAAGATGTATCCTATACTATCTTTAGGATAACCTACAAAAATATATTTATCTGATCTAGCACTTAGCTTGTGTCCAAAATTTCTTTTGACATAAGCTTGACAACCCCATATCTTAAGATACTTAAGATTAGGCTTCTTTCCTCTCCATATCTCATATGGAGTGCTAGGTACAGACTTAGAAGGTACCCTGTTTAATATTAGTGCAGCAGTCTCTAGGGCAAAACCCCAGAAGGAAATAGGAAGATCAGTAAAGCACATCATGGACCGTACCATATCTAATAAAGTACGATTTCTCCGTTCAGCTACACCATTTAATTGTGGCGTATACGGAGGTGTCCATTCAGAGAGAATGCCCTTTTCTTTAAGATGATTTAAAAACTCACTAGAAAGGTATTCACCTCCTCGATCAGATCGAAGGATTTTAATACACTTTTCGGTTTGTTTTTCAACCATACTTTGATACTCTTTAAACTTATCAAAAGCTTCGGATTTATGTTTCATAAGATACACACATCCGAATCTTGATAAATCATCAGTGAATGTGATGAAGTAAGAGTATCCACCTCTAGCTGGAGTTGTCATAGGACCACATACATCTGTGTGTATAAGTCCTAATAACTCACTTGCCCTTTCTCCATGTCCAGTGAATGGAGACTTAGTCATTTTACCCATAAGACAAGATTCACAAGTTCCTAATGATTCATAATCATAAGGATCAAAGAACTCTTCTTTGTATAACTTGTTGATTCTTGATTCACTTATGTGACCAAGTCGGCAATGCCAAAGAAGGGTGTTATTTACTTCCTCTCTCTTTCTTTTATTGCTTTTATTAATATGAAAGACATTGTCATTAAGTAATAAAACAAGAAGACCATTTTCCATAATGCCATTGCAAAGATGCTTATTAGAAAAATAAATAGAGCAACCATTGCCCTTTCCATTAATTTCAAATCCTTTCTTTAACAACAAAGGAATGGAAATTACATTTCTAATAATTTTGGGCATATAATAACAATCTTCTAATTGTAGGAGCTCTCCCGAAGGTAACTCCAAGTTGTAGGTTCCAACAGCTTCAGCCTGGATGGACTCTCCTCCAGCGCCATACAGCTCGAAGTCACTTTTCTTCAAAATTTTAATTTTCTGTAGTCCATGCAAAGATTTGCAAATGTGAAAACCACAGCCGGTATCCAATACCCATGAATTTGAATTTGAAGAACTTAATGACAAGTTGGCATGTAACATAAACATACCTTTTGATGCAACTCTTGCATCGGTCTTCATACTTGCAAGAAAACTCTTGCAATTCCTTTTCCAGTGGCCAGCTTTGCCGCAATGAAAACAGGTACTTGATCCGGAGTTTTTCTTTCCTTTTTTCTTTTTGATGCTACTCTTGGGGTTCAATCGTTTCTTAGAACCCTTATTTCCCGATTTTCTTTTAGAAGTGCCATCTATAAGAAGGAGTGGACCTTTATCCTTCTTAATATGGCCTTCAGCTGTTTTGAGCATATTTAACAGCTCGGGCAGGGAGGTGTTCAGCTTGTTCATGTGAAAGTTCACAACAAACTGAGAGAATGAATCAGGCAGTGATTGCAGGATCAAATCCTGACTGAGCTCACTATCCATAGCAAAACCTAATTGACTTAATCTAGTGATTAAGTCTATAACCATAAGAACATGGTTTTGCACTGGAGTTCCTTCATTCATTCTAGCACGGAACAACTGCTTAGATATCTCATACCTAGCAGTCCTGCTTTGTTCTCCATACAACTCTTTTAAATTGAGAAGTATGGATTGAGTGTCCATGCCTTCATGTTGCCTCTGTAATTCATTGCTCATAGAGGCAAGTATGATACATTTGACAGTCAAACTGTCATTTTTCCACATCTTATGTGTGGCAACCTCCTCTTCTGTAGCATCATACCCTAGATCTCCAAGATCAGGGGTTTCAAGTATATAGGAAATTTTCTCCTGAGTGAGTACTATCTTTAAATTCCTCAACCAGTCCACATAGTTTGGTCCGGTCAACTTGTTGGCATCTAAGATGCCTCTTAGTGAAAGTGAAGAAGCCATTTAATAATTCTACATATGCAAGAACATAACTAATATAAGCAGACCAATCATGATGACATGTTTGCAACTAGATAAGGACTTTAATCTAATTTGTCTCCTACTATTTTTATCGAATATCATAGCCCTCTCCTATGATAAACGTGAAAATATAATTTTTCTTAGTAGGGTTGAGATCCTAATTCATCATAAAAAGCCTTGTGGTTACACAACAAACCTTTATGAGTTCAAAGGTAGGAAACTCTTTCCGATTGCATCTCATGCAATTCTCAACTTTATCTTGTTCTCTTAAAATACTTATTGCCTTGTGTTAGCACAACAAACAATAATATTTTAGTTAAGTCAAACCCTTCATTTCCATATAGTCATATTCGAATAATATTGCCCTTGTGGTTGCACAACAAGGCAATATATTAAAATATGCCATAAGCATCTTAATGCACCAAGACAGTATAACATCAGTCCCCATTGCAAGTTTTGTGTTAGCACAACAAACTAGCATGGATCTTGACATAATAATATCGAGGCATGAAGGAAGGCTATCAATAGTATTATATCAATATTAAGCTTATCCATAATAGACAATCAAACAATTGGCCAGGTAAGCAGGTGGGAGGCTCCCCTTACTCAAAGAGTAAGGTCCTAATTAAGTAACCACCTTTAGTGCTTTCCTTAGACACCAATTAGATTAATTGTTCTAGAATGGGTTAGCTTAAAATTTTTTAACACTATGACTTAATATAATTTTTATTGAGGGCTTACTAGTCTCTAGCACATTCTTTAATTGTAACATATATTTAACATATCTAAAATAAGCTATCATGCATCATAGCTATCTCATAGCATGTATAAATTATAAGCAACTAATTAACATGCTTCAACATATTTTCATATGGAAAATTTCATATCATGACATTTTATTACATATCATATCATATATGAATCATATATTTCAGCATTTCATTAAGCATATGACATTACTATCTCATAGTAAATTAATAATCATACATCATGCATTATTATTTGATTGAACCAATTAAGGATAGCTCTGATACCACTGAAGGGTTCTAGCATGTCATAATGGGCAGCGGAAGCTAGGGATTTTAAAATTTTCTTAATAAAGTCCCTATGCATGAAACCCTTTTAAGCCTAGATCACCTTAATGATTACAATCAAATAATATAAAATAAATGCAGAATTAGTAGAATACCTCAAATGCTAATCCAAAGTGTACAATCTCTACGAGGCGTCCAAGTGTCCGCCCTCCAATGGTGATCCACACGAAAACTTGATCAAGACTTTAGCTCCAAAGACTTTTGATCCTTAATGCAGAATTCTTCTAAAGAACTCTAACGGCTTGCTTTCCTTCCTTTCTATTTTTCTTTAGCCTTCTAAAATCACTTCTAATCCTTTTGTCCTAATGAAGACCACCTTGTCTTGGCTTAGGACACACTAGAAGCAATGTTAGAAAGAAAGAAACTAATGTAAGAAAGAAGGGATATGAGAGAGAGAGAGTTGGATTGATTTCCGATGATTTGAAAACACCGGGAGCATTCCCTATTTATAGATGGCGTACGGATGCATTGTAGCCATCCATTCATGCATGAAGAGGGGCGTGAGATCAAGTGATGTGTCATTTGATGAGAGGGCATATCAGAAGTAGTTAGGATAAGATGAAGTGCTTATGATATGGCGCTTCATCCTTATCCATTCCCTAAGCATCTCTTCATGAAATCCACCGTACTCATGCCTCTCTTCATTTCTTCTCACGCATGAAAAATAGGGAGCATTCTCAACCATTGATCAAGGCTAGATGATGATCCAAAGGCCCTTATTGGTGGCGCCATAAGAAAGAAGGAGAGAGAGAATGATGCGGTTGAAGGGAAAGTAGTTAGGATATGATGACGTGTCATCTTTATCCAATCCAAGTGGCACTTCTTCATGAGGCGCCATTCTAAATTCACCGTATTCCCTTCTTTCTCACGCCATCTGATGTTGACTAAGTCAATATCACAAGTCCATCACGAGATCATGATCTCCCATCATCCCATGATGAAGATCCAATGGCTCTAATCCATGGCGCCATCCATTTGATCCTTCTCTTCATCCAAATGTTGATCCAACGGTCAAAATTAAATGTTTTATCAAATCTAATCCAATTAGACTCAAATCAAGCCAATTTAGGTGCCAACTCTTGGCTAACCCATATTAGAATATGATCTAATCAAATTAGATCAATTAAGAATCAGATTCGAATCCAATTCGAATCAGATTCGAATCCAGTTCGAATCAGGAGCTAAGGTTTGCAACACCTGCTAGGATGTTTATCTTGCAAACATGATCTAATCCAATTAGACCCTTGATAAGTTTTCTTGTGTGTGACCCATTGGGTTCCATACTTAGCCAGCAATAGGTGTGAGTGCGAGTTGACCCAACTTGATTAGAACTCTTCTAATCGATTTAAGTCCAAACTGCGCGAACCCGAATTTAACAATTAGAATCCTTTCTAATTGATGATCGAATTAAACTCTTTAGTTCGATCAAACCTATAAGACAAGATTGACGTCTAGCAACGTGTCATGTCTACCCGAAAAATATGAAATTTGGTGGAAATACCAAAAACACCCTTCAGTGGCAAGTTACTATGCAATTCAATCCTTTAATCAAACTGCATCCCAAATATGTATATGAGTATGAATATATGTCAAACTCAATTTCATATTCATATTTTTCTCAATCTTTTAATGATAATTCAAATAATGAAATATTAGAAACTCTTTCTAATTTTCATTCTGCTTTGATCAAAGGCTTCCTGAATTATCATATGATTAGAATAAATAGGATGCTATCTTCTCTTACTAGAAGTGATTAATTCCTTGTTGACCTACTCATAATCTTCGTACACAATCCACCATATCCAGAAGACCTCGTACATAACTTATTGTCATGAATGAGTGTAAACCAAAACATAGGTTCGTGTGCACAAGATACCATGGTGATCTCAGGTCAAAGGATCAGTTGCACAACTCCCACTAAGAGAATCATCTTTTGACATGTAAGTAAGACTTCATAAGATTTCTCTTTGTTGGTCAATTCAGTGAACTCATTCTTCTAATGAGCACCCATATCTTTGTATTAGTGTCTCTACACAAATGATTGTGAGATCAATCATCCTCTGCATCGAGCATACATAAGACATGCCAGTCTTTCCGGTAATCATTGATCCCCGACTCAATGTACCAATGACTGGGAATATTTAAGATTAGGATTTTAGGATTTTAAGTCTCACTAGTATGATCTCATCATAGTCTTAAAACCATTGCCCTAATCTAAGGAGTTTATCATAAATATAATCAACAGCATATGATAAAATATAATGCCTTTATTCATATTTAAATGTCATATACATGATTTGGACAAATCAAAGGAAAAACCCTTCGCAATACATATTGCAATTGGCTTGTAGGGCATCTACTCTTTCACCATTTGCATCCTGTTGCCCAAAAAGACAACCTAAGAGGGCGGGGGGGGGGGGGGAATTGGGTTTTAAGTAATTATTGCAAATAAAAACTTAATGAGTAACTAATTAAACCTTATTGCAAGTGGATTAATTAGTTTACTATATGCAGTGAATGAAGGGAATGGAAGAGACAATGAAACAATCACAAACACAAGAGATTTTATAGTGGTTCGGAGCTAACCCTTGCTCCTACGTCCACTCCCCAAGCTTCACTTGGAAGTTCACTATAATCCCTCGGATTACAGCCGGTTGTTTTACAAGCTCACAACCCAACTTGTTATTTTACGAGATCACAACGAACTCAATCGGTTTTCACAGGCTCACCGACTAGAACCACCCGATTGTTTTTCCGGGATCACAATCAAACCCTTACACGTTGGTTTTACCCTCGGCTCACCAACCAACCTTAACACCCTTGATTCAATCCCCTGATTGAATCAAGTAAGAAAAGCAGTTTGAAAAGAGTACAAGGATAGCTTCTTGAAAAGCAAATATAGGCAATATGAATAAAGAAGAGTTAGAAGCCCTCAAACAGATTTTTGGATGTGAAGTAAGGGGCTTCTCGAACTCTGCAACTCCTCTTGAGTGTGCTGAAGATTTGCTGTCAGAAGTGGAGCCTCGAATGCGAGGAAGATGTTTGGAGGATGGACTTCAATGCACTTCTTCCTTCTTTCTCTTGTATTTACTCTTGAGTGGCTTTGGTAGGTGGAAATCCCTTTTGCTTTGAATGAAGTCTCTCTCTTGATGTTTATTACTATTCACTTTGGCTATTTAAGCAATCCCCATCGAAAACTAGCCGTTAGACACACTTTTAGAGCCGTTCTGCACAATCTGCAACTCCTGACATAGTGTCCGTTGGGATCGGAGTCGACTCGCTCGATCTAGAGTCGACTCGCCTATTGCTGGAGTCGACTCATGCTTTACTGGAGATGACTCGCCCACTGTTCAAAATTTGAAATAAAGTGCTGTCCCGTTCTAGAGTCGACTCGGCCAAACTTGGAGTCGACTCGCCAATATCTGGAAATGACTCTGCCTTCTGGAGACGACTCGTTTTTAGAAATCCAAAGGTCTTTCTTTCGGGTTTACTTCCTCGAGTCGACTCGGATTCTCTTGGAGTCGACTCGGCTCTCAGAGCCTGAATACTGGTCTTCTGTCTTTGGAGTTGAACTGCCTTGGAGTCGACTCGGACTTTGCTGGAGTCTACTCGGCTCTCAGACACCGAAGTTGGCTCTCTGACTTTTAGTCTTGCATTCCTCTGAGAGTCGACTCTTGCCTTTTTAGGAGTCGACTCGGCAACCGTTGGAGTTGACTCGAGTTCTTCTGGAGTCGACTCGGCTCTCAGAGTCCAAAAACAACTTCTCTGTCTTTCTGTCTGTTACTCCTTGGAGTCGACTCGGAACTATCGGGGGTCGACTCGGCAAGCATCGAAGTCGACTCGAATTCTTCAGGAGTCGACTCGGTGACAGGGTCTGAGATTCATCTTTCTGTCCTGCTGTCTGTTCTCAGTCGGAGTTGACTCGCAGTGTGCCGGAGTCGACTCGAGCCTGTGCCAGAATGTCTGAAACACTTGGAGTCGACTCGAAATCCTCCGGAGTCGACTCGAGTTTCAGCCTTTGACTTAAGCTGATTTCCACATGCACTCAAAAGAGGATTCTTACAAATTTTGCCTGATATGCTGGATTGAATTTATTAGTATAACATAAAATATACTCAATGGCTTTGTGCTCATCAAAATCAAATAGGGTTATAATCAATCACTCCACAATCTTCCCCTTTTTGATGATGACAAAACATTGAATATTTTTGAAGTGAATTGCTCAATTATTTAGTAAAAATTTTGAAATGAATTCAAATGTCTGGTTATTTTAATCTATCCAGAATTGAAAGGTATGGATCAGTAAATCCTGAAATTAAAGCTCCCCCTTTTATTTGGAATTATATAAGCCTTCATATCATGCAATCAAGTGTTTGGCTTATATGTAGTTAATGATTTCGCTTTCCTAAGATTTCAGATTCTCCCCCTTAACATATGCATTCAATTTTGTTTAAATTTTTGAATTTTCTTTTAATGTCTTAAAATTTTTTTTGCTTCAATTCTTACTTTCGAATCCACTTAGAACAAATTAGATTTTGCTTTAAGAATTTTTCCTTTTTTTGTGATTCCCTTTATATTCAATTCAACATATTTTCTCCCCCTTTTTGTTATCATCGCAAAAAGAAGCGTAGAACATAGAAAAGTATTGCACAGTTTTGTAAGAAAGTGTCTACTCATTGTATTGATGCTAATTTGAGTACAATTGTAGAGAAAAATACAAGTATAGAGCAAATACATCATAAGATAGAAAACAAAGCTACTCTAGGGTTTCTTTGTAGTGGAGGATGTGGCTCCTGATCTAAGTCTATTCATTTGCATGACTAAGCTTATCCCCTCAGATACGTTCCCTAGCTGTGCGATGATCTCCGGGATGAGTCTAGACTGTGTCGAGGAAATCTCGTTCACTTTTTTCTGGATGGTGTCAAGCTTGAAGATCAACGCATTAGCTAGCCGCTCTGCACCCTGACTCTGGGTGCCTAACTCATGTCTGATGCTGTCTCGCATCTTCCTTGTGTCGTCCTTGACGTCACTTATGTTCCAGTATTGAGCTTGAACTAGGCTTCAAATATTGAATATTTCCTCCTTTAGGTTTGCAACCATCTCTGTCACGGCTGCTAAGGAGGGAACTATATCGGTGGAGGGAGCAGTCTGAGGACCTCGTAGCTCCCTCAGCAGATCATCCCTCAGCTCCCTCACTATCTCCTGCCGCAACTCCCGAAGCTGCTCAGAAGATATTCTAACTTCCAGGGGCTGCTGCTGAGAGGGTGGGGCAGTGGAGGTGGAGGGCTCAATATGTGTAGGACCAGAGGTAGAAGGATAGGTGGGAAGATCAGTATAGTGCTCCTGGTCATGGTCAGGGCTAGGGGAGTGATGAGTGGTAGGGTCAGATGGAGTGGAAGTGGATGGTTTCTGAACCCAGACTCCCCCGTGTTAGATGTATGCCCTAGAAGCCAATTTGGCTGACACATTGTTGATTCTAGGGACATAATTTTGTACTTGACTATTTATTATTGAATAAATAAAAGGCATCTTTTCATTCATATTGTTTATGTGTCTATGAATCGTCCAAGAAATTAATAAGATGATGATACATATTCTCAAGAGTTGAGAATTTGAGCCATGTATCATTGGTGATTAATTTCTAAATGCTCCTGATCAAAGGATCATCACGAGGACGGTGATCGATCCGATCAGTGCACAGATCACTCTCCTTCTGGATGGACGAGACTTGAGTCCACAGTGTAGGGACACTGAAGTGATAGTGCAGGTGCTTGTTAGAGAACAAGGGTACTGAGCGTGACCAATACAAGAAGTCACTTGGATGTCTATCCACTCGTCAGTGACTTGCTTGATGTTGCAGTAGTGTGACTGGTCCTTTGACCTGCGGTGCTTCGGCTGCTCACAGTGGGGTTATTGTAGTTTGACTGCACACATACATGGTCCCTAGCCATATGGGTCCATGCAGTGTAGATTGGCTGCAGTAAGTTCACTGTAGGAGTAGGGTATGCACCTATATGGAATCTATCGACCTTGATAGATAAGGAGAGATCCTATGTGATTTATAAGACTGAGTTCGTAAGACCTCGGCCGGGGCAGTATGCACAGTGGAGAAAGAGTTTTTCACTATCGAACTCGAGTCGAATAAATCTTGACATATGACAGACGATGGGGTTTGACGAGTTGTCCATGACCTCCGTCCTGTAGGGATCCACGATAGTAGGACTGTATCACATGTTAACTGCACCTAGAGGTTCATCATTCCATTCTGCTGGGTAGCCACTACATGCTGCTAGGTGTCACTGGTGGATGGTGGGACTCATAGGGATTATCTTGATGATCGATAAACCCTAATGAGTTGAGTTGGAATCGTTCCAACCCATTGAAAGGAGTTTTCAATGATATAGTGATAGAGATCACAATATATCTCACTACCAGTCAGAATAGAACCTATGGGGTCACACACACTAGAAGTATTGACCGATCCGATGGTTGAAATCGTGATTAGGAATCACAAGAAATCAATTTGATTGATAAGAAGTTGAAGAAGGAAAAAGGAATTAATTAATTGGACTTGAAACAAGAATCCTACTTCGGGTAGGATACCTAGAGTTCTAATTGGATTAGGACTGGGATTCCTACTTGGAATAGGATTCCTCAATCCTAATGAGATTAGGAGTTTTGAATTAAAAATTGGATTCCTACTTGGAGTAGGATTCCTAGAAATCCTAATTGGATTAGGACTTCGGATTCAAGTAGAGTCCTAATTGGATTAGGACTAAAATTAAACAAATCCTAATTGGATTAGGATTCCTTAAGTCCAAATTAATTATTAATCTAATGAATCAACATGACTCCTAATTGGATTAGGATTGAAGAGTTCAATTGAGTCATGGTTCATTCAAGTCCTAATTGGATTAGGACTAGTATAGATTGAACCCAATTTGGCCAATCCTAATTAGATTAGGATTAAACCATGAGAGAGGCACCTAATCCTCTTTGGAAGAGGATTAGGTTAACCAAGTAAGAAGGGCATCAGCCCCTCTCATCTTGGATGGTGCGGATTGAAGGAGAGAGAGGGGCCGGCGCACCCCCCCCTTTCTTTCTTTGGAAAACCATCTAGGGCTCCTACTTTGGAGGAGCCCTTGATGGCTATAAGAAGCACCATGAGGCCGGCGCCCTAGGTATTGGAGCCATCCTCCTCTTGCTGCCGCCACCCTCCCCTCTCCTCTCTTAGTTCAGCCGCAAGCAAAGGAAGAGCAAGGTCCAAGCGTTGGCGTCTTCCTCTTCCTCCAATCCTTCTTCCAACGCAGGGAAAAGAAAGAAGGCTGCAGAAGCTGTGTTCTTCTTCCTTGAGTTCCTTCTTCTTCTTCCTCCTCTCAAGCACTTTCAAGAGTTGAAAGAAAGAGAAGAGATCAGCCATCAAAGGAGTCTTTGCAAGGGAGCTAGCACCCCGGGAAGACAAGAAAGCTTTGATCGGCTCTCTACTTCGTGTGGATACCCGTAGAGGCCGGACGTTTGAACGGCTTCAAACGAACCCTCTTCCAAAACCACGAATTCAGATTCGCGGTGATCATCTACCCGCGCAAGGTGAAGATTTGATCTTCCTATTAGTTCTAAAAGTTTTAATTCTTACCTAATTACGAAAGGTCTCGAAACAAGCGTTCATGCGATGAACGTCGAACCCGTGCATGCCGATTCCGCTGCCATCTGAAAATTTTTGAAATATCAGCGGCATGGGCGGGTTACCAACAGTGGTATCAGAGCCTAGGCTTCGTAGATTAAGGTAAGAATTAAATATTTAAAGGCTTATTAGATCTGAAAATTGATTGATCATGCATGCTGAAAAATTCTGCATGCAGATTTTTCAGGGGTGCTGAATTTTTACATGCTGATTTTTATGTGATAAAAAGATGATTCTAATTGCATTGTTAATGGGATTACAAAGTTTAGAATCATGATTAGCATGATCAGCGACCTATGTCATGATATAATCAGTTAAGTTTCAGATCTGAAAATTATAATTGTAGCATACGGTGATGATCATAGGATTCAACCCCTTTTGGTATCAAATGTAATGACCTGCGATGTGATCTGCGATGTCATGTAATTTTTCAGATGCTTGCATGCATCTTATTTGATGTTTTGAGAGGCCTGCGTGCCCCCTAAAAGGAGATGTAAATTATTTTTATTTTTATTTTACATCTGGTTGTATTTCTGTGATGTAATGTACATCAACGATCAAGTCGAAGACGATGCATGGATGAACAGGGGTCTAAGCGGTTGATGGCGATGGGATCAAGAGTTGATCAAGGATCGAATCAAGGAAGCTTGGATCCAATTCAAGAGTTGAAGACCACTTGATCGATTGATGTGCATGTGTTTGTAATACGACCTAATTAGAATCCATGATCATCACCTAGTTAAAGTTTAGCTTTAATTATTGCCGCGATTATAACTGCCTGCAATGCGCCGTTTGCATGTGATGTGAATGAGAGTCGGGTAGATAGGTCTACATGTGATGTAGCAAACCCAATTGAGACCTAAATCAAAACCTCCTCAATCAAGTCGAGAGTGAACCGACATGAGCAAGTCATATTAGATTAATTGATCTAATTGGTGTCTAGGAAAGCATGAAAGGTGGTTACTTAATTAGGACCTTACTCTCTGAGTAAGGGGAGCCTCCCACCTGCTTACCTGGCCAATTGTTCGATTACCTCTTATGAAAGGCTCAAGTTGCAAACACTAAGACCTGATTAACCAATATTAAGTCAATAGGTCTTCCACTGTAGTAGAGCTGCTAAGGCCTTTCTGATGTTGACTTGTCTCGGCTGGATACAGTGGTCAAGTTGCATTGGGGGGCTGGACCTCTCTATAGACATGAGATGTTGTAGGGTAAAGGTGGGGTTGGGCACCAATAACTGTTAGGTGAGGACCCAATGACGACTTTATTCCTACGGTTATACGGTGGGTCTGACTTAACTAAGAAATGAGACCAATAACTGTTAGGTGAGGTCTTCATGGCTTAGAGACCAAGTTGCACTGCAACATGCTTGAGAAGCATTGTACAAGAGTTGTACACTCATCCATCTATGTGTCACCAATAACTGTTAGGTGAGGTGGCATGTAAATTGGTGGGACCGCAGTACCCACTAGAAACCCTAGTCGTGTGGGATTTCCGTTTTCCTACCAGGGGAGTGTGAGGAATTCGAGAAAATAGTGGGAGTCATATTTGTTCTAAAAGACCTTAGGACAGATTAGGATCAAGTACAAGAGTCTAACTAGAATCTTTACTCTCTGCAGATACAATGTCGGCTTCAAACCCTTTGACCCGTATTCTTGAGACCAACCGACTGACCGGAACCAATTACAAGGACTGGCTTAGAAATCTCAAAATAGTTTTGGACTGTGAGAAGATAGGCTATATACTCGATTCAGATATTCCCACATTACCAGCACGTCCCACTGATGTTCAGCGTGAGATGCATAAAAAGTGGTTGGACGATGACATTAGAGTAAAATGCTATATGATGGCATCTATGTCTAATGAACTCCAATGCCAGCATGAAAATATAAAGACTGCTAGGGACATACTGGCACACCTACAAGAGTTGTATGGTGAGCAGAGTCGCACAGCTCGTTTTGAAGTGTCCAAGAGGCTTTTCAAAGCGAAGATGCGCGAAGGGCAGTCTGTCCATGATCACGGTCTGACCATGATCAAGGACCTAGAGGAGCTTGAGAAGCTCGGTATGGACATGCACAAGGAATTGCAAGTGGATTTGATCCTACAGTCACTTCCTGATTCATTTGGTCAGTTTATAGTAAACTACCACATGAATAAGATTGAATGCACTAAGACTGAACTAATCAACATGTTGGTAACTGCTGAGGGAGCCTTGAAAGGTTCAAGGGGCAATGTCCTCGCTGCTGAGTTGACTTCTGGTTCCAAGAGAAAGTCTACTTGGAAGAAAAAGAAGCCTGCAAAGAAGCAGAAGAAGGACAAGAAGCCAAAGAAGGAAGTTCAAAAGAAAAAGGCTAACGACAAAGGAAAATGTTTCCACTGCAATGTCGAAGGCCACTGGAAGAGAAACTGTCCTTCATACCTCGAGAGCCTAAAGAACAAGAAAGGTGACACACCTTCAGAAGGTATAGACTTGCTCATTATTGAAACTAATCTAACGGTTTCTTCTACTTCTAGTTGGGTTATAGATTCTGGTTCTAGTGCTCATTTGTGCACTACCATGCAGGGTCTAAAGGAAAGTAGAAGGCTGGCGGAAGGTGCGGTAACCCTTCGGGTTGGCAACGGGGCAAAAGTTGCTGCTGTGGCTGTGGGCATCTACCATCTGCGACTACCGTCTGGATTTAGTTTAATACTTAGAGACTGCTATTATGTACCTGTTGCTAGCAGAAATTTGATTTCTGTTTTATGTCTAGCACAGGAAGGTCATGTTTTTACATTTGACAAAGACTGCTGTTCTATTTATTTGAGAAATAAAATAGTTGCACGTGGTTTTATGATTGACAGTCTCTACCATTTACATATGGATGTATCTGTGAATGTTACCGAGCAAGATGTGAGTGCCAAAGGATCCAAAAGATCCAGAGATGAGATAAACCAAAGATATTTGTGGCACCTCAGACTTGGCCATATTGGAGAAGATAGAATGAACAAAATGGATAAAGATGGGCTCTTAGGCTCATTGACTTCCGAGTCATATCCAGTTTACGAGTCCTGTCTTCAAGGAAAGATGGCCAGACTACCCTTTGTAGGACATGGGGAGAGGACCAATGAAATAGTTACCCTAGTACATACAGATGTATGTGGCCCATTCGATGTGCTAGCCAGGGGACGTTATTCTTACTTCATTACCTTTACCGATGATTATTCACGGTATGGGTATGTGTATCTTATGAGACACAAGTCTGAATCCTTTGAAAAGTTCAAAGAGTTCAAGAATGAAGTAGAAAAACAAACTGGAAAACCTCTTAAGGCTCTTCGATCAGATCGGGGAGGAGAATACCTTAGTGGGGAATTCCGGGACTATCTCAAAGAAAACGGCATAGTCTCACAATGGACACCTCCGGGTACACCTCAACTCAACGGGGTGTCAGAGAGGAGAAATCGGACCCTATTGGATATGGTCAGGTCCATGATGAGCTTCACTGATTTACCTATGTTCCTTTGGGGAGATGCCTTACTCACAGCGATTTATTTATTGAATAGAGTTCCCTCTAAATCCGTTCCTACCACACCGTATGAGATATGGCATGGTAAGAAACTAAGTCTGGGTCATCTCAAGATTTGGGGATGTCCGGCCCACGTCAAGCGACTACAGGCGGACAAGTTAGAGGCTAGGACCATAAGTGCTCGTTTTATAGGATATCCTAAAGAGTCATTAGGATACAATTTTTACGTCTCAGAGGATCACAATGTGTTTGTGAGCCGTCATGCCATCTTCTTGGAAAATCAGTTTATCCTTGATAGAGGCAGTGGGAGGAAAATTGAGCTTGAAGAGAAAGTCTCTGAAAAGCAACGAGTCATGGATCCTATAGAACCTATTCATAAGGAGCCAGTACACGATGTCCCTCAACCACCTCGTAGATCTAGTAGAGTCTCCCATCCTCCCGATAGATACTTAGGTATACTTGAAGAGGATACTGAGGAAATGTTCCTAGTGGGAGATAGGGATCACATACAGGATCCCAAAACATACAACGAGGCGATATCTGATATCGATTCCGAGAAATGGCTGGAAGCTATGAAGTCAGAGATAGACTCCATGCATTCCAACCAAGTCTGGACCTTAGTAGATCCACCAGAAGGTATTGTACCTATTGGATGCAAATGGATCTACAAAAGGAAGATAGGTTCGGATGGAAAGGTAGAGACCTATAAGGCAAGGCTTGTGGCGAAAGGGTATAGTCAGCGCGAAGGCATTGACTATCAGGAGACCTTTTCACCTGTAGCCATGCTAAAATCCATCCGAACATTGCTTGCCATTGCAGCATTTCATGATTATGAAATCTGGCAGATGGATGTGAAAACTGCTTTCCTGAATGGATATCTTGATGAAGATATCTATATGGAACAGCCTTTGGGTTTCACTTCCAGTGATGGAGATCACAAGGTCTGCAAGCTGCAAAGATCCATCTATGGACTAAAGCAAGCCTCTCGGAGTTGGAACACTCGTTTCGATGATGCAATCAAAACGTTTGATTTCATCAAAAACGAGGAGGAACCATGTGTTTATAAAAAGGTTAGTGGGAGTGCTGTCGTTTTTCTCGTACTGTACGTAGATGACATTCTCCTGATTGGGAATGATATTCCCATGCTAACCTCGGTCAAGGTCTGGTTGTCAAAAGAATTCTCCATGAAAGACCTTGGGGAAGCATCCTATATTTTGGGAATAAAGGTCTATAGAGATAGATCTAAAAGGATGCTTGGCCTGTCACAGAAAATGTACATAGAGGAGGTGCTGAAGAGGTTCAGCATGGAAAACTCCAAGAGGGGTCTCTTACCCCTAAGGCATGGAATTCATCTCTCCAAGAAGATGTGCCCCAACACATCTGAGGAGATTCAACGCATGAGCAAGATTCCTTATGCATCGGCAATAGGAAGCCTCATGTATGCCATGCTATGTACACGACCTGATATAGCTCTTGCTGTGAGTGTCACAAGCAGATATCAGTCGAATCCAGGTGAAGAACACTGGACAGCTGTGAAGAATATTCTTAAGTACTTGAGAAGAACTAAAGATTTATTCTTGGTTTTTGGAGGATCATCAGAGTTAAAGGTAGAAGGGTACACAGATTCAGACTTCATGACTGATGTCGATGACAGGAAGTCAACATCTGGATACGTCTTCTTGTGCAATGGTGGTACGGTGAATTGGAAGAGTTCTAAACAACCGATCATTGCTGATTCGACTATGGAAGCCGAATACATCGCCGCCTCTGAAGCTGCTAAGGAAGGCTTCTGGTTCAAGAAATTCATTGCAGAGCTGGATGTGATGACATCAGATGCCATAACACTCTACTGCGATAACAATGGCGCCATAGCCCTTGCTAAGGAGCCAAGGTCTCATCAGAAGTCTAAGCATATAGAGCGGCGCTTTCACCTCATACGCGACTATGTGGAGAAGAAATATGTAGAGGTGCAGAGAGTAGACTCCGCGGATAACGTGGCAGACCCTTTCACTAAGCAGCTGAGTCAGCAAAAGACTGAAGCCCACCTTGAGAAGATGGGCCTAAGATATATGACCAATTGGCTTTAGTGCAAGTGGGAGATTGTTAGATGTATGCCCTAGAAGCCAATTTGGCTGACACATTGTTGATTCTAGGGACATAATTTTGTACTTGACTATTTATTATTGAATAAATAAAAGGCATCTTTTCATTCATATTGTTTATGTGTCTATGAATCGTCCAAGAAATTAATAAGATGATGATACATATTCTCAAGAGTTGAGAATTTGAGCCATGTATCATTGGTGATTAATTTCTAAATGCTCCTGATCAAAGGATCATCACGAGGACGGTGATCGATCCGATCAGTGCACAGATCACTCTCCTTCTGGATGGACAAGACTTGAGTCCACAGTGTAGGGACACTGAAGTGATAGTGCAGGTGCTTGTTAGAGAACAAGGGTACTGAGCGTGACCAATACAAGAAGTCACTTGGATGTCTATCCACTCGTCAGTGACTTGCTTGATGTTGCAGTAGTGTGACTGGTCCTTTGACCTGCGGTGCTTCGGCTGCTCACAGTGGGGTTATTGTAGTTTGACTGCACACATACATGGTCCCTAGCCATATGGGTCCATGCAGTGTAGATTGGCTGCAGTAAGTTCACTGTAGGAGTAGGGTATGCACCTATATGGAATCTATCGACCTTGATAGATAAGGAGAGATCCTATGTGATTTATAAGACTGAGTTCGTAAGACCTCGGCCGGGGCAGTATGCACAGTGGAGAAAGAGTTTTTCACTATCGAACTCGAGTCGAATAAATCTTGACATATGACAGACGATGGGGTTTGACGAGTTGTCCATGACCTCCGTCCTGTAGGGATCCACGATAGTAGGACTGTATCACATGTTAACTGCACCTAGAGGTTCATCATTCCATTCTGCTGGGTAGCCACTACATGCTGCTAGGTGTCACTGGTGGATGGTGGGACTCATAGGGATTATCTTGATGATCGATAAACCCTAATGAGTTGAGTTGGAATCGTTCCAACCCATTGAAAGGAGTTTTCAATGATATAGTGATAGAGATCACAATATATCTCACTACCAGTCAGAATAGAACCTATGGGGTCACACACACTAGAAGTATTGACCGATCCGATGGTTGAAATCGTGATTAGGAATCACAAGAAATCAATTTGATTGATAAGAAGTTGAAGAAGGAAAAAGGAATTAATTAATTGGACTTGAAACAAGAATCCTACTTCGGGTAGGATACCTAGAGTTCTAATTGGATTAGGACTGGGATTCCTACTTGGAATAGGATTCCTCAATCCTAATGAGATTAGGAGTTTTGAATTAAAAATTGGATTCCTACTTGGAGTAGGATTCCTAGAAATCCTAATTGGATTAGGACTTCGGATTCAAGTAGAGTCCTAATTGGATTAGGACTAAAATTAAACAAATCCTAATTGGATTAGGATTCCTTAAGTCCAAATTAATTATTAATCTAATGAATCAACATGACTCCTAATTGGATTAGGATTGAAGAGTTCAATTGAGTCATGGTTCATTCAAGTCCTAATTGGATTAGGACTAGTATAGATTGAACCCAATTTGGCCAATCCTAATTAGATTAGGATTAAACCATGAGAGAGGCACCTAATCCTCTTTGGAAGAGGATTAGGTTAACCAAGTAAGAGGGGCATCAGCCCCTCTCATCTTGGATGGTGCGGATTGAAGGAGAGAGAGGGGCCGGCGCACCCCCCCTTTCTTTCTTTGGAAAACCATCTAGGGCTCCTACTTTGGAGGAGCCCTTGATGGCTATAAGAAGCACCATGAGGCCGGCGCCCTAGGTATTGGAGCCATCCTCCTCTTGCTGCCGCCACCCTCCCCTCTCCTCTCTTAGTTCAGCCGCAAGCAAAGGAAGAGCAAGGTCCAAGCGTTGGCGTCTTCCTCTTCCTCCAATCCTTCTTCCAACGCAGGGAAAAGAAAGAAGGCTGCAGAAGCTGTGTTCTTCTTCCTTGAGTTCCTTCTTCTTCTTCCTCCTCTCAAGCACTTTCAAGAGTTGAAAGAAAGAGAAGAGATCAGCTATCAAAGGAGTCTTTGCAAGGGAGCTAGCACCCCGGGAAGACAAGAAAGCTTTGATCGGCTCTCTACTTCGTGTGGATACCCGTAGAGGCCGGACGTTTGAACGGCTTCAAACGAACCCTCTTCCAAAACCACGAATTCAGATTCGCGGTGATCATCTACCCGCGCAAGGTGAAGATTTGATCTTCCTATTAGTTCTAAAAGTTTTAATTCTTACCTAATTACGAAAGGTCTCGAAACAAGCGTTCATGCGATGAACGTCGAACCCGTGCATGCCGATTCCGCTGCCATCTGAAAATTTTTGAAATATCAGCGGCATGGGCGGGTTCCCAACACCCCGACCTTGTGGAATCCCATCCGATGAAAGGTCCCCTTACCCATGCGATCTGTAAAACGCAGTGAGCGAGAGGGTTCCCCCTCAGGGATAGGGACCTCTAACTCCCTAAAAATGAGAGTGAATAGCATACCGTAAGGGAGACTCAACCTAGGTTTGTCTAGGGGTTCACAAAGGTATTTGTAGATGAGTTTAGAAAAATTGATGGGAGTGTCTTGGAGGAGGTAGAACATCAAGGCTAGGTCTCTCTCTGAAATAAAGTCAAACCTACCAGTCTTTAGGAAGAGAGTCCTAGAGATGACACTAAGGAAAAGCCGCATTTCAGCCGAAAGCTGATTTGCGAATACCTCCTCTATGGGGGATAGAGGTGGACTCCCTAAGATGGCTGTAAGGGCCTCTGTCCTATCGGAGCGGTGTGTGGGAACAATCCCCTTACTCGAGAGATGGAGGACTCGAGCAATGAAGTCCTCCGAGATGAAAATAGGGACACCCATAACAGTTTCCTGGATACCCCCGCTAACCCGTGCGACAGTACCATAGAATTCCCTAACTAACCCTGGATAGGTAGGGAGGTCAAGTGTGCAGAAAAACTCTAAACCCTGGGCCCTAAGGTGATGCCCTAGATTGAACCCTTCCCGGGAGAGGAAGTCAAAGTTGACTTGCCTCCCGGTAGAGACAACCTTCCCGGCGCATGAGCGCGAGGAAACCGGCCTAGGCGGGGAAGGAACCGGAGGTGGTGGCCTCGCCGGTTTGTTCCGAGCCTTGGACCATCGCTCGGCCCCACTCGCGGAGGAGGGTCTCTTTCGGCTCGGGACAATGACCTTCCTAGGCATTTTTGACCTAAAAACTAGGAAGGACACGGAAAATAGGGAGAAACCTCGACGGAGATGACCTAAAGTGGGTCGGAGACGGCTCTAGGGTTTTTGAACAGTGGCGGCTGAAAATAGAAGTAAAAAGGAAAGCATTCCGCTTAGGGTTAAAAGTCGGATTTCCGACCTCGAGTCGACTCCGGTAAGTTGCGAGTTGACTCGAACTCGGGTCGACTCCCAAATATGCGCGAGTCGACTCCCCCATGAGCCGACTCTAAAATGTATCCGAGTTGACTCGAACTCTGGCACACAACCAAAAATCTTGTTATTTTCGTGCCAAAAGAGAGAGTTATGGACTTATCTAGGATTTAAGAACTGATTTGATGATCATAGATAAGAAATCCTATGTCCAACATAAACTAATCCTCAAAATCAATGAACTAGAGGAGAGTATCACTAGAATGGATCAATCACTCCTAACCCTCTTCTAAGTATGCAAAATCGATCTTCACTCAAAGGTTTTGTGAAGATATCAGCAAGTTGATCATTAGCGCAAACAAATTGGAGTGTCACATCACCATTCAGTACATGATCTCTTATGAAGTGATGTCTTATCTCAATGTGTTTAGTTCTTGAATGCTGAATTGGATTTTTAGTTAGATTAATGGCACTTGTATTATCACAGTTAATGGGAATTTTATCTTGTTTAATGCCATAATCTTTAAGTTGTTGTTTAATCCACAAGATTTGAGCACAACAACTCCCGACAGCAACATATTCGGCTTCAGCCGTAGATAGTGCAACCGAGTTTTGTTTCTTGCTAAACCAAGAGATTAAGTTTTCTTCTAAGAATTGACATGATCCGCTGGTGCTTTTTCTATCAAGTTTGCAACCAGCGAAGTCTGAATCAGTATATCCTATTAAGTTTATGCTCGAATCTTTAGAGTACCATAAATCTATGGTTTTTGTTCCTATTAGGTATTTAAAGATTCTCTTAACAGCAATTAAGTGTGATTCCTTAGGATTAGATTGATATCTAGCACACATGCATACACTAAACATGATATCAGGTCTACTTGCAGTAAGATATAATAAAGATCCTATCATACCTCTATACATCTTTTGATCTACTGATTTACCTGATTCATCTTTGTCTAGTTTGCATGATGAACTCATGGGTGTGCTGATTGACTTGTTTTCTTCCATATCAAACTTCTTAAACATCTCCTTGATGTATTTTGCTTGACAGATGAAGATGCCTTCTTTAGATTGTTTGATTTGGAGCCCAAGGAAATAGTTCAGCACTCCCATCATGCTCATTTCAAATTCACTCTGCATTAGGTCAGCAAATTCTTCGTAGAGGTGATTGTTAGTAGCACCGAAAATAATATCATCTACATAAATCTGAACTACTAACATATCTTTATTTTTCTTCTTTAAAAACAGTGTTGTATCAACGTTCCCTCTAGAGAATTCATGGTCTAACAGAAATTTGCTAAGTCTTTCATATCATGCTCTAGGAGCTTGTTTCAAACCATAAAGTGCTTTGTTTAGTTTATAAACATGATTGGGGTATTGATGATTTTCAAAATCAGGAGGTTGTTCTACATACACCTCCTCATTAATATACCCATTCAAAAAGGCACTTTTTACATCCATTTGAAATAATTTGAAATCTTTAGAGCATGCAAATGCTAGTAACAATCTAATTGCTTCAAGTCTAGCTACAGGAGCAAAAGTTTCATCAAAGTCTATACCTTCTTCTTGATTATACCCCTTTGCTACTAGTCTAGCCTTGTTCCTAATCACGATTCCATTTTCATCAAGTTTATTTTTATATATCCATTTAGTTCCTATTATTGAGTATTCAGTGGGTCGTTCAACTAGATTCCATACTTTGTTTCTAGTGAATTGGTTCAGCTTTTCTTGCATTGCATTTATCCAATTAACATCATTTTCAGCTTCTTCTATATTTTTAGGATCAAAGTGTGAGACAAATGCTAGATGATTATTTAAGTTCCTAAGAGATGCTCTAGTTCTAACAGGTTGAGAAGGATCATCTAAAATTAATTCCTTAGGATGACCATGAGCATATCTCCAAGCCCTAGTCAGCCCATGATCAACAATTACCTCTTAGCTGGTTGATGCTTCTCCAATTTGCTTTGGTTCATCTTCTTGTAATGTCATCTCATCAATCTTTTCTTCAAGAATTTATGCATCATCATCAAGAGCTACTTTCTTGCTAGAAGAGATACCATTAGTATCATCAAAAACAACATGTATAGACTCTTCAATAACAAGGGTTCTTTTGTTAAAGACTCTATAAGCTTTACTTGATGTAGAATATCCCAAAAAGATACCTTCATCAGATTTAGAGTCAAATTTACCTAAGTTATCTTTGCCATTATTATGAATGAAACACCTACATCCAAAAACATGAAAATAGTTTACTTTGGGCTTTCTATTTCTCCAAAGTTCATAAGGTGTTTTCTTTATACTGGATCTCAATAAAACTCTATTTAATATATGACATGATGTATTAATGGCTTCTCCCCAAAAGTACTTAGGGAGGTTACTTTCACACAACATGGTTCTAGCCATTTTCTCTAGAGTTCTATTCTTTCTTTCTACAACTTCATTTTGTTGTGGTGTCCTAGGTGCAGAGAAATTATAAGTTATCCCCTTTTTACTACAAAATTCGTCAAATAGATAATTTTCAAATTCCGTTCCATGATCACTCCTAATAGCTACAACTGAAGCATTTCTTGAATTAGTAACTTTCTTATGAAATTTCTTAAATACTGAAAATGCTTCATCTTTATGAGCTAAGAACATGACCCATGTGTATCTAGAAAAATCATCTACAATGACAAGGCCATACTTGTTTCCACCAAGACTTATGGTTCTAGCTGGTCCAAATAGATCCATGTGTAGTAGTTCAAGGGGTCTAGTAGTAGTGACACAGTTTATGGATTTAAAAGAGCTCCTAGATTGTTTGCCATATTGACATGCTTCACAAATTTTATTTTTCTCAAATTTTAGTTTTGGCAAACCTATTACATAATCTCTTTTAACTAGTTTTGATATTGTATCCATACTTGCATGACCTAACTTACGGTGCCATAACCAACTTGTATCATTAACCTTAGTATCACTAGCTACTAAGCAAGGGTTATTTTTGGCAAGATCTTCAAGATCTATTACGTACACATTTCCACGTCTTATTTCTTTGAATACTAAGCTATTATCAATTGAGTTGGTTATGATGCATAGGGTTGGCTTAAACAGAACATCAAAACCCCTATCACATAATTGACTTATGCTAAGTAAGTTATGCTTGAGACCATCTACAAATCGTACATTATCAACAAAGATTGAGAAGGTGATTTGTACTTTACCTATACCAACGATGTGACCTTGGTTATTGTCTCCAAATGTCACTGCACCTCCCTTTTTAGGCTCTAGGGTGAAGAATTGCTCCTTGTCATCCGTCATGTGTCTTGAGCAGCCACTATCCAAGTACCAACAGTTTTTGTCGACTTTGGCTGCAAGACACTCCTACACAAGGAAATCATACAATTTTAGGTACCCAAGTTTTCTTGGGTCCTTCAAGGTTAATAAAGTTGGTTCCTTTTAGAACCCAAACCTTTTTAATTTTTCTTTTAGCTCCTAATTTCCTATGGTCACACACATTAGCTTTATGTCCTATTTTCCACAGCAAAAATAGGTTATATTCTTAATTTTACTTTCTCCTACTTTCTTCACAAAAAAGGTACTAAGGAGTTTTTGCTTATTCTTAGGTTTATACCCTAAACCAGCTTTATTAAACATAGCTCGTTAATTATTAAGTATCATTTCCAATTTTTCAGAACTATATGTAAACTTTTCAACAAAAGGTTTGTATTTTTCAAGTTCTTTTGTTAGCTTTTATTTTTCTATTTTTAGTGTGTTTAAGTCTTTTGTAAGATTATCTCTTATAGTTTGTTTATCATTTTTAAGTTCTGAAATTTCCTTGGTCAGTTTTTCGTTATCTTTAATTAAGATATTAGTTTTTTGAATTAACATTTGGTTGCTTGTTTTAAGTTCTAAATTTTCTTTAATGATAAAATTCTTATCCTTAATTAATTTATCGTATTTATGGAAGTGAGATTGATTGGTTAGTTTTAGCTCTTTATTCTTAAGATTTATTGTCTTATATTCATCCATTAATTCATTAAACGCATCATACAATTCATCAAAGGTAAAATCTAAATGCGTTTCAGATGTTACCTCATTTTCATTCGCCATGAAGCAGAAGTTGGCTTTTTTCTCTTGTTCCTCATCCAATGATGATGATGATGAATCGGAGTCCGACAAAGTGGAGACGAGGACTTTCTTTTTCTTATATTTGCTGCCCTTCTTAAGCAAGGGACAGTCAACTCTAAAATGTCCCGGCTTCTTGCATTCATAGCATCCGATTCCTTCATTTTTCCTTTTCTTACCTTTATCCTTGTTGTAGGAACTTGAGGGACCTCTCTTCTGATGAAAGGACTTCTTCCGGTTGATGAATTTTCTGAACTTTCGCACGAGAAGAGCCTCATCATCATCTCCCTCATTATCTTCTTCTTCGCTGCTGCTACTGCAAGATAAATCCTTATTAGAAGAAGTAGATTTGAGAGCTATTACCTTTTTCTTATGAGAGGATTCTTCTTCGCTGTGTTGTTTCATTGTGAGCTCGTGCGTCATCAGGGATCCAAAAAGCTCCTCAAGTGGAAGCTTGTTCAAATCCTTGGCTTCTTGGATTGCTGTTATCTTGGCCTCCCATGACCTTGGCAAACATCGAAAAATTTTCCTGACAAGGTCACTGTTAGTATAATTTTTGCCAAGGCTTTTTAGGCCATTGATAATATCAGTAAATCTAGTAAACATGCAAGTGATAGTTTCATTAGATTCCATCTTAAATAGTTCATATTTATGAACTAGAATGTTTATTTTAGATTCTTTTACTTGATTCGTGCCCTCGTGGGTCACTTCAAGTCTATTCCATATCTCTTTTGCAGAATTGCAGGTAGAGACTCTATTGAATTCATTACGGTCTAAGGCACAATAAAGCACATTCATGGCTTTGGCATTTAGTTGTGCCTTCCTAATATCATTGTCATCCCTGTTAGAAGTATGCCCTAGAAGCCAATCTGGCTGACACATTATTAATTCTAGGGACATAATTTTGTACTTGATTATTTATTATTGAATAAATAAAAGGCATCTTTTCATTCATATTGTTTATGTGTCTATGAATCGTCCAAGAAATTAATAAGATGATGATGCATATTCTCAAGAGTTGAGAATTTGAGCCATGTATCATTGGTGATTAATTTCTAAATGCTCCTGATCAATGGATCATCACGAGGACGGTGATCAATCCGATCAGTGCACAGATCACTTTCCTTCTGGATGGACGAGACTTGAGTCCACAGTGTAGGGACACTGAAGTGATAGTGCAGGTGCTTGTTAGAGAACAAGGGTACTGAGCGTGACCAAGACAAGAAGTCACTTGGATGTCTATCCACTCGTCAGTGACTTGCTTGATGTTGCAGTAGTGTGACTGGTCCTTTGACCTGCGGTGCTTCGGCTACTCACAGTGAGGTTATTGTAGTTTGACTGCACACATACATGGTCTCTAGCCATATGGGTCCATGCAGTGTAAATTGGCTGCAGTAGGTTCACTGTAGGAGTAGGGTATGCACCTATAAGGAATCTATCGACCTTGATAGATAAGGAGTGATCCTATGTGATTTGTTAGACTGAGTTCTAAGACCTTGGCCAGGGCAGTAATATAAAGTGGAGAAAGAGTTTTTCCACTATCGAACTCGAGTCAAATAAATCTTCACATATGACAGACGATGGGGTTTGACGAGCTGTCCATGACCTCCGTCCTGTAGGGATCCACGATAGTAGGACTGTATCACACGATAACTGCACCTAGAGGTTCATCATTCTATTCTACTGGGTAGCCACTACATGCTGCTAGGTGTCACTGGTGGATGGTGGGACTCACAGGAATTATCTCGATGATTGATAAACCCTAATGAGTAGAGTTGGAATCGTTCCAATCCATTGAAAGGAGTTTTCAATGATATTGTGATAGAGATCATAATATATCTCACTACCAGTCAGAGTAGAACCTATGGGGTCACACACATTAGAAATATTGACCGATCCGATGGTTGAATCGTGATTAGGAATCACAAGTAATCAATTAGATTGATATTCAGTTGAAGAAGGAACAAAGAGAATTAATTAATTGGACTTAAACGCAAATCCTACTTCGAGTAGGATTCCTAGAGTCCTAATTGGATTAGGACTCGGAATCCTAGTTGGAGTAGGACTGGGATTCCTACTTGGAATAGGATTCCTACAATCCTAATTAGATTAGGAGTTTTGAATTAAAATTGGATTCCTACTTGGAGTAGGATTCCTTGAGTCCTAATCGGATTAGGACTTCGGATTCAAATTAGAGTCCTAATTGGATTAGGACTAAAATTAAATAAGTCCTAATTTGATTAGGGTTTCTTAAGTCCTAATTAATTATTAATCTAATGAATCAATATGACTCCTAATTGGGTTAGGATTGAAGAGTTCAATTGAGTCATAGTTCACTCAAGTTCTAATTGGATTAGGACTAGTATAGATTGAACCCAATTGATTCATGATTTGGTTAAACCCTAATTGGATTGGGACTAAACCAAATTAGGGCCACCCAATCCTCATTAGATGAGGATTAGGGCAACACAAAAGGGAGGGGCTCACGCCCCTCCCCTTTCTCCTCCTTGGTGCGGCAACACAAGAGGGGCCGGCGCCCCTCTTGGAAAGCAATCAAGGGCTCCTAACTTGTAGGAGCCCTTCATGCTTTAAAAAGGGGTGAGGGCGGCAGCTAGGGCTCCCAAGAGTTTTTCCTCTTCCCTTGGAGCCGTGGCCACCCTCTCCCTCCCTTGGTTCAGCCGCCAGCAAGAAGAAGGGAAAAAGAAGCCATGGCGCCCTCCTCTTCCTCCTTTCCTCCTTCCAACGCAGGGAAAAGAAAGTAGGCTGCAGGGGCTTTGCTTCTTCCTCTTCTTCATCCTTCTTCTTCCTCCTCTCAAGTATATTCAAGAGTTGAAAGAAAGAGAGGAGATCAGCCATCAAAAGTTATCTCTGCAAGGAAGCTAGCACCCCGGTGAGATAGAGAGCTTGGATCGGATTCTGTTTTGTGTGGATACCCGTAGAGGCCGGACACTTGAACGGCTTCAAGCGAACCCTCTTCCAGAAATCCTACGATCATCAGATAGTGGTGAAGTTCTACCCACTCAAAGGTAAGTAGTAGATCTGAAATTAATCATGTCTTTTAATTTTAATCTCCCCTTTAGATTTCATAAAACTGAGTTAGAGAACTCTAGAAAATTTTTGAAATCTACGTTCCCTAGAACGTTCATGAGATGAACGCCCCCGCACGTGTCTTTCCGCTGCGATCGTCGCAACGCGTGTGGGGGTAAACCAACAGTGGTATTAGAGCCGCGTTTATGGGATTTAGATTAAAATTGATAGGCTTGATTAGGATTTAACTTAGATCTGAAAAATTTATATGCTTGCTGAAATTTCTGCGTGCTGAAATTTCAGATTTCAGCATGCAGATTTTGTTTGGAAAAACTAGATCTTGCATGATTAATTTTAATTACAATGAGAATGCAATAATTAAAATCATATCTTGCATGATCAGAATTTCAGTTGATGGCATATTTAATCAAAATTTCCAGATCTGAAATTACATAAGAAGTATGTGATAAGATTCATTTAAAGATTCATGATCATGAAAGATAAATTTCTATTTATGCCTAAGCTTA
Source organism: Phoenix dactylifera (assembly GCF_051530095.1). Classification (NCBI taxonomy): domain Eukaryota; kingdom Viridiplantae; phylum Streptophyta; class Magnoliopsida; order Arecales; family Arecaceae; genus Phoenix; species Phoenix dactylifera. The sequence goes on from NC_143191.1 coordinate 22,061,315, forward strand.
AAAGGAAATTGATATTTGCATGATATGCATAAGATATGATCAAATCATAGAATCATGTTTATTAAAGGATAATTTTGTTTAGGATTGTGCTTAAAAGAAAATTAATATATGCATGAAATGTACATATATGTTAAGCAATTTTTACATGAGATGTATATATATGTTAAGCAATTTTTACATGAGATGTGAATAAAAATCCAATAGGTTAGGACATTTACATAAGATGTAAACCTAAACTAATATGCCATTTACATAAGATGTAAACACATAACATGTGAAAGGATTTCATATTCACATAGGATGTAAACCTAAACAATATGATGTTTACATAAGATGTAAACGCATAACATATGAAAGCAGTTTTATATTTACATAGGATGTAAACTTGAACCAATGTGACATTTGCATAAGATGTAATTATATAACATTTGGTTTGGGATAGATTGTTACATTAAATGCAAATCTTTTGAGACCTAAAACCTTCTCAATCAAGTCGAGAGTGAACCAACATGAGCGGGTCATATTAGATTAATTGATCTAATTGGTGTCTAGGAAAGCATGAAAGGTGGTTACTTAATTAGGACCTTACTCTCTAAGTAAGGGGAGCCTCCCACCTGCTTACCTGGCCAATTGTTCGATTACCTCTTATGAAGAGCTCAAGTTGCAAACACTAAGACCTGATTAACCAATATTAAGTCAATAGGTCTTCCACTGTAGTAGAGCTGCTAAGGTCTTTCTGATGTTGATTTGTCTCGGCTGGACACAGTGGGCAAGTTGCATCGGGGGGCTGGACCTCTCTATAGACATGAGATGTTGTAGGATAAAGGTGGGGTTGGGCACCAATAACTGTTAGGTGAGGACCCAATGACGACTTTATTCCTACGGTTATACGGTGGGTCTGACTTAACTAAGAAATGGGACCAATAACTGTTAGGTGAGGTCTTCATGGTTTAGAGACCAAGTTACACTGCAACATGCTTGAGAAGCATTGTACAAGAGTTGTACATTCATCAATCTATGTGTCACCAATAACTGTTAGGTGAGGTGGCATGTAAATCGGTGGGACCGCAGTACCCACTAGAAACCCTAGTCGTGTGGGATTTCCGTTTTTCTACCAGGAGAGTGTGAGAAATTCGAGAAAATAGTGGGAGTTACATTTGTTCTAAAAGACCTTAGAACAGATTAGGATCAAGTACAAAAGTCTAACTAGAATCTTTACTCTCTGAGGATTATAAAGTCAGCTTCTAGACTCTTAACTCATATCCTTTAGAACAACCGTTTGACCAAACCCAATTATAAAGATTGGCTCAGCAAATTTCAAAAAATAGTTTTGAATTGTGAGAAATTAGGGTATGAGCTAGACCATGGAATCCCTGTATTACCAATCCGTCCGATCACTGATCAGCGTAAGACGCTTGTTAAGTGGACGAACAATGACAATAAAGTTAGGTGCTGCACAATGGCATCCATGTCCAATGCATTACAATGCCAGCATGAGAACATGAAGATTGCCAAGGACACATTAAAACACCTGCAAGAGTTGTATGGTGATCAGAGTCATGCAGCTTGGTTTGAATGTCCAAGAGGCTCTTCAAGGCCAAGATGCGTGATGGGCAGTCTATCCATGATCATGGTTTGACCATGATAAAGGACTTAGAGAAGCTTGAGAAGCTCGGCATGACCATGCACAAGGAATTGCAAACGGATTTGATCTCGCAATCCCTTCCAGCTTCATATGAATAGTTTATAGTAAACTACCATATGAACAAGGTTGTATGCACTAAAATAGAATTGTTAAATAAATTGGTAACTAACTAAGGGACCTTGAAGAAGTTCAAGGGGCATCGTTTTCGCTGTCAAGTTGGTTTCTACTTTCAAGAGATAGTCTATTTGGAAGAAGAAAAAGCCTGCGAAGAAGCAGAAAACTAAAGAAAACACCAAATAAGAAAGTTCCAAGAAAAAGGCCAATTGCAAGGAAAAGTGTTTCCATTGCATCATGGATGGCCATTGGAAGAGGAACTGTCCTGCATACATGGGAAGCATAAAGAACATGAAGGGTGACAGACCTTCAGAAGGTATGTCAGATATGCTCAGGATACTTAGGGATTGTTACCTATTGCTAGCAGAAATTTGATTTCTGTAGCACAGAAAATTTTTTATTAAATTGATTCAACATGGTTTTAAGATTGACAGTCTCTATCACAAACATATGGATGTATCTGTGAATATATCTGAGCAAACAGTGAATACCATAGGATCTAATAGATCCAAAAATGAGATAAATCTAAAGTATTTATGGCACCTCAGGCTTGGCCATATAGGAGAAGACAAAATAAACAAATTGGAGAAACATGAGCTTTGGGCTCATTGACTTTCGAGTCATATTTGATTTGTGAATTCTGCCTTCAAGGAAAGATGGCCAAGTTATCCTTTGTAGGACACAGGGAGGTCCACTGAAATACTTATCCTAGTACATACTGATGTGTGTGGCCCATTCGATGTGCAGGCTAGGGGTTATATTTTTTTACTTCATTTACCGATGATTACTCATGGTATGAATATGTGTATGAGACACAAATATAAAACTTTTGAAATGTTCAAAAAGCTTAGATATGAAGTAGAAAAATAAGCACAAAACTCATTAAGGTTCTTCGATCAGATCAAGGAAGTGAATACCTTAATGGAGAGTTCCGTGATTATCTCAAGGAGAATGGTATAGTTTCATAATAGACTCCTCCTGGAACACCTCAGCTCAATGGAGTGTCAGAGAGGAGGAATCGGACTCTATTGATATGGTCCAATCCATGATGAGCTTCACTGATTTACCCTTGTTTCTTTAGATAGATGCCCTATTTTCAGCTATTTACTTATTGAATAGAGTTTCCTCTAAAGTTCATTCCTACCGCACCATATGAGATATGACATGGTAAGATCTCAAGATTTGGGGATGTCCGGCCCACGTCAAGAGACTACAGGCGGACAAGCTAGAGGCTAGGACCATAAGTGCTCGTTTTATATGATATCCTAAAGAGTCATTAGGATACAATTTTTACGTCTCAGAGGATCACAATGTGTTTGTGAGCCATCATGCCATCTTTTTTGGAAAAACAGTTTATCCTTGATAGAGGCAGTGGGAGAAAAATTGAGTTAGAAGAGAAAGTCTCTGAAAAGCAACGAGTCATGGATCCTATCGAACCCATTAACACAGAGCCAGTACACGATGTCCCTCAACCACCTCGCAGATCAAGTAGGGTCTCCCATCCTCCCGATAGATACTTAGGTATACTAGAAGAGGATATCGAGGAAATGTTCCTAGTGGGAGATAGGGATCATATACAAGATTCCAAAACCTACGACGAGGCGATATCTGATATCGATTCCGAGAAATGGCTGGAAGCCATGAAGTCAGAGTTAGACTCCATGCATTCCAACCAAGACTGAACCTTAGTAGACCCACCAGAAGGTATTGTACCTATTGGATGAAAATGGATCTACAAAAGAAAGATAGGTTCGGATGGAAAGGTAGAGACCTATAAGGCAAAGCTTGTGGCGAAAGGGTATAGTCAACGCGAAGGCATTGACTATCAGGAAACCTTTTCACCTGTAGCCATGCTAAAATCCATCCGAACATTGCTTGCCATTACAGTATTTCATGATTATGAAATCTGGCAGATGGATGTGAAAACAGCTTTCCTGAATGGATATCTTGATGAAGACATCTATATGGAACAGCTTTTGAGTTTCCCTTCCAGTGATGGAGATCACAAGGTCTGCAAGCTGCAAAGGTCCATCTGTGGACTAAAGCAAGCATCTCGGAGTTGGAACACTCGTTTCGATGACGCAATCAAAACGTTTGATTTCATCAAAAATGAAGAGGAACCGTGTGTTTACAAAAGGGTTAGTGGGAGTGCTGTTTTTCGTACTGTACGTGGACAACGTCCTCCTGATAGGGAATGATATTCCCATGCTAACTTCGGTCAAGGTCAGGTTGTCAAAAGGGTTCTCCATGAAAGATCTTTGGGAAGCATCCTATAATTTGGGAATAAAGGTCTATAGAGATAGATCTAAAAGGATGCTTGGCCTATCACAGAAGATGTACATAGAGGAACTGCTGAAAAGGTTCAGCATGGAAAACTCTAATAGGGGTCTCTCACCCCTAAGGTATGGAATTAATCTCTCCAAGAAGATGTGACCCAACACATCTGAAGAGATTCAACGCATGAGCAAGATCCCCTATGCATCAGCAATAGGGAGCCTCATGTATGCCATGCTATGTACATGACTTGATATAGTACATGCTGTGAATGTCACGAGCATATGTCAATCAGATCCAGGCAAAAAGCACTGGATAGCTGTGAAGAACAGTCTTAAGTACTTGAGAAGAACTAAGGACATATTCTTGGTCTTTGGGAAAAAATCAGAGTTGAAGGTAGAAGGATGCACACATATTGATGATAGAAAGTCTACATCAAAATATGTGCAATGGTGGTTCAGTAAATTGGAAGAGTTCCAAAACAACCGATCATTATAGATTCTACCTTAGAAGCTGAATGTTAAGCCGTCTCTAAGGGTGCAGTGGAAATCTTCTGGTTTAAAAGGTTCATTGCAGAGTTAGGTGTAATGTCATCAGATGACATAACACTCTACTCTGATAACAAAGGCACCATAGCACTAGCTAAGGAGCCAAAGGTCTCATCAGAAATTGAAGCACATAGAGCGGCAGTTTAACCTAATAAGCGACTACCTCGAAAAAAAATAAGTAGAGGATCAGAGAGTAGACTCCACAGAAAATGTGGCGGACCCATCCACTAAGCAGCTAAGTCGGCAGAAAACTAAAAGCACATCTTGAGAAGATGGGGCTTAGGTTTATGGCTGATTGGCTTAAGTGCAAGTGGGAGATTGTTAGAAGTATGCCCTAGAAGCCAATCTGGCTGACACATTATTAATTCTAGGGACATAATTTTGTACTTGACTATTTATTATTGAATAAATAAAAGGCATCTTTTCATTCATATTGTTTATGTGTCTATGAATCGTCCAAGAAATTAATAAGATGATGATGCATATTCTCAAGAGTTGAGAATTTGAGCCATGTATCATTGGTGATTAATTTCTAAATGCTCCTGATCAATGGATCATCACGAGGACGGTGATCAATCCGATCAGTGCACAGATCACTTTCCTTCTGGATGGACGAGACTTGAGTCCACAGTGTAGGGACACTGAAGTGATAGTGCAGGTGCTTGTTAGAGAACAAGGGTACTGAGCGTGACCAAGACAAGAAGTCACTTGGATGTCTATCCACTCGTCAGTGACTTGTTTGATGTTGCAGTAGTGTGACTGGTCCTTTGACCTGCGGTGCTTCGGCTACTCACAGTGAGGTTATTGTAGTTTGACTGCACACATACATGGTCTCTAGCCATATGGGTCCATGCAGTGTAGATTGGCTGCAGTAGGTTCACTGTAGGAGTAGGGTATGCACCTATAAGGAATCTATCGACCTTGATAGATAAGGAGTGATCCTATGTGATTTGTTAGACTGAGTTCTAAGACCTTGGCCAGGGCAGTAATATAAAGTGGAGAAAGAGTTTTTCCACTATCGAACTCGAGTCAAATAAATCTTCACATATGACAGACGATGGGGTTTGACGAGCTGTCCATGACCTCCGTCCTGTAGGGATCCACGATAGTAGGACTGTATCACACGATAACTGCACCTAGAGGTTCATGATTCTATTCTACTGGGTAGCCACTACATGCTGCTAGGTGTCACTGGTGGATGGTGGGACTCACAGGAATTATCTTGATGATTGATAAACCATAATGAGTAGAGTTGGAATCGTTCCAATCCATTGAAAGGAGTTTTCAATGATATTGTGATAGAGATCATAATATATCTCACTACCAGTCAGAGTAGAACCTATGGGGTCACACACATTAGAAGTATTGACCGATCCGATGGTTGAATCGTGATTAGGAATCACAAGTAATCAATTAGATTGATATTCAGTTGAAGAAGGAACAAAGGGAATTAATTAATTGGACTTAAACGCAAATCCTACTTCGAGTAGGATTTCTAGAGTTCTAATTGGATTAGGACTGGGAATCCTAGTTGGAGTAGGACTGGGATTCCTACTTGGAATTGGATTCCTACAATCCTAATTAGATTAGGAGTTTTGAATTAAAATTGGATTCCTACTTGGAGTAGGATTCCTAGAGTCCTAATCGGATTAGGACTTCGGATTCAAATTAGAGTCCTAATTGGATTAGGACTAAAATTAAATAAGTCCTAATTTGATTAGGATTTCTTAAGTCCTAATTAATTATTAATCTAATGAATCAATATGACTCCTAATTGGATTAGGATTGAAGAGTTCAATTGAGTCATGGTTCACTCAAGTTCTAATTGGATTAGGACTAGTATAGATTGAACCCAATTGATTCATGATTTGGTTAAACCCTAATTGGATTGGGACTAAACCAAATTAGGGCCACCCAATCCTCATTAGATGAGGATTAGGGCAACACAAAAGGGAGGGGCTCACGCCCCTCCCCTTTCTCCTCCTTGGTGCGGCAACACAAGAGGGGCCGGCGCCCCTCTTGGAAAGCAATCAAGGGCTCCTAACTTGTAGGAGCCCTTCATGCTTTAAAAAGGGGTGAGGGCGGCAGCTAGGGCTCCCAAGAGTTTTTCCTCTTCCCTTGGAGCCGTGGCCACCCTCTCCCTCCCTTGGTTCAGCCGCCAGCAAGAAGAAGGGAAAAAGAAGCCATGGCGCCCTCCTCTTCCTCCTTTCCTCCTTCCAACGCAGGGAAAAGAAAGTAGGCTGCAGGGGCTTTGCTTCTTCCTCTTCTTCATCCTTCTTCTTCCTCCTCTCAAGTATATTCAAGAGTTGAAAGAAAGAGAGGAGATCAGCCATCAAAAGTTATCTCTGCAAGGGAGCTAGCACCCCGGTGAGATAGAGAGCTTGGATCGGATTCTGCTTCGTGTGGATACCCGTAGAGGCCGGACACTTGAACGGCTTCAAGCGAACCCTCTTCCAGAAATCCTACGATCATCAGATAGTGGTGAAGTTCTACCCACTCAAAGGTAAGTAGTAGATCTGAAATTAATCATGTCTTTTAATTTTAATCTCCCCTTTAGATTTCATAAAACTGAGTTAGAGAACTCTAGAAAATTTTTGAAATCTACGTTCCCTAGAACGTTCATGAGATGAACGCCCCCGCACGTGTCTTTCCGCTGCGATCGTTGCAACGCGTGTGGGGGTAAACCAACAATCCCAATCTTTTTCAAGTTTGGGTATAGTAACACCCTCTACAAAAATTGATGGGATGTATGGTCCATTAACTATTGTGCTCCAAATCTCATAGTCTTGAGCTTGGATAAATATCCTCATCCTAGCCTTCCAATAGGAGTAGTCGGTTCCGTTGAAGAATGGAGGTCAATGGGTGGATTGCCCCTCAATATGAGAAGATCCAAATGGGGTTGTCATTATGATCTTTTACTCTTTTGATAGAAGAGTTCCGGCTCTGATACCACTTGTTGCCCAAAAAGACAACTCAAGAGGGGGGGGTGAAATGGGTTTTAAGTAATTATTGCAAATAAAAACTGTTGCTGGTGGTCCAAACCGAGAACGATTGGCACTGCGGTGTGAACGGGGTTCCGTCTGAGTTGTCTTGGTTGGTGTTGGTTGCGCTCCACCTTCCGCCAAGAAACCTGCAAACAAGCCTTGCACCACCACCAGGGTGGTGATGGCCCTCCGACGGTCAAGTCAGAGGAGATTGGAGGAGGAGGAGAGGTGATAATCGTAAGTAAGAGAGTGCTCTGGGAGATATTGCTCACCCCCCCCTTTCTCCCCCCAGCCGCATATATACCTGGCTGGGGGGTCTCTCAGGGGGGTTCGTTATCGTGGGGCACGATGGTGTGGCCACTGACATGGCCGTTACAGGGCGTCGTGGAGCAGCACCGGGTACGGCCACGTCAGGGCATAGTGGGGCTCCGCTTTGTACGGCTGATGCAGGAGATCGTGGAGCAGCATCGGATACAGCCGTTGCAGAGAGTAGTGGAGCAGGAGGCCGCGGCGTGCCTCTGGGAAATAGCCTGTCGTTATCAAGAGATCTCCGACTCGGGGTCGGAGCGCTGGATCAAGGGGCAGCCGACTCGGGGTCGGGCTGCGGAGCCGAGGATATCCGACTCGGGGTCGGATTGCTGGATCAAAGGGCAGCCGACTCGGGGTCGGGCTGCGGAGCCGAGGACGTCCGACTCGGGGTCGGAGCGCTGGATCAAAGGGCAGCCGACTCGGGGTCGGGCTGCGGAGCCGAGGATGTCCGACTCGGGGTCGGATTGCTGGATCAAAGGGCAGCCGTAGTCTTCCTGGGCGCGCGTGCCGGTCACGTGGGGCATGGCGGCTTATTTCCCCCGTAACAGTAGCCCCCCACTTCCGAGCCTGGAACCAGAAGGGAACAGGTGAAGGGAGTGATGTTTCGGGATTGCCGCCGTTCCTCGGAGAGGCGCGCGCGCTTTGAGCTCCCCGCCCTTTTTATGGCGTATGGCGGTTATTGCTGACCTGGCAGTCTGAGAATTTCGGCGGACATCCTTCCTTAATGGTGTCGATTCGTCTTTGGGGCGCGAGCGACCCTTCGGCAGCCAGGCGTCCTCTGGCGTCATCGAGGCGTCACTTGCCTTTCCGCCTATTTAATCGGGGGCCTTTCCCCGTCCGTCTTCTTCTTTACAGATATTTTCAAGTTTTCCCTTTGCGCAGCTGTTGCTGCCGTCGGACTGTTCACTTGTTTCTCCTTTGGCGCTCTCGGAGCCGTTCTTACCTCTTTTCCGGTGAGTTTTTCCCATTCTTCTACTTAGGGCTCTCCATACTTTCCCCTCTTATACTAGTGTACTCCAGTCGCTCCGGTCTCTCCCCCCTTCCTGTCCCCGTCCTGACCGTAGGTTTATTGGCCATTAGGAATGGGCGAAGTGAGAGCAGACCAAATTAAGTCGGAGCTGGTCGCCACAGACTTAGACAGACTCGTGGCTCGGTACCACCTTCCCGAGGCCTGCAACGCCACGCTCCCGGGGCCTGAGGAGAGGATGTCCCATCCTCCTCCAGGGAAGATCGCCATCAATGAGGGCATTCTCCAGGCCGGGTTTCGCTTTCCCCTTTCGGACTTGGTCATGCAGGTGCTACGGGGTTTAAGAGTGGCACCGACACAACTGGTGCCGAACTCGTGGCGGGCCCTGACGGTCTTCCAGGTTCTCTGCCGTATGCACGAGATCCCCGCCACCCTGAATGTTTTTTGGGAGTTCTACAGCCTGAGCGGCCACCCCCAGGACAAAGGGTGGTGGTGCTTCGCAGCGCGGCGAGGATGCGGCCTTGTCAAGGAGGCTCCTACCTCCATTCACAAATGGAAGGAGCGCTTCTTTTTTGTTGATGCAGATCCCTCTTGGGAAATCAGGGCGACCTGGGAGACCCCGATGAAGTCTCCGATCGGCCTATCGAGACTGTCAAGGGAGGAGTCCGATGGCTTGGCCGCCTTGAAGGGGTTGGTTGCCGAGGGCCAGCTCCCCCCGGTGGCCCGCCTTATTTCCGAGGATACTTTGGTGAATGTCGGTCTGAGCTCGGTCCCCACCGACCGTGAGTCCGCCACCGATTCTTTCTTGACTTTTTCCCTTCTTTCGTCCCGTTCTTTCCTTTGGTTTCTCCGTCTCCGACTATCCCGTCCTTTTTGCAGAGATCGACGACGTCATGCGGTCGGTGAAGACAAAGGCTGTTGGTAGGGCGTCCCTGCTGGAAGCAGCCCAGAGGAGGAAACGAGCTCTTCCGAGCGGGGCCCCACCGGCGAAGAAGTCCCGTAAGGAGGTGCCTCCGACGCCGACCGACGAGTCCGGGCCCACCGATCAGGGAGACGTCGTGGGCACGGACCGGCAGCTGACGCTATATCAGCCCTCCGGTGGTAAGATTGCCGCTACTCCGGAGGTATCATCCGAGCCTGCCCGAGACGGACGGGTCGGACGTGATCGGTCCCCGACCCGGCCTTCGACTCGGTCGGCTCCTGATGACTCGAGGAGGGACGCGCCGAGGCCCCGACCGAGCGGGACCCTATCAATTCCTGGGGTGACCCCCGCCCCGAGCGCGATCGGCCGGACTCTTCCCCAGGCGATGGATAGGGGTAAGGCTGCAGAACCACCGTCCGGCTCTGGGGAGAAATCGGGGTCTGCCTTCACTACCGATGGCGCCCGAAATCTCATCGAAACAGTGCTGCTGGAGAAGGACCGTCGGCGGGTCCGGGAGTTGGAGGTCTCTGACGTTGGGGCTGCCAGCTGTGTCTGTCTCATGTCGGTGAGTGTTCTTCCGGCCGCTTTTCACCATTTATTGGCTCTGTTGTTCTCCGCCCGACTCCCTTATTTTTCCTATTTCTTAGCTCGCCCAGTACATGATCCGTCTGGAGGAGTGCTACAAGGAACAGGCGGGGCTTCTGGCGAAGGCCGAGGACCGGCTGAAAGCAGTGGAAAAGGGAGGCCAGGCTGTGGCAGGCAGGACGACCGGGGACTTCGAGGCGAGGCTCCGGGAGGCCGAAGAGCGGGCACTCGGCTTTGCTGCCCTCGAGAAGCAACTGTTGGAGGCTCAGGAGCAGCTCAAGGTTGCCTCGGGTCTCGAGGGCGAGGTCAAGAAGGCGGATGAGCGGGCCGAGAAGCAGTCCCGGAAGGCTGCCGACTACCGGGAGAGGTGGGAGAAGGCCCAGCGGTCAGCCGACAACGCCCGCAACCGAACCCGGTCTCTTGAAGCTAAGCTGGGCGAATTGGAGTCGGCCTTGGAGAAGTCCCGTGCGAGCGATCAGGAGCTTCATTCGCGCCTGACGGAGGCTGAGGCTGCTCGCATTGCTGCCGAAGCGAAGCACAAGGAGGCTCGGGCTGAGCTGCTGAGGGTCTCCACCGAGGCGGAAGGCCGGATTGTGGCGAAGGTCTTGGAGGCGAAAGCCCAGATTATGGAGCAGGCAGAGGCGGCGCTGGCCGAGAGGAGTGCGGAAGTCGGGCGTCAGGCGGTAGAGGCTTATCGCCAGTCCGCCGAGTTCGCTCATGATATGTCGGAGGCAGTACAGACCTATCGTCAGTCCGACGAGTTTGTCCGTGACACGTCGGACGCGGGGGCCGAAGCCTTTGTCTTAGGCTTCGAGGAGGGCCTGGCAAGGGTGTCGGCTAAGTACCCCGAAGTTGACCTGAGCGAGATCTCCCTTCTCGACTCCTCTCCGGCGCCATTGCCTGTTGGTTCTCCTGCTGCTTCCCTACCTCCTGCGGACGAGCCCGACGTTCCCGACCCGGGAGTTCCTCCAAGCTGACCTCTTGTACCTTTCGTTGTCTTCTTTTTTTTTTGTATACCGGCGTTTTGCCAAATTGTATGGGCCTCGGCCCTGAAACAATGAAAATTAATGCAAGTTGAATGTTTCTTCATCTCGCCTTCGTCCTTCTTTTTCTTTTAACTCTCGGTAGCGTCTTGCTGACTCCTGGCTCCCGAAATTCTTCCGGCGCTAGGCCAGGCATCCGAGGGTTAGGCCTCAGGAAACTCTTCCGGCGCTAAGCCAGGCATCCGAGGGTTGGGCCTCAGGAAATTCTTCCGGCGCTAAGCCAGGCATCCGAGGGTTAGGCCTCGGGAAATTCTTCCGGCGCTAAGCCAGACATCCGAGGGTTAGGCCCCAGGAAATTCTTCCGGCGCTAAGCCAGGCATCCGAGGGTTAGGCCTCAGGAAACTCTTCCGGCGCTAAGCCAGGCATCCGAGGGTTAGGCCTCAGGAAATTCTTCCGGCGCTAAGCCAGGCATCCGAGGGTTAGGCCCCAGGAAATTCTTCCGGCGCTAAGCCAGGCATCCGAGGGTTAGGCCTCAGGAAATTCTTCCGGCGCTAAGCCAGGCATCCGAGGGTTAGGCCTCAGGAAATTCTTCCGGCGCTAAGCCAGGCATCCGAGGGTTAGGCCTCAGGAAACTCTTCCGGCGCTAAGCCAGGCATCCGAGGGTTAGGCCTCAGGAAATTCTTTCGGCGCTAAGCCGGGCATCCGAGGGTTAGGCCTCAGGAAATTCCACTCGTTGGTCGACCAAGGCTGGCGCATGCCGAGGCAACTGGTCGGGGCTTCAGGCTAGTCTGCTCCCGGGATGGTCATCGGGTTAGCCTGGCATCCGAGGGCCGAGCCTCGGGACCTTCCACTCGTTGGTCGGCCAAGGCTGGCGCAAGCCGAGGCGACCGGTCGGGGCTTCCGGCTAGTCTGCTCCCGGGATGATCATCGGGCTAGCCAGGCATCCGAGGGCCGTCAAGCCTCAGGAAATTCCGCTCGTTGGTCGGCCAAGGCTGGCGCAAGCCGAGGCGACCGGTCGGGGCTTCAGGCTAGTCTGCTCCCGGGATGATCGTCGGGTTAGCCTGGCATCCGAGGGTTGTCAAGCCTCAGGAAATTCCACTCGTTGGTCGGCCAAGGCTGGCGCGAGCCGAGGCGACCGGTCGGGGCTTCCGGCTAGTCTGCTCCCGGGATGATCATCGGGCTAGCCAGGCATCCGAGGGCCGTCAAGCCTCAGAAAATTCCGCTCGTTGGTCGGCCAAGGCTGGCGCAAGCCGAGGCGACCGGTCGGGGCTTCAGGCTAGTCTGCTCCCGGGATGATCGTTGGGTTAGCCTGGCATCCGAGGGTTGTCAAGCCTCAGGAAATTCCACTCGTTGGTCGGCCAAGGCTGGCGCGAGCCGAGGCGACCGGTCGGGGCTTCAGGCTAGTCTGCTCCCGGGATGATCGTCGGGTTAGCCTGGCATCCGAGGGCCGAGCCTCGGGACATTCCGCTCGTTGGTCGGCCAAGGCTGGCACAAGCCGAGGCGACCGGTCGGGGCTTCAGGCTAGTCTGCTCCCGGGATGATCGTCGGGTTAGCCTGGCATCCGAGGGCCGAGCCTCGGGACATTCCGCTCGTTGGTCGGCCAAGGCTGGCGCAAGCCGAGGCGACCGGTCGGGGCTTCAGGCTAGTCTGCTCCCGGGATGATCGTCGGGTTAGCCTGGCATCCGAGGGTCGAGCCTCGGGACATTCCACTCGTTGGTCGGCCAAGGCTGGCGCAAGCCGAGGCGACCGGTCGGGGCTTCCGGCTAGTCTGCTCCCGGGATGATCATCGGGCTAGCCAGGCATCCGAGGGCCGAGCCTCGGGACATTCCACTCGTTGGTCGGCCAAGGCTGGCGCAAGCCGAGGCGACCGGTCGGGGCTTCCGGCTAGTCTGCTCCCGGGATGATCATCGGGCTAGCCAGGCATCCGAGGGCCGAGCCTCGGGAAATTCCGCTCGCTGGTCGTGCGCTTGTCGCTCGCTGCCCGACGGGGTTTCTCCGTGGCCAGCCGCGATCATGTTTCTCCTTTTCTCTAAGCGTTGCCTGGGGGAACACGAGAAGGGCATTAAACGCTAATTAATGCGTTACCTGGGAAATCGGATCGCCAGCTGCTGCTTGCGAGGAGTGTTAGTTGAGCGGCCGCGATACGCGGGTTCTTCGAGGAGGATACGGCCTGGGCGCGAGCGGAGATATGTGGACCTAGGGGTACATGACACCCGAATTGTCCTGCACAAAGAATGCGGTTTAAGGAGAATGACGCTTAGGAAATCGCGGGGAGATACGCCTCGGGAGCCGGAACGGCTCCGGTTTCAATGCGCCTGCATTTATTGGAGCCACCCGCATCGGAACGACCAGGGGGCCGCAGTTTGGCTATAAATACAGGTGCAGGTACGATGGAGTTTGCCAAGCCGGAGCTGTTCAGGTTGCCATGGATCGCGGACCTCCTCCTTGGCATATGACTGAGAGACTCCTGTTGAAGGAAAGGGGAGGCGCTCCCCTTGCGACTTCAGCCAACTAGCCGTTTCATCTGGGATCAACAAGGAGGGTCTTCCCGGCGGAACTCCCCTCTAGGCGTTTCATCCGGGATCACATCTCCCCTCCTTGAAGTTCAGCCTCCCGATTGAGCTCTGCACCAGACGCTCAGTCCGGGACCGCGCCTCCATATGCTCTTCCCCCTCGAATTCCTTCTCTTTCCTACCACTGGGGAGGATGGGAATATCCTTTGGAGGCGGCGTTCCCCTGGGGGCAGCGGGAGCTTCTTCTGCGGCGGCTCCTCGTCTTTTTGGTGAGGTGCTGGATGGCGCCTCCGGTTAGAAGCACCCACTTCCGGTGGGATTGCAGCTGCTTTGGGTTGAGGGTTTGGGATCCTCGGTCCTCAGCTCCACGGATTCTCCACCTCTTTTTTGCTTTCTTTACTCCCTAATTCCCCTCTGGGAATTCCTTGTAATCACACGAGCACGCCATTGTAACCAGAAATTATTGAAATGAAAAGTGTTGCACCTTTTCAAATTGTCTTTCTGGCCTTGTTGTTCTACTGGTAATACATCCGCAGGTTAGCGGAATTCCAGCCCCTTGGAATTTCTCGGCCATCTAGGGCTTCCAACTGGTAGGAGCCAGGTCGGTTTACCCAACGAACTTTATACGGGCCTTCCCAATTCGGCGCTAGCTTCCCACCTTCCGTAGGTTGAGATGCCTTAGCTCGCCTCAGCACCAGATCTCCAATTCTGAAAAGCTTCGGTCGGACTTTGGAGTTGTAATATCGGGCCACCCTCCGCTGATACATTGCCATCCGAACCTGCGCCATTTTCCTTGCTTCTTCCAAGAGATCCAGGTTCCCTCGGAGTTGCTCCGAGTTGGCCTCGGGTCGGTGTGCGGCTACCCGAGGTGAGGGAAGTCCGAGCTCTACGGGGACAACGGCTTCCGTGCCATAGGTTAGGCTGAAAGGCGTCTCCCCGGTAGGAGTCCGATGCGTGGTCCGATACGCCCAAAGGACATTCTCGAGTTCCTCGACCCAAGCTTGCCCCGTCCGTCCGATCCGCGCTTTGATACCTTGGAGAATTGTCCGATTTGTGACCTCGGCCTCGCCGTTGGTTTGGGGATGCGACACGGACGTGAACCGATGTTCGATCCCGAACTCCTCGCAGAAGTCTCGGAAATGCTTGTTATCAAACTGTCGACCGTTATCCGAGATGAGGACCCGAGGTACCCCAAATCGGACAATGATGTTCTTCTTTACGAACTTCCGGACTTGCGCCTTCGTGATGGTGGCCAGTGGCTCTGCCTCCACCCACTTGGTGAAGTAGTCGATGGCGACAATCAAAAATTTCCGCCGGGCCGAAGCGATGGGGGATGGTCCGAGGATATCCATTCTCCACTGTGCAAAGGGCCAGGGGGCGGTGATTGGCGCCAAGGGAACAGAGGGGACTCTCTGGATGTTGGCGTGGCGCTGGCAGGCGTCGCATTTCCGTACGTGATCCTTTGAGTCTTCCAATAAGGTCGGCCAATAGTAGCCTTGCCTCATGATCTTATGTGCCAGGGACCTAGCCCCCAGGTGCGATCCGCAGATGCCTTCGTGGACTTCGCTGAGGGCGTAAGCCGCTTCCGAAGGGCGGAGGCACCTTAAGAGGGGGGCGGTGAACGAGGTCCGATACAGCCTCCCTTCGTAGAGTACGTAGTGGGCGGACTTCATAACAAGTCGCCGAGCTTGATCTTCATCTTCGGGGAGGATCCCTTCGGCGAGGTAAGCTACAAGCGGGTCCATCCAAGATGGTTCCGGATCAATTGCCATTACCGCTTCAGCCTCGCCGATGCTCGGGGCATCTAGGGTCTCCAGGTATATCGCCCTTGACAAGTTGTGTGCCTCAGCGCCCACCAAGCGGGACAACCTGTCGGCCCTAGCATTTTCGCTCCTTGGGACCTGCTGAATGTCAATACTGCCGAGGTCGGGAATGAGTGCTTGCACCTTCCGGACGTAGCTCTGCATGGTCGGGCTCCGTGCCTCGAACTCCCCTCGAACCTGCCCGACCACCAGCTGGGAGTCGGTGAAGACCTTCAGACGCCGGATGCCGAGCTCCTTGGCGAGTTTGAGTCCCGTGACTAGGGCCTCGTACTCCGCCTCATTGTTGGTCACTGGAAATCCGAACCTCAAGGCATACTCGGCTATCACTCCATCGGGATTGGTAAGGACCAGCCCAGCCCCTCCACCTTCAGGGTTCGACGACCCGTCAATGTGGAGCGTCCAGATCGGGAGATCGAGGCTGGGTGTTTCCGGCGGCCTAGGTTCCGCCTCCTGCACAGCGCACTCAGCGAGAAAGTCCGCGAGCACCTGGGCCTTGATGGCGGGCCGGGGCTGGTAGCGGATGTCGAACTCACCAAGTTCTACTGCCCACTTCACCAGCCGTCCCGCATTCTCAAGATTGCTGAGGATCTGCCGCAGTGGTTGATCGGTCAAAAGGGTGACAGAATGAGCCTGAAAATAGGGGCGAAGCCTCCTGGTCGCAGTCAGCAGCGCGAAGGCGATCTTTTCAGCCTTCGTGTACCGCGTCTCGGCATCCCGGAGGACTTGGCTGGTGTAGTACACGGGCTTCTGAAGTTTTGCCTCTTCCCGAACCAGTACTGCGCTGACTGCGGTTGGGGAGACTGCCAGGTAAAGGTAGAGCATCTCCCCCTCTTGCGGCTTGGACAGCAGGGGAGGAGACGCCATGTACTCCTTGAGCTGGTCGAACGCCACTTGACATTCAGCCGTCCAGAGGAAGTCTTTCGGGCGCTTCAACACCTTGAAGAACGGTTGGCAGCGTTCGGCCGATTTTGCCACAAATCATCCGAGCGCGGCGACCCTCCCAGCGAGCTCCTGAACCTCCTTCACTTTGGTCGGAGGGGACATATCTTGGATGGCCTTGATTTTGTCCGGGTTGGCCTCGATCCCCCGCTGGTTGACAATGAAGCCGAGGAACCTCCCGGCCGAAGCACCAAAGGCGCACTTCGCTGGGTTTAGCTTCATACGAAACTTCCGCAAGGTGGCGAAGGTCTCCTCCAGATCCGCAATGTGCTGATCCGCATGGCGGCTCTTTACCAGCATATCGTCCACGTACACCTCCATGTTCCGGCCGATCTGCTCCTTGAAGATTTTATTGACGAGGCGCTGGTAAGTAGCGCCAGCGTTCTTCAGACCGAAGGGCATTACCTTGTAACAGTACAGCCCCCTGTCTGTTATGAAGGCCGTTTTCTCCTCGTCCTGTGGAGCCATCATTATTTGGTTGTAGCCGGAGAAGGCGTCCATGAAAGACAGCAGCTGATATCCGGAAGTCGCGTCGACCAGTTGGTCTATTCGCGGAAGCGGAAAGCTATCCTTGGGGCACGCCTTGTTCAGGTCGGTGTAGTCGACGCACATCCTCCACTTCCCGCTCGCCTTCCGGACAAGTACGACGTTTGCCAGCCACTCGGGGTAGCTCACTTCCCTTATGAAACCTGCCTCCAAGAGTTTGTCTACCTCCTGGTCGACCACCCGGATCCGATCCGGGGCACAGTGTCTCTTCTTTTGCTTTACTGGTCGGTGGGTCGGGTCGACGTTGAGGGCGTGAGAAATGACCTCCGGGTCGATCCCAGGTACATCGGCCGCCGACCAGGCAAACACATCAGCATTGGCTCGGAGGAATTCCACTAACCGGAGCCGAGCTTCCAAGTCGAGGTTGGCACCGACCCGGACCGTGCGGTCCGGGCGGCCTTCTTCGAGGGGAACTTCGATTACGCCCTCGGCCGGCTCCCCGTGCCGCAAGGCCACTTCGTCTCTGGCGTCAAGGGACTCGACGCTTAGGGCCTCCATGGGCTTCTTCCCTTTGAGAGTTGCTAGGAAACACTGCCGTGCGGTTGGTTGGTCACCTCGGACCTCTCCAATCCCGGCCGCCGTGGGGAACCGCATGAGCAAATGGTAGGTAGAAACCACCGCGCGAAGGGCGTTCAGTCCGGGTCGTCCGAGGATAGCGTTGTAGGCCGAGGGGACACGGACGACCAAGAACCCGAGTCGCACCGTGGCTTCTGCGGGTGCAACGCCCGCAGTCACAGGCAGCTCAATGACACCTTCGGCCGAGATAGCGTCTCCAGTGAATCCTATGAGGGGGGTGGATGTTTTGTGCAACAATTGTCGGGACAAGCTCATCTTTTGGAAGGCCTCGTAATACAAAATATCAGCTGAGCTTCCACTATCCACAAGAACACGCCTTACATCATAGTTCGCCATAGTGAGAGAGATCACCATGGCGTCATCGTGGGGAGTCTGAACCCCCTTTACATCTTCATCACAAAAAGCGATTACATTTCCGACCCGCTGCCTCTTCGCGACGGCCACTCCTGATGCTTCCGCCGAGCCCCCTGCGTTCCTCACGGGCCGAGAGCAGCCCCCAGTGATGGTGTGGATCACTCCCGCAACGGGTCGATTCTGCTCCCGAGGCTCCTGAGGGGCCGGGTCGGCCGGACGCGGGTCTGCCGGGGGACGTCGGTCGTTTACATATCGACCGAGACGCCCTCGGCGAATGAGAGCCTCGATCTCGTCCCGAAGCTGGAAGCAGTCTTCGGTATCGTGGCCGTGGTCTCGGTGGTACTCACAGTACGCCCGAGAAGGCCTCCTCCCAGGGATCTTCTTCATCTGCCTCGGGACCGGGAGGTCCTCCCGCCCCTTGACCTCCATAAGGCTCTGGGCCCGGGGGGCCAGGAGTGGGGTGTACCGGTTGAAGCGTCGGTGTGGAGAACGAGGGCGTGTGGCGCCGTGGTTCCTTGCTGGTGACGGGCTTCTGCGCCGGCGTTGAGGCGTCGGGCTCCTCCTCTGGGGTGCCTCTTTTCGCCTTTTCTTCCCGGGCTTTAGAGGGGCCTCGGCGGCCTCCTTGTTCCGGTGGGAGGCTGCCTCCTCGGCGTCTGCATACTGGTTTGCCCGAGATAACAGCTCCGGGAAGCTCCGCGGCAGGCGTTTGTCCAGGGAGAAGGTGAGTCTGCCCTTCCGGAAGCCACGCTTCAGGGCTGAGAGAGCCACTTCCTGGCTCAGGTTCCGGACCTCCAGTGTAGCCTTGTTGAAGCGGGTGAGATAATCCCGCAGGCTTTCTCCCTCGTTTTGCCGGACATCAAAGAGGGAGTCGGAGACCAGTCGCCGCCTGCTACTGACGGCGAAATGGCTGATGAAGAAGCGGGTGAACTGGTCGAAGGACTGGATGGAGTTAGCCTCCAGGCCGGCGAACCATGCCCTTGCCGGGCCACGGAGGGTCGCCGGGAAGGCCTTGCAGAGGAGCGGATCCGATGCTCCATGGAGGAGCATAAGAGTCCTGAAACTCTCCACGTGGTCCCGCGGGTCCGCCGCCCCGTCGTAGGGTTCGATCGCCGGCATTTTGAACCCCGGCGGGTTCGGGGTCCGCAGGATCCTCGAGGCAAGCGCCGGCTGGGAGGAGATCTCCAAGTCAGCGAAGGGATCTTTGGAGTGGCCCTTCAGGACCTGGAGTTGTCTGTGGAGATCGTCCACCCGCCGGTCCAGGGAGCGCGACCGGTGGGTGGGGGACAAGGAGCGGCGCGAGGGGGACCGACTGGAGTGCGGGCCCCTCGAGGACTGGGGTGTCTGAGAACGCGCCCGGGTCCGCCTCTCGTACCCCGCACAGCTCCGATGAGAAGGTCCTGGCAGAATGGACCGCACTCGAGAATCCTCCTCGCGCCGGCGCTCCTCTCCATGGGAGAGGAAGGAGCGCGGGTTGTGAGGAAGAGGCGAGTGCTCGGGGGGCAGCGGCTCCTGAGCCCGTTGCGGCACCCGAGAGATCACACCCTGCAGATTCTGCACTGCCTCCGCGAGGGTGCGAACCTGCTGGGCTAGCTGGTCGAACTGAGCAGCTTCGACCGTCTGAATGGGAGAAGGGGCGGTGGAGTGCTGCTGAGAGTGCGTTGGGGACGCAGCAGCCTCTCGGCCGGAGGCGCGAGAGGCTCCGCGACCGGAAGCATTGGAAGCTCCACGACCACCTCGCCGTGCCATTACGATCGTTCTAAGATTCGTCCCTTCCTCTAGCGCCAACTGTTGCTGGTGGTCCAAACCGAGAACGATTGGCACTGCGGTGTGAACGGGGTTCCGTCTGAGTTGTCTTGGTTGGTGTTGGTTGCGCTCCACCTTCCGCCAAGAAACCTGCAAACAAGCCTTGCACCACCACCAGGGTGGTGATGGCCCTCCGACGGTCAAGTCAGAGGAGATTGGAGGAGGAGGAGAGGTGATAATCGCAAGTAAGAGAGTGCTCTGGGAGATATTGCTCACCCCCCCTTTCTCCCCCCAGCCGCATATATACCTGGCTGGGGGGTCTCTCAGGGGGGTTCGTTATCGTGGGGCACGATGGTGTGGCCACTGACATGGCCGTTACAGGGCGTCGTGGAGCAGCACCGGGTACGGCCACGTCAGGGCATAGTGGGGCTCCGCTTTGTACGGCTGATGCAGGAGATCGTGGAGCAGCATCGGATACAGCCGTTGCAGGGAGTAGTGGAGCAGGAGGCCGCGGCGTGCCTCTGGGGAATAGCCTGTCGTTATCAAGAGATCTCCGACTCGGGGTCGGAGCGCTGGATCAAGGGGCAGCCGACTCGGGGTCGGGCTGCGGAGCCGAGGATATCCGACTCGGGGTCGGATTGCTGGATCAAAGGGCAGCCGACTCGGGGTCGGGCTGCGGAGCCGAGGACGTCCGACTCGGGGTCGGAGCGCTGGATCAAAGGGCAGCCGACTCGGGGTCGGGCTGCGGAGCCGAGGATGTCCGACTCGGGGTCGGATTGCTGGATCAAAGGGCAGCCGTAGTCTTCCTGGGCGCGCGTGCCGGTCACGTGGGGCATGGCGGCTTATTTCCCCCGTAACAAAAACTTAATGAGTAACTAATTAAACCTTATTGCAAGTGGATTAATTAGTTTACTATATGCAGTGAATGAAGGGAATGGAAGAGACAATGAAACAATCACAAATACAAGAGATTTTATAGTGGTTCGGAGCTAACCCTTCCTCCTACGTCCACTCCCCAAGCTTCACTTGGGAGTTCACTATAATCTCTCGGATTACAGCCGGTTGTTTTACAAGCCACAACCAACTTGTTGTTTTACGAGATCACAACGAACTCAGTCGGTTTTCACAGGCTCACCGACTAGAACCACCCGATTGTTTTTCCGGGATCACAATCAAACCCTTACACGTTGGTTTTACCCTCGGCTCACCAACCAACCTTAACACCCTTGATTCAATCCCCTGATTGAATCAAGTAAGAAAAGCAGTTTGAAAAGAGTACAAGGATAGCTTCTTGAAAAGCAAATATAAGCAATATGAATAAAGAAGAGTTAGAAGCCCTCAAATAGATTTTTGGATGTGAAGTAAGGGGCTTCTCAAACTCTGCAACTCCTCTTGAGTGTGCTAAAGATTTGCTGTCAGAAGGGGAGCTTCGAATGTGAGGAAGACGTTTGGAGGATGGACTTCAATGCACTTCTTCCTTCTTTCTCTTGTATTTACTCTTGAGTGGCTTTGGTAGGTGGAAATCCCTTTTGCTTTGAATGGAGTCTCTCTCTTGATGTTTATTACGGTTCACTTTGGCTATTTAAGCAATCCCCATCGAAAACTAGCCGTTCGACACACTTTTAGAGCCGTTCTGCACAATCTGCAACTCCTGACACAGTGTCCGTTGGGATCGGAGTCGACTCGCTCGATCTAGAGTCGACTCGCTTGTTGCTGGAGTCGACTCATGCTTTACTGGAGACGACTCGTCCACTGTTCAAAATTTGAAATAAAGTGCTGTCCCGTTCTAGAGTCGACTCGGCCAAACTTGGAGTCGACTCGCCAATATCCGGAAATGACTCTGCCTTCTGGAGACAACTCGTTTTCAGGAATCCAAAGGTCTTTCTTTCGGGTTTACTTCCTCGAGTCGACTCGGATTCTCTTGGAGTCGACTCGGCTCTTAGAGCCTGAATACTGGTCTTCTGTCTTTGGAGTTGAACTGCCTCGGAGTCGACTCGGACTTTGCTGGAGTCGACTCGGCTCTCAGACACCGAAATTGGCTCTCTGACTTTTAGTCTTGCATTCCTTTGAGAGTCGACTCTTGCCTTTTTAGGAGTCGACTCGGCAACCGTTGGAGTTGACTCGAGTTCTTCTGGAGTCGACTCGGCTCTCAGAGTCCAAAAACAACTTCTCTGTCTTTCTGTCTGTTACTCCTTGGAGTCGACTCGGAACTATCGGGGGTCAACTCGGCAAGCATCGGAGTCGACTCGAATTCTTCAGGAGTCGACTCGGTGACAGGGTCTGAGATTTATCTTTCTGTCCTGCTGTCTGTTCTCAGTCGGAGTCGACTCGCAGTGTGCCGGAGTCGACTCGAGCCTGTGCCAGAACGTCTGAAACACTTGGAGTCGACTCGAAATCCTCCGGAGTCGACTCAAGTTTCAGCCTTTGACTTAAGCTAATTTCCACATGCACTCAAAAGAGGATTCTTACAAATTTTGCTCGATATGCTGAATTGAATTCATTAGTATAACATAAGATATACTCAATGGCTTTGTGCTCATCAAAATTAAATAGGGTTATAATCAATAACTCCACACATCCAATAGGTACAATACCTTCTGGTGGATCCACTAAAGTCCAGACTTGGTTGGAATGCATGGAGTCTAACTCTGACTTCATAGCTTCCAGCCATTTCTTGGAATCGATATCTGATATCGCCTCGTTGTAGGTTTTGGGATCCTGTATGTGATCCCTATCTCCCATGAGGAACATTTCCTTAGTATCCTCTTCTAGCATACCTAAGTATCTATCGGGAGGATGGGAGACCCTATTAGATCTGTGAGGTGGTTGAGGGACATCGTGTACTGGCTCTGTATTAATGGGTTCGATAGGATCCATGACTCGTAGCTTTTCAGAGACTTTCTCTTCAAGCTCAATTTTCCTTCCACTGCCTTTATCAAGGATAAACTGTTTTTCCAAGAAGATGGCATGTCAGCTCACAAAAACATTGTGATCCTCTGAGACGTAAAATTATATCCTAATGACTCTTTAGGATATCCTATGAAACGAGCACTTATGGTCCTAGCCTCTAGCTTGTCCGCCTGTAGTCGCTTGATGTGGGCCGGACATCCCCAAATCTTAAGATGACCAAGATTTGGTTTCTTACCATGCCATATCTCATACGGTGTGGCAGGAACGGATTTAGAGGGAACTCTATTCAGTAAATATACTGCGGTAAGTAAGGCATCTCCCCAAAGAAACATAGGTAAATCAGTGAAGCTCATCATGGATCGGACCATATCCAATAGAGTCTGATTTCTCCTCTCTGACACCCCGTTGAGTTGAGGTGTACCCGGAGGAGTCCATTGTGAGACTATGCCATTCTCCTTGAGATAGTTTCAAAATTCCCCACTAAGGTATTCTCCTCCTCGATCTGATTGAAGAGCCTTAAGGGGTTTTTCAGTTTATTTTTCCACTTCATTTATGAACTCTTTGAACTTTTCAAAAGATTCAGATTTGTATCTCATAAGATACACATACCCATACCGTGAATAATCATCGGTAAAGGTAATGAAGTATGAATAACGTCCCCTGGCTTGCACATCGAATGGGCCACATACATCTGTATGTACTAAGGTAAGTATTTCACTGGTCCTCTCCCCATGTCTTACAAAGGGCAATCTAGCCATTTTTTCTTGAAGACAAGACTCGCAAACTGGATATGACTCAGAAGTCAATGAGCCAAGAAGCCCATCTTTATCCATTTTGTTCATTCTGTCTTCTCCAATATGGCCAAGCCTGAGGTGCCATAAATATTTTTGGTTTATCTCATCCCTGGATCTCTTGGATTCTTTGGTACTCACTTCTTGCTCAGACACATTTACAGATACATCCATATGCAAATGATAGAGACTGTCAATTATAAAACCACGTGCAACTATTTTATTTCTGAAATAAATAGAACAGCAGTTTTTGTCAAATGTAAAAATATGACCTTCTTGTGCTAGACATGAAACAGAAATCAAATTTCTGCTAGCAGCAGGTACATAATAGCAGTCTCTAAGTAATAAACTAAAATCAGACGGTAGTCGCAGAGGGTAGGTGCCCACAACCACAGCAGCAACTTTTGCCCCGTTGCTAACCCGAAGGGTTACCGCACCTTCCGCCAGCCTTCTACTTTCCTTTAGACCCTGCATAGTAGTGCACAAGTGAGCACTAGAACCAGAATCTATAACCCAACTAGAAGTAGAAGAAACCGTTAGATTAGTTTCGATTACGAGCAAGTCTATACCTTCTGAAGGTGTTTCAGTCTTCTTGTTCTTCAGGCTCTCGAGGTATGAAGGACAGTTCCTCTTCTAGTGGCCGTCGACATTGCAGTGGAAACATTTTTCTTTGTCATTAGCCTTTTTCTTTTGAACTTCCTTCTTTGGCTTCTTGTCTTTCTTCTGCTTCTTCGTAGGCTTCTTTTTCTTCCAAGTAGACTTTCTCTTGGAACCAGAAGTTAGCTCAGCAGCAAGGACATTGCCCCTTGAACCTTTCAAGGCTCCCTCAGCAGTTACCAACATGTTTAACAGTTCAGTCTTAGTGCATTCAATCTTATTCATGTGGTAGTTTACTATAAACTGTCCAAATAAATCAGGAAGGGATTGAAGGATCAGATCTACTTGCAATTCCTTGTGCATGTTCATACCGAGCTTCTCAAGCTCCTCCACGTCCTTGATCATAGTCAGACTATGATCATGGATAGACTGCCCCTCGCAACTCAGAACAATTTTGAGATTTCTAAGCCAGTCTCTGTAATTGGTACCGGTCAATCGGTTGGTCTCAAGAATACGGGTCAAAGGGTTTGAGGCTGACATTATGATCTGCAGAGAGTAAAGATTCTAGTTAGACTTTTGTACTTGATCCTAATCTGTTCTAGGATCTTTTAGAACAAATGTACCTCCCACTATTTTCACGAATTTCTCACACTCCCCTGGTAGGAAAACGAAAATCCTACACGACTAGGATTTCTAGTGGGTACTGCGGTCCCACCGATTTACATAGCACCTCACCTAACAGTTATTGGTGACACATAAATAGATGAGTGTACAACTCTTGTACAATGCTTCTCAAGCATGTTGCAGTGCTACTTGGTCTCTAAGTCATGAAGACCTTACCTAACAGTTATTGATCTCATTTCTTAGTTAAGTCAGACCCACCGTATAACCGTAGAAATAAAGTCCTCATTGGGTCCTCACCTAACAGTTATTGGTGCCCAACCCCACCTTTATCCTCCAACATCTCATGTCTATAGAGAGGTCCAGCCCCCCGATGCAACTTGCCCACTATGTCCAGCCAAGACAAGTCAACATCAGAAAGACCTTAGCAACTCTACTACGGTGGAAGACCTATGGACTTAATATCGGTTAATCAGGTCTTAGTGTTTGCAACCTTGAGCTCTTCATAAGAGGTAATCGATCAATTGGCCAGGTAAGTAGGTGGGAGGCTCCCCTTACTCAGAGAGTAAGGTCCTAATTAAGTAACCACCTTTCATGCTTTCCTAGACACCAATTAGATCAATTAATCTAATATGACTCGCTAATGTTGGTTCACTTTCGACTTGATTGAGGAGGTTTTAATTTAGGTCTCAATTGGATTTGCTACATCACATGTAAACCTATCTACCCCATTCTCATTCACATCACATGCAAACCGCACATCGCAGGCAGTTATAATCGCAGCATCAAATAAAGCTAAACTTTAAATAGGTGATGATCATGAATTCTAATTAGGTCATATTACAAGCACATGCACGTCAATCGATCAACAAGTCTTCAACCCTTGAATTGGTTCCAAGCCTTCTTGATTCGATCCTTGATCAACTCTTGATCCAATCGCCATCAACCGCTCAGATCGCCGTTCATCTCATGCACCATCTTCGACTTGATCGTTGACGTACATCACATCACAGAAATACAACCAGATATAAAATAAAAATAATAATAAATTACATCCCCTTTTAGGAGGCATGCAGGCCTCTCAAAATATCAAATAAGATGCATGCAAGCATCTGAAAAATTACATGACATTACAGATCACATCGTAGGTCATTATATTTGATACCAAAAGGGTTTGAATCCTATGATCATCACCACATGCAACAATTATACTTTTCAGATCTGAAACCTAATTGATTATGTTATGACATAGGTTGCTGATCATGCTAATCATGATTCTAAACTTTGTAATCTCATTAACAATGCAAATAGAATCATCATTTTATCACATAAAAATCAGCATGCAAAAATCAGCAATCCTTAAAAATTCTGCATGCAGAAAATTTCAGCATACATATTCTTTTAAATTTCAGATCTAACATGCCTATTTATAATTAATTCTAACCTTAATCTACGAAGCCTAGGCTCTGATACCACTGTTGGAAACCTGCCTATGCCGCAGAAAATTTCAAAAATTCAGATGGCAGCGGAAGAGGCATGCGCGGGATCAACCGTTCATCGCATGAACATTGTTTCAAGATCGTTCGTAGATATATTAGAATTAAAAACTTTTAACTACATTAGGAAGATCAGATCTTCACCTTGTGCTGGTAGATGATCACCGCAAACTGAAGTTCGTGATTTAGGATGAAGGTTCGCTTGAAGCCGCACAAGCGTCCGGCCTCTCGGGTATCCACACGAAGTAGAGGACCGATCAAGGCTTCCTTGTCTTCCCGGGGTGCTAGCTCCCTTGCAGAGACTTTTTTTGATGGCTGATTTTTTTCCTTCTAATCAACTCTTGATTATGCTTGGAAGGAGGAAGAAGAAGAAAGGATCTTTGGAGAAGAACCAAAGGCTGGACACAGCCTTTTCTTTTACCTACGTTGGAAGAAGAAAGGGAAGGGGAGGAGGCCGCCAAGGCCTTCTTCTTTTTCCTCCTTGGTTGCGGTTTAAGACCAAGGGAGGAGAGGGGGCGTACGACTGAAGAGGAGAGGGCTTCCAATTCCCTAGGGTGCCGCCCCTCACCTCCTTTTAAAGGCATCTAGGGCTCCTACAATTTAGGAGCTCTTGATGTTTTACCAAGAGGGGCACCGGCCCCACTTGTGTTGCCGCACCAAAGAAGAAAAGGAGGAGGGGCGTGAGCCCCTCCTTCTTATGTTGCCCTAAGGAGGATTAGGATGCCCCTATTTGGTTTAGTCCTAATCCAATTAGGGTTTCACCAAATCATGAATCAATTGGGTTCAATCTATGCTAGTCCTAATCCAATTAGAACTTGAATGAACCATGACTCAATTGAACTCTTCAATCCTAACCCAATTAGGAGTCATGTTGATTCATTAGATTAATAATTAATTAGGACTTAAGAAATCCTAATCCAATTAGGACTTATTTAATTTTAGTCCTAATCCAATTAGGACTCTAATTTGAATTTGAAGTCCTACTCCAATTAGGACTTCTAAGAATCCTATTCTAAGTAGGAATCCAAATTGAATTCAAAATCCTAATCTAATTAGGATTATTGGAATCCTATTCTAAGTAGGACTTCCAGTCCTACTTCAAGTAGGATTCCCAGTCCTAATCCAATTAGGACTTCCGAAATTCTACTCCAAGTAGGATTCGTGTTTAAGTCCAATTAATTAATTTCCATTGTTCCTTCTTCAACTGATCATCAATCAGATTGATTACTCGTGATTCATAATCACATTTCAACCATCGGATTGGTCAATACTTCTAGTGTGTGTGACCCCATAGATTCTATTCTGACTGGTAGTGAGATATATTGCGATCTCTATCACAATATCATTGAAAACTCCTTTCAATGGGTTGGAACGATTCCAACTCAACTCATTAGGGTTTATCGATCATCGAGATATTTCCTGTGAGTCTCACCATCCACCAGTGACACCTAGCAGCATGTAGTGGCTACCCAGCAGAATGGAATGATGAACCTCTAGGTGCAGTTGTCGTGTGATACAGTCCTACTATCGTGGATCCCTACAGGACGGAGGTCATGAACAACTCGTCAAACCCCATCGTCTGTCATATGTCAAGATTTATTAGACTTAAGCTCGAGAGTGGAAAACTTTTTCTCCACTGTACAATCTGCCTCGACCGCGGTCTTACGAACTCAGTCTTATAAATCACATAGGATCTCTCCTTATCTATCAAGGTCGATAGATTCCTTATAGGTGCATACCCTACTCCTATAGTGAACCTACTGCAGCCAATCTACACTGCATGGACCCATATGGCTAGAGACCATATATGTGTGCAGTCAAACTACAATAACCTCACTGTGAGTAGCCGAAACATCGTAGGTCAAAGGACTAGTCATACTACTGCAATATCAAGCATGTCACTGACGAGTGAATAGACATCCAAGTGACTTTTTGTCTTGGTCACGCTCAGTACCCTTGTTCTTAATAAGCACCTGCACTATTACTTCAGTGTCGCCACACCGTGGATTCGAGTCTCATCCATCCATAAGGAAAGCAATGTGTGCACTGATCGGATTGATCACCGTCCTCGTGATGATCCATTGATCAGGAGCATTCAGAATTTCATCACCAATGATGCATGGCTCAAATTCTTAACTCTTAAGAATATGCATCATCATCTTATTAATTCTTGGACGATTCATAGACACATAAACAATATGAATGAAAAAGATGCCTTTTATTTATTCAATAATAAATAGTCAAGTACAAAATTATGTCCTAGAATTAACAATGTGTCAGCCAGATTGGCTTCTAGGGCATACATCTAACATTTAATCCATTCGGATGGGTCAACTAATGTCCATACATCATTGACCTTCATGGATTTCATTTCAGATTGCATGGATCCAAGCCATTTATCAGAGTCATACCTCTGCATTGCATCCATATAAGTGATCGGGTCCTCATCATTTTCATCAAGTTCGACAGGATCCCCATCCCGGACCAAGAAACCGTAGTATCTGTCCGACTGACGTGGTACTCTACCTAATCGCCTTAATGGTGCATCTAAGATGGATTTTGGATCTGATCAAATCAAATCTGACTCAATTGGTTCAGTGGATGGTGTTGGATCTTCTATATGTTGAACTTTTCTAAGTTCTACATTAGAGCTACTTCTTCCTTCTCCAAGAAATTCTTTTTTCAAGAAAACAGCTTTATTGCTTACGAACAACTTTTGTTCTTCGGCAAGGTAGAAATAATATCCTTTAGTCTCTATAGGGTAACTGACAAAGAAACATTTGTCAAATTTGGCTTCAAGTTTGTCTGCTTTTAAACGTTTGACATAAGCCGAACACCCCCAAACTCTAAAATGAGAAAGTACCGATTTCCATCCCGTCCACATCTTATGTGGTATTTTATTCACAAATTTACTTAGACCTTATTAAGTATATAACAGGCTGACTCAAGTGCATATCCCCAAAAGGATATGGGCAGATCAGCAAACCCCATCATGGATCGAATCATATCTAATAGAGTTTGATTTCTCCTTTCTGACACCATTATATTGCGGTGTACCAGAAGAAGTCCATTGGGAGAGAATCCTATTTTCTTCTAGATATGTTAAAAACTCACTCGTGAGGTATTCACCTTCTCGATCTGATCGAAGAGTTTTAATACTCTTTCCATTTTATTTTTCTACTTCATTACGATATAATTTGAACATTTCAAATGATTCAGATTTATGTCTCATTAAATAGACATAATCATACTTAGAAAGGTCGTCTGTAAACATAATGAAATATGAATACCCACCTCTAGCATTTGTGCTCATTGGCCCACATACATCAGAATGTACAAGGATCAATAAGTCACTGGCTTGTTTAACTTTTTTGGTAAAAAGTGATTTGGTCATCTTACCAAGAAGACATGACTCGCAGGTTGTCAATGATTCACAATCATTAACATTGAGGATTTTCTCTTTACTTAACCTGTTCATCCTGTTTTTGTTAATATGACCTAGCCTATGATGCCAAAGGTAGACATCCTAAGGCGCTTACTTCACTTGTACATTACATTAACAGGCTGTGATAATATATAAATTCCATTGCTCAAATGTCCATGTATTACAGTAACACCATTCATAATAATATCACAATAATCTCTTTTTATTGAAATCTCATAACCATTCATAACCAAAAGGCCTACAGAAATTATATTCAATAAAAAACTTGGACAAAAGTGACAGTCACTTAAGATAATTTCTTGAGAATTGAATACAAGTTTCAAACTTCCTAAAGCTAGAACTGGAACTGATCTTCCATCTCTAACATTCAGGAATCTTTCGCTTTCTCCAAATCTCTCACTGACTTGTAGTCCCTACAACGAATTGCAAATATTAAAGGGACTACCGGTATTCAATATCCAAGTCAAATTATCACACATTGAGAAATTACAAGGTGTTATCATATAAGTACCTTGATCAGCAACTGATTGCATCTTTCTCTTTTGCCTGTTTGGATCAAGGAAGGCAATATACTAAGGATAGTTCCACTTTCAATATCCTTGCTTCTTGCAGAAGAAGCACTCTGCCTTACTTTGATCAGCCTTTATCTTTTTCGTCTGACTTGGCTTAGCATGTTGCACCTTTTTCTTTTGATTCTTATTTTTCTTCTTCCTTTTCTTAAAGGTACTACGACCCCTGGACGAACTTTTCACTAAATTCTCCGATCCTTTTAGGAGTTGGTGATCCTTCTCAAAAGTTTGTAGTAAACATAATAATTGGTGATAATTTACTACCGGTTTCGTTATACGAAAGTTGGTGAGAAATGGACGGTACGAACCAAGAAGAGAGTTCAGTATAGCATCTTTCCCCAATTGATCATGTAGGAAAAATTCGAGAGTGCCTAGGTGCTCAATTAACTCAATCATGTACAATACATGATCGGTCACCGAAGCCCCGTCCTTCATACGTGCGCTGAAAATAGCACAATTGGTCTTGTGCCTTTCAACGTCGTCAGGAATACCAAAGGATTCGTTTAACACTTGAACAATCTCTTCAGGCTGCGCATTCTCAAACCTACGACTGAACTCATCGTTCATTGCAGCAGGCATAATACAACGAACAATGATACGGTCACTGAGCCACTTTTGATAAGTGTCTCTGACTGTACCCTATGCATTAGCAGCGGGCTGTTCAGGTGCCGGATCCGTTATCACATAAAGGATCCATTCATGCTATAGCACTATCTTAAGTTTTCTAAGCCAGTTGTTAAAATTAGGTCCAGTCAACTTGTCATTATCCAACAATGAACGAAGTGACAAACTAGTGGTCATTTCTGCATAAAAAGAAAATCGGCTATCAGTATATGAATTGACAATACCCTAAAGACTTGGACTTTAGTCTAAAGGTCATTCCACTATTTTATACAAATTTGTAGCCTCTACCTCAAATTCGAAGAATTACACTTAACTCTTTAGTGAGCACTATGTCAATCCTAAAGGATGAATTTTGATGATTACAAAATACTTGAGATGATGTTATGTACTAATTTTGTTAGCTTAATTGTGAAGTTTGATAAGTCAAGAAAAAAAAAGAAATGAAGCACCGCAAAATCATAAGTTCTTCGCAAACACTTCATTGGATATGTTCTAAAAGAAAAATGATCTTAATCTAATGCATGGAGATCAAAGATGAAGCCTAAAATTTTCTGTCTGAAAAACTTGAGTCAACTCCTAAGCGAAAAGGACAAGTTTAAGTTGACTCTGGCATATTTTCATCAAGTGGCATAGTCAATGAGTCGACTCTCGCATTACAAGAGTCGACCCTTGTGTAGTTCAAATTTAACAGAGAGCCTTTACCACCTTAGACAAAGTTTGAAGAGTCGATCCTTGTTCCAAATGAGTCGACCTCCGAAATTGAAGAGTCGACCCTTGCGTTTGAAGAGTCGATCCCAGTTCAGTCTCAATGTCAGACAAACAAAATTATTGGATGAGTCGACCCTTGTGTTTAAAGAGGCGATTCCTGAAGAAGATGAGTCGACCCTTGTGTTTAAAGAGGCGACTCCTGAAGAAGATGAGTCGACCCTTAAGGTTAAAGAGTCGACCCTTTGAAGTTATAATAAAGAGCCAACTCAATATCTTGATGTGCCGATCCAGGACAAACATGAGTCGATCCCTGAATTACATGAGTCGACCCTTGTACTGCTGGAACCACAACGGAAAGCTTGCAACAACTTTTGTCTTCTTATGTAACAGAAAAGATTTCCATCAAAACAGAAAGAAAAGAATTCAAATCCCTCTGGATAACTCGTCTATAAATTCAAGAGAACCTTAGAAGGGAAACAACAAGAATAGAGAGAAATATTCTGTCAAGTGAGAAAAGTTTCTGCAAAAGAAGGAAAAAGCTAAAAAGTTCATCATCCTCACCAGAACTCATCTGAAACTTACTCCTGTGAGAAAATCAGTCGAAGCTTCTCATTGAATCGAGAAGAGCTGCTGCTTAAGTATTGGGACATTCTTCCACAGCCATCTTCTTCATCGGCTTCAGCTTCTATTTTTATTGATTCATTCTATATATTCTGAAGCTTTAAGTTTTCTGGTTATAGCTTTCATTTATTTGGATTAACTATTGCTGTAACAGTTTCATTCATTTGAAACTTGTAAAGGCTCTTCCAAGCTTTGATTGGAAGTTGCTGCATCGGGAGTATTCAGCGAGAAAAATAGTTTCTGGTTGGTTTATCTGAAAACCAACTGGGTTGTTCGTGAGCCCGGGAAAACAAACAGTGTAAAATTTTTGATTGGTTTGTCTGAAAATTAACTGGGTTGTTTGTGAGCCCCGAAAACAAACGGTGATAGATTTTCGATTGGTTGCCTGAAAAAACCAACTGGGTTTTTGGTTGTGAGCCTGGAAAACAATCACTGTAATCTGGTAGGTTATAGTGAAATCTCAAGCTTTGCTTAGGGAGTGGGCGTAGGTGCTGGGAGTGCACCAAACCACTATAAACCTTGGTGTTTGTGTGTGTGATTTATCTCTCTTCCTCCACTACATACTTCTGATTGCTTTCCTCATCTTATTCACTACTTCATTTATGCAATCTTATTTCCGCTGCTAAATCTCCAAGTTTTTGAAAGATAACAGTAACTCACATTCTTCACACGTTTAATTTTAAAAGATCCAATTCACCCCCCCTCTTGGGCTGCACCTCTGGGCAATAAGTGGTATCAGAGCCTGGTACTCATAGTAACTTTTTGATCCACCAATCAAGAGTTAAAGGTTATGGCAGCCACTATGGGATCCTCTGTTGCCGAAGGATAATCTACCAACAGACTACCTCTTTTCAATGGCACAAACTTTACTTATTGAAAAGCTCGTATGCGTATTTTTATTCAAGCACTTGAATATGATTTATAGACTGTTATTGTCAATGGACCTCACACACCAACTAAGATTATAGATGGCATCACCTTATTTAAACTTGAGATTGAATGGGATGACCATGATAAAAGAATGGCTCAGCTGAATGCAAAAGCCATGAATGTTCTTTACTGTTCTTTAGATACAAATGAGTTTAATCGTATATCTATTTGCATGACTGCTAAAGAAATCTAGGATAGGCTGGAATTTATACATGAAGGTACTAACCAGGTCAAAGAATCTAAAATCAGTATGCTAGTGGATAAATATAAATTATTTAAAATGGAAAATAGTGAGTCTATAACTAAAATGTTTACTAGATTCACTGATATTATAAACGGTTTGAAAAGCCTTGATAGATCTTACTCTAATAGTGATCCTATTCGAAAAAATCTTAGGTCTCTTCCTAGAGCATGGGAAAAAAAGGTCACTGCCATCCAAGAAGCCAAAGATCTCAACTCTCTCCCACTGGAAGAACTGTTGGGTTCCTTAATGACTCATGAGCTTTTAATGAAACAGAACCTTGAAGAGGACGAACCCAAGAAGCATAGAACCATTGCTCTTAAGTCCACTCTACATGAAGATGAGAGCGAGGATTCTGAATCTGACAACAGTGAGGAAATGGCCTTGATTACAAGAAGGTTTAGAAAAATTTTCAGAAGAAATAGAGAAAATTTCAAGAAAAGGCCTGTAATCAAGGAGGAGCAAAACAAAGAAAATAATCATAACGAGCAATATGTTTGCTACGAGTGCAAAAAGCTAGGACACTTTAGAACTGACTGTCCTCTATTGAAAAAGGCTCCGAAAAGATTAAGGAAGAAAGCTATGCTGGCCACTTGGAGTGACAGTGATGAATCTAGCTTTGGAGAAGAAAAACAGCAACAAGAAGCTGCAAAACTGTGTCTAATGGCACACGAAACTGAGGTAAATTTGAATACTGAATATGATTTCACTTTCGATGAACTTCAAGTTGCTTTTTCTGAGCTTATGATTGAATATAAAAAGCTTAGTTTAAAGAATAAGGAGCTGAAGATTAAGAACCAATTATTGGAAAAAGAAAATACTCTGCTTCTGGATAATAAGAAGGAACTGCATGAAAAAAATCAGAAGTTAGCTAAAGAAGTTGGAAAACTGAAACCTATAGTAGATAAATTCACCCTAAGCTCTGAGAAATTAAATCTAAGTCTAGAAAGTCAAAAAGCTGTCTATATAATCCTTGGAGAAAACAGAAATCATTGAAAAACATATTTGTGAAGCCAACTTATGTTCAACCGAAATCTACACTATTTAAGTTAGATAAACTGAAACAAGAATACACTGCATGCAATCCTAAAAGCCAAAAACTTGTAAGTAATGTTTCAATTAAGAAAATATGGGTTTCAAAGGGAACCATCATTGCTAACACTCAAGGACCCAAGAAAGCTTGGGTACCAAAGATAAAGAATTAAATTTCTATTTTGCAGATGTGTCTAGCATCCCATGCATCAAACAGAAAATGGTATTTGGATAGTGGGTGCTCTAGACACATGACAGGGGATGAATCCCAATTCATGTCCCTCAAAAAGAAAGATGGAGGAATGGTTACCTTTGGTGATAATGGAAAAGGCAAAATTTTTGGTATTGGTAATATTCAGATTACTCCAACAACTTTTATTGAAAATGTTTTATTGGTAGATGGATTAAAACATAATTTGCTAAGCAATAGTCAATTCTGTGATAAAGGATATGTTGTGACTTTTGAATTATCTATGTGCTTAGTTTCAAGTACGAATGACAGTGGTGCAATATTTACTGGACATAGACATGGAAATGTGTATTTGGTTGATTTAGATCAAATACTCATGAAAAAAATGGATTGTTTGGCAGCTATGAAAACCAAAAATAGTGAAGCTAGCTGGTTATGGCATCGAAAATTAGCTCATGCAAGCATGGACTTAATTTCAAAACTTATCCAAAAAGAACTTGTTTTCGGCTTGCCTAAATTATTACTTGAAAAAGATAAAATCTGCTTTGCATGCCAACTAGGAAAACAGTGTAAAGTTTTTGGTTACTTTGTCTGAAAACCAACTGGGTTGTTTGTGAGCCCGGAAAACAAACGGTGATAGGTTTTTGGTTGGTTGCCTGGGAAAACCAACTGGATTTTTGGTTGTGAGCCTGGAAAACAAACAGACTGTAATCTACTGGATTATAGTGAAATCTCAAGCTTTGCTTGGGTAGTAGACGTAGGTGCTGGGAGTGCACCGAACCACTATAAACCTTGGTGTTGTGTGTGTGATTTATCTCTCGTCCTCCACTGCATACTTCTAATTGCTTTCCTCATCTTATTCACTACTTCGTTTGTGCAATCTTATTTCCGTTGCTAAATCTACAAGTTATTGAAAGATAACAGTAACTCATATCCTTCACACGTTTAATTTTAAAAGACCCAATTCACCCCCCTCTTAGGCTGCACCTCTGGGCAACACACTAGAACCCAATAGATCGCATATGGGTCCGAGTGTGTCTCGGCCAACCCATATGCACCTATTGGTAGGTTCTGAACCAATTATTTCACTAAATAATTTCTAGTGATAATTTTGCCCCAGTCTCTTTGGCAGGCGTGTGGCGCCTCCACCAAAAATTCTGATTAGGTCCAACCATTAAATGATAGGGTTCCGTGTAATCTACTAATAGATGACCAAGCTTGAGTATGGCTCGGTCCATCTGATCACCTATTGAAGGTACACTCGACTCATCATATATTGAATGACAATTTTCATGCCCGATAAGCACCAGGCGTGTGGCGTCTCCAATGATAATCAAAATATTGGACTCATTATTACCCAACTTAATGAGAGGCTATGACCTAGTTATCCCCATAACTATTTTATTTTAAGAACCTAATAATTTTAGAGAATTTGATTCAATTGAGAATAGATGAGAAGAGCCGGTTAATCTAGATCCTTCCACTGACTTCATCAAGTTAGATTAATAAGAACTAAATTCAATTTGGTTAAGGAGACACCTAAATCAGTCATACTAATTTTCCTTAAAGACATGGGTCAACTCAAATCATTAAGTGATCTAATCAAAATATGATTGACTATGTCAGCCAGGTAAGTGAGATCGGTGGAAGGGATATGCCATTAACTCGACAAAGACGAATCAGTGCAAGTAGCTCCTAATTAAAAAACCACCGGTCAAAACTACCAAACTTATCTTAGACACCGACTGATTAATCAATTTTGATTTGATTACTCAAATGACTCGGGCTCAACCTCTGAGCCTCAATCAAGTTCCATCTTGGTCTAATCAAAGACATGGAATTTGATCAAGTACAACTATTGTATTTGATCTAGAGTTTTTTTGACCTAATCTAGTTACTACTTAATTAGATTTGATCAATTAACTCTAATTAGACCATGTTTAATTCTAACCCTAGGTCTAACCCAATCTTAAGAACTTGATTTGAGCTAACCCAAATGCCCCAAGAATTATGCAATGTCATTGAATTGAGTTCACAATTCTAGATCTAGGTTTTCATATCACTTAATTCTTAATTAAGTGTAAGCGTATAAAAATTTCAGATCATTGCATATTCTTTTAATTACATATTAATTACAAAGTTTTAGTTCTTATAACTTATTTTTAGATCTGAGATTTGCAATTAATCATGTTTATTTCAGATTTAATTCATGTTTAAATCTTAGATGATTTATGTTCATATATCACATATACAAACTAATACGAATTAACTTAAACAACATACGTCATATGCATTTATTTTCAGATTTGATTTGTTATACAAAATTAGAAAATAAATGAATCATAAATTTTATTTAGATCTAATCTAAACAAGTTTATGATTTCAGATTTTTTCATGTTCTTTATATCACATATACATCAACATGTATTTACCTAGATCTCATGCATCACATGCAACTGATTTTCAGATTTGATTAATCATGCAAAATCAGTAACTAAATCATTCATAAATACTCTTTAGATCTGATATAAATATATTTATAAATCTCAGATTTAATTACAAAGATTAAAACAGATTTTAATCTACCTTTCGTTGTTCATCTTCAAGGATCAATCACAGTGGCACCCCTACACGCCATAGGAGATCCCATCGAATGGAAAAAGAGGGTAACGAACCCTTCTTTCTCCTATGATCGGATGGCCTGGTGATTAATCCAATTAGATTACTAAACTACTCAGATTATTACAATTGCTTTAAGCATAAATAGTTTAAACATTCAATGAATCTTAGCTCTGATACCATTGAAAGGAACCCTTGCGGGCTTTATGCATTTATTTTCAAAAAAAATTATAGTGAAAGCATTTAAAAATTAAACTATTTAATTTTCATGCATGCTAAAGATCAGATCTCTACAACAAAAATAAAAACCATGATTTAAATATTTATGTAAAGCATAAAATAATAATTGTATGTCTAACATACAATTCTGAAATTTCAGTAATCTTGAAATTTTAACAACCATGTCTAAGATCTAATCTTAACTTTAATGAGATCAAATCTCATACCTAATTTCTTGGAGGTCTTGGATGATTTCTTGATCATGCTTTGCAGCCGCACACGTGTCCGGCCTCTATAGATTGTTCACGCGAAGCCCTAGGTAGATCATCTTCCGTGGGAGTGCTACCTCGCGTAGGAACACTGCAGTGGCGAAGCTTTCTCCTTCTAAATACTCAACCTATGATTGTTCTTCAAGGAGATGGAAAATGGACATGAGGAAGAAGGAGAAGAAGGGATGGAGGCCCTTAGAAAATTTTTTCAAAATTTTTTGAAAACTCTAAATATTGTATATTTTGAACCCTAGGCGTGGGGGCCTTTTATAGCCAAAAGACCCCCGCACACCTCACACCTAATTTTGCTAATTAATTTGCCTGATAAAATCCCTAAAAAATTATGGTGATTTGGTAGCTAAGAGGAGATAAACATATCCACATTTTGTCATTTTCAATCCCTAAAAGATAGGAATTCATGCGTCCAAAATTTGGCCGCAAACCACCCTATTTCAAGCGCCATGCAATCCCTACAAATTAGGAAATTCATATAAATCTTTTTAGGAAGATTTGAGGTGCCATTTTTATAAGAAATATAGCCCCATGCCTCCTCTCTTCTCACACCAATTTTTGGCCAAAAATAAAGAGGATAGGCATAAGAAATCTTAGGGATAAATCAAGGTGTCATTCTTCTCCAAAAAGGATAAGGATGGGTTCCTAAAATTTAGGAATTCTTCTCCTTATCCAATTCTGATTATTTGGACTCATAATTGTTAGGAATTGTATCCTAAATGTCAATCGTCAGCATATTGATGATTGAATTTTGTAAATGAATTGACAAATTAATAAAGTATTATTTGGCATTATTCATTATTTCATCTTCAAATGAACTCTTATATGATGAAGTCCTTAGGACTTATGTTATGATAAAGAAGGATTTATCTTTGAGTCCTTAAACTTGTTCATGACCAAATGATATGTTGTTACTAGGACGACAACATTATCGAGATTAGGTCGTTGTGTGACATATACGTTGGTTGTCCTCTTAACCAAGGAGTGTGGAGACACTGGTATGCCATACAGGTGAAGTGTAGGAGTACATTTCACTGAACGTGATCAATTCAGGAATGCTCTACTGTCGAGAGATGTTCCGAGTGGATATGGGTATAAGTTTGGCCCTCTGACCTAAAACCGCAACCTGTGACTAGCAAGCAACTCACTGTACTTTGGTACCGGACTACCTAAATTTCTAATTCAGTGACGGAAGGTCACTGGGTGCAGTCAAGTACTTGCGTAGTCAGTTGTGAGTTAAGATCGAATTGACCCCTCCTGAAAATAGGAGATAATGTCTTGTGATTAATTTAGTAAAACCTTGGCCAGGGTAATCTCAGTGAGGAGTCACGGGATATCTAAAGTTAATCACATAATGGATGTACTAATTATAGGGTTGACAGTGAGCTCTAAGTCATCCTGGCATTAGGAGTCAAAGGGATTAAATTATACAGTAACCATAGTCCAGGGTTTCAGAATATTTGCTTCGCATATATTCGGCCTATCCGGACGTCGGGTACCATTGCTAGATGGTCACATCGATTAGTATAGGAAGACGTTCCTATACTACCGGCTTAGGTTCGAACCTATGAGGTCACACGCATAGAAGTTTCTACGTTGATCAAATGGCTGATTGATGATTAAGAATCATTCAGGGATAATTTGATCAATTCGATTGACAAATTATCCAAAGCAAAAGTTGCATTAAAATAATTATTAAATTATTGGAGGACTAATTAGCAATTAGATTGCTAATGAACTCAATTTGATTGAGTAATTGGGCTTAGGTTGAGCCAAATTGAATAGGATTCAATTTGGGCTGCATCAGGGTTTGACCTAATTGGATTGGGTTCAACCCAAGTAGATTGAGCTTGACCCAATTGATGGGACTTGACCCAATTGGATTTGGCTTGATCCAAATCAATTAGAAGACCTTATTTGATGAGGATTATGAGTCCAAAGAATTAGAATTGGATAAGAAGAAGAATCTCTAAATTTTAGGAACCCATCCTTATCTTCTTGGAGAAGAATGACACCTTAATTTATTTCCAATATTTTCTATGCCTATCCTCTTTATTTTTGGCCAAAAATTGGCGTGAGTAGAGAGGAGGCATGGGGCTATAATTCCTATAAAAATGGCGCCTTAAATCTTTCTAGAAAGATTTAGATGAATTTCCTAATTTGTAGGGATTGCATGGTGCATGAAATAGGGTGGTCTGCGGCTGAACTTTGGACGCATGAATTCTTATCCTTTAGGGATCCAAAATGCACGAAATTTGGATATGTTTATCTCCTCTTAGCTGCCAAACCACCAGAATTTGTGGGGGGATCTTTTGGCTATAAAAGACCCCCATGCCTTGGGTTCAAGATATACCATATTTAGAGGTTTCAAAAAAATTCTGAAAAATTCTCTGAAGGCCTCCATCCCTTCTTCTCCTTCTTCCTCACGTCCATCCTCCATCTCCTTGAAGAACAATCAAAGGTTGACTGTTTAGAAGGAGAAAGCTTCAGCCATTGTTGCGTTCCTGCGCGAGCTAGCACTCCCACGGAAGACGATCTACCTAGAGCTTCGCGTGTACTTCTCATAGAGGCCATTCGTGTGCATGGCTGCGAACTCAAGGATCAGATCCATAAGTTTCTTCCATCATAAAAGGTATTAATCTCACATCAATATTTTATTTTGGAGTCAGGGTCTAGGTCTGATTCCCCAAGATTTTACCCTCCTTTGGGGCTCCTCACAGAGTTATCTCCAGAATCCATTCGATGGATATTCGGAGATTAATCGGAATAGAG
Organism: Phoenix dactylifera; assembly: GCF_051530095.1. Classification (NCBI taxonomy): domain Eukaryota; kingdom Viridiplantae; phylum Streptophyta; class Magnoliopsida; order Arecales; family Arecaceae; genus Phoenix; species Phoenix dactylifera. Next base: position 22,101,806 of record NC_143191.1, read on the forward strand.
TTCTTAAGTTTCAGATCTGATAGTTAATCATGCATAAAAGTTTTAGCATAATTGTTTAAATGATTCCGGCATAATCCTATGTATTCTTAAGGTGCTGATTTCTAGATTTGATTTTGTAAGCATGCATGAATTAAATTGTTTGATTCGGTTTTTCCGCTGCGTTTTAAAACTTAAAAAGAACTATGTATGGATTGATCCCCCTTATGAAGGGGTACGTAGGCAACCCGATCAGGTTCAGCCATGGTTTTATAAAAAAAAAAAATCAGCATGCTTAATACTGAAGAACCTAGGATTCACTTTCAGTGGTATCAGAGCCAAGTTTATGTTTAAACTTTTATGTTTTAATTTTTGCAATTAAATCTGAAATCATGAGCATACTTAGATTAGATCTAAAGTATTTTTTATGATTGATTTAATTGTTGATTATGCATGATTAACTAGATCTGAAATTTTGGATGCATATGATACATGTTTGTGTTAGGATTAGTAACATGAATAAATCTGAAATTATAATATTGTTTAGATTAGATCTAAATAAAGTTTATGATTCATATGATCTCTGATTTTAATGAACAAATCAGATCTGAAAATAAAAGTAAAAAAATAAATAAATACATAAGATGTATGTTGTTTGTATTAATTCATGTTGTTATGTATATGTGATGCATGAACATTAAATATAATGACTTAAACATGAATTAAATCTGATTACATGTGATTAATTACAAAAACTCAGATCTGAAATATGTTTTAAGAACTGAAAGATTGTAATTAATATGTAATTAAAAAGAAATATGCAATGATCAAAACTTTCATAAGTCTAAACTTAATTGAGAATTAAGTATTATGAAATAGAATTGTAACTCAATTAATTGACATTGCATAATTCTTTGGGCATATGGGTTAGCTTGAATCAAGTTCCTAGGATTGGGTTAGACCTAAGGTCAGAATCATACATGGACAAATAGAATTAATTGATCAAATCTAATTAAGTAGTAACTAGATTAGGTCAAGAAAATTCTAGGTCAATTTACAATAGTTGTAGATGGATCAAGTCCATGTCTTTGATTAGACCAAGATGGAACTTGATTTAGGCTCAGAGGTGTAGCCCGAGTCATTTGAGTAATCAAATCGAAATTAATTAACCAGTCGGTGTCTAAGGTAAGTTTGGCAGTTTTGACCGGTGGTTTTTAATTGGGAGCTACTCGCACTGATTCGTCTTTGTCGAGTTAATGGCATATCCCTTCCACCGATCTCACTTACCTGGCCGACATGGTCAATCACATTTTGATTGGTTCACTTAATGATTCGAGTTAGCCCATGCCTATAAGGAAAATCAGTTTGACTGATTTAGGTGCCTCCTTAACCGGTTTGAGTCTAATCTGATTTGGTGAAGTTAGTGGGAGAAATTAGACTAACCGGATCTTCTCATCTATCCTAATTATGAAATCTTCTAAAATTATTTGGTCCTTAAAATGAAATGGTTATGGGGATAACTAGGTCATAGCCTTCCATTAAGTTGGGTGATAATGGGTCCAATGTTTTGATAATTATTGGAGGCGCGACACGCCTAGTACTTATCAAGCATTGAAATTGTCATTCAATATATGATGAGTTAAGTGTACCTTCAATAGGCGGTCAGGTGAGCCGAGCCACACTCGGGCTTGGTCGTCTATTAGTTGATTAGACTTAACCCTATCATTTAATGGTTGGACCTGACTAGGGTATTCGGTGGAGGCGACACACGCCTGCCGAAGAACCTAGGGCAAAATCATCACTAGAAGTTGCTTGGTGAAGCAATTGGTTAAGAACCTACCAATAGGTGCATATGGGTTAGCCGAGCCACACTCGGGCCTATATGCGATCTATTGGGTTCTAGTGCTCACTAAAAAATTAAGAGTAATTTTTCGAATTGAAGATAGAGGCTACCAATTTGTATAAAATAGTGAGAGTACTTTTAGACTAAAGTCCAAGTCTATTGAGTTTAATCAATTTATATACTAATAGCCAAAGTTTTTTTTAATGCAGAAATGGCCACTAATTTGTCACTTCGGTCATTGTTGGACAATGACAAGTTGACTGGTCCAAACTTTAATAATTGGCACAGGAAACTGAAAATAGTACTAGAGCATGAAAGGATCCTTTATGTGATAACGGATCCAGCACCTGAGCAGCCCGCTGGTAATGCATCAAGATCAGTCAGAGACACTTATCAGAAGTGGCTTAGTGACCGGATCACTATTCGATGCATCATGTTGGCAGCAACGAGCGATGAGTTTAGTAGGCGTTTTGAGAATACGCAGCCGGAAGATATCATTCAAGTGTTGAATGAATCATTCGGTGTTCCTGACGACGTTGAGAGGCACAAAACTAATTGTGCCATCTTCAGCGCCCGAATGAAAGATGGGACCTCGGTAACTGATCATGTACTGTACATGATTGAGTTGATCGAGCATCTAAGCTCTCTTGGCTTTCCCCTTCATAATCAATTGGGGAAGGATGCCATACTAAACTCATTGCCTGGATCATACCGTCCTTTTCTGTTGCCCAGAGATGGTCACCCAAGAGGGGGGTGAATTGGGTGTTTTAAAACTTTTTGTCTAATTAAAACAAGACACACAAGTGTATGTGCTAAAGTAAAAATAAAGTTATAAGTACAGTCAATCGCAAACACAAAGATTTATAGTTGTTCGGAGCTTCCACTGCTCCTACATCCACTCCCCAAACACCTTTGGGAATTTCCACTATAATCAGCGATTACAGTCCGGTAGTTTTCCGAGTGCACTACCCAACTCGTTGTTTTACCCCGGGCTAACAATAAACCCTACAATTTCCCAATTTAACCTAGCCTTGGGACGCCTATCCCTTGTTCCAAGTCCCTTGACTGGAACAAGCACAATAATCAAATGTTTTACAAAGATTTAAAAGCTCTTATGAAAGCAAGTATAACAATGAAAAGCAACAAAACCGGAAGAACCCTTTTTGCCGTTGGAAGCGTGGGTAATGGTGGTTCTTCCGATGTGGATCGCGTTGGCTTGAATGCGAGCTTTGAATGCCGAGTGGGAGTGAGTAGTTGAACACGAAATCAGATGAAGAAAACTTGAATGCACTTGATTTCTTCTCTTGAAAGCACCAACTCTCTTGAACCTCTTTTTCTTTCTTCTCTCTTGAATGATCTTGTGTTTGGTTGGTGAGAAGTTGTTTAAAGGCACTTAAAAGCTCCCTTTTATAGCCCTACAAGCAATAGATCCGTTAGACACAAAGATATTACCGTTTGAAATTCAAACAAACCTGCAAAAGTGTGTCAGTCGCGTCCCAGGCGCTCCGGAGACGTCTCCGCTTGACCGCGAGACGTCTCGGCTGTATAAAAATTCTTTTGACGATGTTTGGAGTCGACTCGGTGCTTTTTGGGGTCGACTCTGAAGAAGAATAGCTCGACTTTTTATTTTTCTGTTTTTCTGAGAGAGTCGGCTCGGCACTTTACGGGGACGTCTCGGGATGCTTGTGCTTTATAAATGGAGATGACTCCGCGACGTCGGGGACGACTCCGTAGTTTTATCAACGAAAAACAAGTCCTCTGGAATCCCTGAGAGAGTCGACTCCGCGCTTTCTGGGGACGTCTCGGGATGTTTGCTTTTTATGCATGGGGACGACTCCGCGTCCTTCGGAGACGACTCGCGCGCATCCCTTGAAATCGGCCTTTCTGCCATCTCTGAGAGAGTCGACTCCGCAGAGTCGGGAGTCGACTCCGACCCTGCGAGACGCCTCGCCAGGTGCCGGGGACGTCTCCAGACGTGCCAGTTCTTCCTCTACGTGCCAGAGACGTCTCTGGGACAAACCGGAGACGTCTTGGCTGTCCCTGATCTGTTTTCTTTATCTCAAAAAATCTTCAATAAATCCTTGAAAAATATGGGAACATGCCTTGACAATTCTTAACAATATTCTTAGTTAAACACCTGAAATCCTCAAATAAATTGTTAATATAAAGGAAATTATACTCTAGTGTTTTGTATTCATCAAAATCCATTAGGGGGTCAACAATCTCCCCTTTTTTGATGATGACAAAACACTGAGTATATACAAAATTTAAAATTTAAACATATACACAGTATTTGTTCATATGTACAAGTATTGTGTTTTGGTTAGAGCTAGATACAGTATGCATAATTCAATATAGTTAACTTTCAGTTCTATCCTTATGCATAAGTAATGATCTTAGTAGCTCTTGAGCAATTTTGGCATATCAACTAGATTTGAATCAAGTTAAAATGTAAATTAATGAAATAAGACAATTGAAAGCTAAATACTTTTGACTCCCCCTTTCTTTTTCAGAAGGACAATTGTCTTAAAGCCAACATTCTTCAATTTTATCTTTTCATTTTGTTGATTCTAATTAAACTTTCAAGTATGAGTGTAAATTTTGTATTTTGCATTCCATTTCCATATTGGTGGTTCTACTCCTCCTTTTTGTCATCAACAATGAAGGGGACAAATTTTCCTTGGGTGCCTAAAATACGATGCCTATTAGAATTCAGCATTCATATTATAATGAAACAATCAATGATTTCCAAGTTATTGCCATCCATGAATTCAGCATTCATTTTACTCCCCCTTTGGTTTGGAATTCATTTCAGACCTTTTGAATGCAGTGAATATAAGTTGTGCTCCCCCTATTTCATATGCATTGACAAGTTGGCAAAATAGTAAAGTGGTTGCACATTGTCAAATTTGAACATTCTCATGGCACATCACAGAATTAGAAACATGCACCAAGATTCAAAAGGAAGTGTATGACATTCATATATCATTGCAATCATTTGAAGTCATTACAAGGATAAAAAGAAAACTATTACAAGTATAAAAGGCCATTACAAGTATTGATTGCTAATACAAAAGAAGAAGTTTCAAATAAGCCTAGGGTTTTACAAAAAGATGAACCCTAGATGTCCACAAAATGTCCCTCACCGGCGACCACGCTCAATAGCCCCAGCAGCAGCCTCTATAAATCTATTTATTGAATCCATTAGGGTTCTAAAGTGTTCTCCCTGAGATTGATTGAAGGCTGTCACTAGTGCTTCAAACTCATGGGTTGCCCTGTCAATCCTTCCTCTAAGTTGGGCAGCCACACTGCCCACATTTCCTTCAGGACTTGCCAACTCTTGAAGACCATCCGATATGATCTTCAAATCAGCCTGTATCTCACATGATCTTCTTGTTTGGTTTGTTGCCACACAAACCAATTCTGACGCTATAGCTTCTATCTGAACTTTGATTTCCTTCAATTCTTCTAGGAGTGCTTCATGTGAGGTACGAATGGGAGCTAACTCAGCAGAGATTATTGATCTCATCTCTTTCCTCATCTGCTGGCACATCATAGATGCTAGGGTGTGCATCTGCTCATCTGATAAGGACAATGATCCACTAGCTGGAGGAGGAGGCACTGAAGTGGATGGTCCAGCCGAGCTGGAAGGTACATCAGGAAAGGCCATAGGACTATGTGGAGGAGAGAGGTGGTCAGGCTCCTGATGTTGGATCTCAGGCTCTATGGTTTGGGATTTTCTTTTAGAGACCTTAACCCAAGACCCATCTTTCTTGTGAAACTCCATCCTATGTAATGTGCTCTCATTGTAATAATCAGTGTTTCTTAAAGATTTTTCTGGCTCATTTTCAGGGATTGGAACCCAAAAGTGTTTGAACAGTAGGGTGAAGACCATCCCATATGGTATGCTAAATCTAGAATACCTATGACATATGGAGATGTAGTTCATCATGAGCCTAGGGAGGTTTAGGGGAATCCCTAGCAAGATGTGGTGCATGATGGCTAAGTCTCGCTCCGAAACGAAATCGAAGCGACCGGTTTTTGGAAACAAGACCCGGTTAACTATGCTCAAAAGCAATCTCATTTCGGCATTGAGGTCTTGGGACTTAACTATGTCAAGAGGACCGCAGTCCTCTCTACCTAAAATTAGGTTTAGGGCAATCTCCCTTTGGGGATGTGAGGTCGGAGCCTCACCGTACTTGGGTATTTGAAACACACTAGATAAAATGTCTTCATTGATCTCTACCAATGTGCCTCGGATATATCCAGTGTACCCCGAGTTTTCTAAGGCCATATTGCTAAAAATTTCTCTCATTAGGCTGGGATAGGTTGACATATTTAGGGAACATAGATGTTCCCAACCTTGGGCACGGAGTGTCTCTCCAATAGAGAACTCCTCACTAGCTAGAAACTGAAAATCTATGTATCTACCTGTGGTTACTGTGCGATTCGCACAGGAGGGGGTCACGATTGGCGGAGCAACCGGAGGAGACGGCGCGGAGGGCTCTTCCCTCCGTTCTTCGTCGTCATTTGCTACCCTAGGACGCCTCCCACCCATTCGCCTAGCTTTCTTAGGTGCCATGGATTGGAAATCTAGGGAAATGGGGAGAGATTTTGGTTTGGTTTGTGGTGGAGAGAAGATGGAGGCTAGGGTTTCGATTTTCGTTGGGGACGAAGGAAGGCAGCTCGGGACGGCTCGAGCTGTTTCGACCTATTTTAAAAACTTTCATTCGGTCCCCGAGACGTCTCCGCGACTAATGCGAGACGTCTCGCCGGGGGGACGTCTCTGTGATTTGCCAGAGACGTCTCCGGCACTGAAAAATTTCAGAATGATTTTCTATCTTTTCCTAATTTGTTTTATTCAACTACAATAATCAGTGTGATTTCTTTTGGTGAATATAGAGTGAGCTTGCTTGTGATTCTTCCCCTTAATAATACATCCTATAAAAGTTTGATAATGATTTTTGAATTATCAATATTGAAATGAGGAATGTTTGACCAAATTTCGAATGCCTATGAAATAGGCTCTGAAAATATCTCCATGAAGAGTCCAAGGGAGGGTAACCATCCTCCGAAAAGTCAAACAATTCGTCATCTAACTTTGATAGATTTATGTTTTCACTTATTAGGCACTGGGTTTGCTATATGTGACCTTGAAGTGTATTATTAGTTTGAGTAGCATTCATATGTATCTCTAGAGCTTACAAAGCATTGCATTACAAGTTCAATCTATTTGTTAGGATCATACAAGCACAAAGCATTCCTTAAAAAATTGAACCTATCTTTACAAAGGGATATCGGCCAATTGATTTTCAGTGCATACATACTCAATCAATATATCATTTTTCAGCACATGATCCCTTATAAAGTGATGCCTAATCTCTATGTGTTTTGATTTAGAGTGTTGGACAGAATTTTTTGTTAAATTAATTGCGCTTGTATTATCACATCTAATTGGTATGTTGTCCATTTTGATACCAAAATCTTCAAGTTGTTGCTTAATCCAAAGAACTTGGGCACAACAGCTTCCGGCTGCAATGTACTCAGCCTCAGCTGTGGACAATGCAACTGAATTCTGTTTCTTGCTAAACCAAGAAACCAAGTTAGCACCCAAGAATTGACAAGTACCACTTGTGCTTTTTCTGTCGAGTTTGCACCCGGCAAAATTAGCATCGGAATAAGCAATTAAATTTAAATCAAATTGTTTAGAATACCATAAGCCTGCATTAGATGTCCCTACTAGATATCTGAATATTCTTTTAACAGCTTGCAAGTGTGATTCCTTAGGACATGCTTGGTATCTAGCACACATGCAAACACTGAATAATATGTCTGGTCTACTAGCAGTAAGGTAAAGTAAAAACCCTATCATACCTCTGTACAATTTGCAGTCTACACTTTTACCTTTTTCATCTTTGTCAAGCTTGCAACTTGAGCCCATGGGTGTGCTGATTTCCTTTGCATCCTTCATCTTGAACTTCTCCAACATTTTCTTGATGTATTTGGACTGACTGATGAAGATGCCTTCCTCTGATTGTTTTATTTGTAGCCCAAGGAAGAAGTTGAGCTCACCCATCATGCTCATTTCAAATTCTCCCTGCATAAGCTTAGCAAACTCTTGACAAAGACTATCATTAGTAGCACCAAAAATTATATCATCCACATAAATTTGCACAAGCAATAAGTCATTCTCTTTTCTTTTAATGAAGAGTGTTTTGTCTACATTTTCTTTTTTAAATTTATTTTCAATTAGAAAATTACTTAATCTTTCATACCATGCCCTAGGGGCTTGCTTAAGTCCATACAATGCTTTATGCAATTTAAAAACATAATCTGGATGTAAGTGGTTCTCAAAACCTGGAGGTTGTCCTACATAAACTTTCTCCATTATATAACCATTTAAAAAGGCACTTTTTACATCCATTTGATAGAGTTTGAAATCCATGAAGCATGCATATGCCAAAAGTAGTCTAATGGCCTCTAACCTAGCAACAGGAGCAAAAGTTTCATCAAAATCTATTCCTTCCTCCTGATTATATCCTTTGGCTACTAGCCTAGCTTTATTTCTTATTACTATTCCATCTTCATCTAGTTTATTTCTATATACCCACTTGGTGCCTATAATTGAAACATTAGGGGGTCTTTTCATTAGAGTCCAAACTTGATTTCTTTCAAATTGGTTTAATTCCTCTTGCATAGCATTTATCCAACTTTCATCTTTTTCAGCTTCTTCTAGTGATTTAGGCTCTATCTGTGAAACGAATGCAAGATAATTACTAGTGTTTCTTAAAGAGGATCTTGTCCTTATCCCTTGTGAAGGATCACCAAGGATTAGATCCCTTGGATGACTATGTGCATACCTCCATTCCCTAGGAAGATCTTGATTTCTCGCTGGAGATTGATCTTCTTCATCTTGCTGAATTGTATCTTCTTTGATTTCATCCTCATGTTGTTTGTCTTGTATGGAGAATTCCTTCACTCTATCTTCAAGTATACCTGCATCACCATCTTCTTCTTTTCTAGAAGAATCTCCATTAGCTTCATCAAAAACAACATGAATGGATTCTTCAACAATGAGAGTTCTCTTGTTGAAGACCCTGTATGCTCTACTAGATGAGGAATAACCTAAGAAGATCCCCTCATCTGATTTAGCACTAAATTTACTTAGATTGTCCTTTCCATTATTTAAAATAAAGCAGCGACAACCGAAAACATGAAAGTAGCTTATATTGGGCTTCTTATTTTTCAACAACTCATAAGGTGTTTTCTTTAAGATAGATCTAACTAAAGCACGGTTTAAAATATGACAAGCAGTATTTATTGCTTCAGCCCAAAAGTACTTTGGTAGATCCGATTTGCATAACATGGTACGAGCCATATCTGCTAGTGTGCGATTCTTCCTTTCTACCACCCCATTTTGTTGGGGTATCCTAGGAGCCGAGAAATTGTGATTGATACCGTTTTCTTCACAAAATTTTTCAAAATGCTGATTTTCAAACTCGGTACCATGATCACTCCTAATTGCTTTTAGTTTAAGATTAAGTTCATTCGAAATCCTATTATGAAACTTGATAAAAGCGGGAAAGGACTCATCTTTGTGGGCAAGAAATGAAACCCATGTAAAACGTGAAAAATCATCAACAATTACAAGACCAAACTTCTTACCCCCTAGACTAGCAGTTCTAGTGGGTCCAAATAAATCCATGTGAATTAGTGCTAGGGGTTTTGATGTTGAAACTATGTTCTTAGACTTGAAAGAACTTCTTGTTTGTTTTCCTAGTTGACATGCAACACAAATTTTGTTCTTTTCAAAGTCTATTTTTGGTAGTCCTTTGACTAGATCTTTTGTAATCAATTTAGAAATTAAATCCATGCTAGCATGCCCTAACCTACGATGCCATAACCAGCTAGTCTCATTGACCTTGGCATCCATGGCTACAAGACATTGGCCATCTTTCATGGTGAGATTATCAAGATCTACCATGTAAACATTTCCACGCCTATGTCCCATAAGTATGATCTCATTGTCAATTGGACTACTAATTATGCATAGGGAAGATTCAAATGACACTTTAAACCCCTTGTCGCAAAATTGACTTATACTTAATAAATTATGTTTTAATCCATTAACTAACAATACATTGTCAATAAATGAGGAGGGTGATATGGAGATTTTACCAACGCCAATGATTTGACCTTTAGCATTGTCTCCAAATGTGACTACTCCTCCTTCTTTTGATTTCAAGGTGACGAAAAGACTCTCGTCACCGGTCATATGCCTTGAGCAACCGCTATCAAGATACCATATTCTCTTTTTGCTCCCGGCTGCAAGGCATACCTGCAAAATAATCATGTGAAGCTCTTAGGTACCCAAGTTTTCTTGGATCCTTCTTGGTTAGTGTAGTTGGTTCTCTTAGGCACCCACATTTTAGTTGTGTTTTTACGCTTTACAAATGTATTCTTGTTAGTTTGAATTTGAATGCAAGAATAGGCTTTATGTCCACTTTTCCCACAATGAAAGCATGTAGGTTTTTCAGTTTTGATATCTTTTGCTTTCACAAAAAAGTTCTTTAGATATTTTTTTTGTTTGCTAGTTTTGTATCCTAATCCGGCTTTATTAAAAACAGCTCTTTGATTGGATAGAATAAGATTTAATTTTTCAGAGCTATGTGTAAATTTCTGCACAATTGGTTTGTACTTGTGTACCTCATCTTTAAGGTCCAAATTTTCTTTAGCCAATTCTTCCTTATCATTTTTAAGGGATTCAACATTTTGTGCAAGTGAGGTATTACTATTGAGTAGGAATTTGACTTTTAGACTTAATTCCTTAATGAGTGTTTTTGCCGATTCATTTTCAATGCTAAGTTTTGAATTTTTATTCTTTAGGTCAATGATGTTATCATTCTCATAGCCCTCCTTCTCAATCAATAGGTTTTTAATGTCATCCTTTAGTTTTTGATTGGAGGCCTTTAATTCTTTATTTTTTTCTCCTAACATACCACAATCACTCATGAGCTCTTGGAAAGCTTCATGTAATTCTTCTAAAGTAAAATCTGTAGTTGAGCTTTGACATACCTCATCGTCGTCGAATGCCATGAAACACAAGTTGGCGGTCTCTTCCTTCTCTTCCTCGGAGGAGGATGTGTCACTATCATCCCAAGTTGCTTTCAACGCCTTCTTCTTCTTCTTTCCATAGTGCTTCTTCTGTTGAGGGCATTCGGAGCGGATGTGTTCCGGTCTCTTGCAATCATAACATATGATTGGGTCTCTTTCTTTTTATTTTTTCTTTTCCCAATCATTTCTCCCTCCAAACTTCTTTCTTGGGAAGGGTTTCCTTCTTCTCATGAATTTTTTGAACTTCCTTACTATTAATCCCAAGTCTTCATCTTCACTTTCCTCTTCACTCTCACTGCTTTCTTCTTCACAAACACTTGAAGTAGCCTTGAGGGCGATTGTCTTCTTCTTTGGCACATCTTCTTCATGTTGCTTCATTGTAAGCTCATGCGTCATCAATGAGCCCAATAGTTGTTCAAGTGCCAACGTGTTGAGGTCTTTAGCTTCTACGATCGCCGTGACCTTCGCTTCCCAAACTTTTGGCAAGGACCTGAGAATTTTTCTCACAAGTTCTGAGTTAGTGTAAGTTTTACCCAAATTCTTTAGACCATTTATTATATCAGTGAAGCGTGTGAACATGCATGAAATAGTTTCGTTGGGTTGCATCTTAAATAACTCATATTTGCGAACTAGAATGTTCACTTTAGACTCTTTGACTTGATTGGTACCCTCGTGGGTAACTTCAAGCCTATCCCATATTTCCTTGGCGGAACTACAGGTGGAGACTCTATTAAACTCATTTACATCTAGAGCACAAAACAATGAGTTCATGGCTCTAGCATTGAGTTGAACCATCCTACTATCATTCTCATCCCAATCCTCCTCAGGTTTGGAAACTTGAATGCCATTAACTATGTGAGATGGTTCGTGTGGTCCCTTAATTATAACCCTCCACAAGGCATAATCTTGTGCTTGAATAAAAATTCTCATTCTAATCTTCCAATAGGAATAATTTGTCCCATTGAAGAGTGGAGGTCTATTGGTTGCCTGCCCCTCAGCAGGGACATTGTTGAAGGGTGTTGCCATCTTGATCTTTGACAAAGACGGTTAAGTCTTCAAGAATACACAGAGCACCTGCTCTGATACCACTTGTTGCCCAGAGATGGTCACCCAAGAGGGGGGTGAATTGGGTGTTTTAAAACTTTTTGTCTAATTAAAACAAGACACACAAGTGTATGTGCTAAAGTAAAAATAAAGTTATAAGTACAGTCAATCGCAAACACAAAGATTTATAGTGGTTCGGAGCTTCCACTGCTCCTACATCCACTCCCCAACACCTTTGGGAATTTCCACTATAATCAGCGATTACAGTCCGGTAGTTTTCCGAGTGCACTACCCAACTCGTTGTTTTACCCCGGGCTAACAACGAACCCTACAATTCTCCAATTTAACCTAGGCTTGGGACGCCTATCCCTTGTTCCAAGTCCCTTGACTGGAACAAGCACAATAATCAAATGTTTTATAAAGATTTAAAAGCTCTTATAAAAGCAAGTATAACAATGAAAAGCAACAAAACCGGAAGAACCCTTTTTGCCGTTGGAAGCGTGGGTAATGGTGGTTCTTCCGATATGGATCACATTGGCTTGAATGCGAGCTTTGAATGCCGAGTGGGAGTGAGTAGTTGAACACGAAATCAGATGAAGAAAACTTGAATGCACTTGATTTCTTCTCTTGAAAGCACCAACTCCCTTGAACCTCTTTTTCTTTCTTCTCTCTTGAATGATCTTGTGTTTGGTTGGTGAGAAGTTGTTTAAAGGCACTTAAAAGCTTCCTTTTATAGCCCTACAAGCAATAGATCCGTTAGACACAAAGATATTACCGTTTGAAATTCAAACAAACCTGCAAAAGTGTGTCAGTCGCGTTCCAGGCGCTCCGGAGACGTCTCCGCTTGACCGCGAGACGTCTCGGCTGTATAAAAATTCTTTTGACGATGTTTGGAGTCGACTCGGCTCTTTTTGGGGTCGACTCTGAAGAAGAACAGCTCGACTTCTTATTTTTCTGTTTTTCTGAGAGAGTCGGCTCGGCACTTTACGGGGACGTCTCGGAATGCTTGTGCTTTATGCATGGAGACGACTCCGCGACGTCGGGGACGACTCCGTAGTTTTATCAACGAAAAACAAGTCCTCTGGAATCCCTGAGAGAGTCGACTCCGCGCTTTCTGGGGACGTCTCGGGATGTTTGCTTTTTATGCGTGGGGACGACTCCGCGTCCTTCGGAGACGACTTGCGCGCATCCCTTGAAATCGGCCTTTCTGCCGTCTCCGAGAGAGTCGACTCCGCAGAGTCGGGAGTCGACTCCGACCCTGCGAGACGCCTCGCCAGGTGCCGGGGACGTCTCCAGACGTGCCAGTTCTTCCTCTACGTGCCAGAGACGTCTCTGGGACAAACCGGAGACGTCTCGGCTGTCCCTGATCTGTTTTCTTTATCTCAAAAAATCTTCAATAAATTCTTGAAAAAATATGGGAACATGCCTTAACAATTCTTAACAATATTCTTAGTTAAACACCTGAAATCCTCAAATAAATTGTTAATATAAAGGAAATTATACTCTAGTGTTTTGTATTCATCAAAATCCATTAGGGGGTCAACATTTTCTCACTCATTTTCATATGACAAAACCTGTAGTGAATTATCACCAATTGTTGGGGTTACTACAGACGTTTGAGAATGATCACCAACTTCTTAAGAAGACGGTGAACTTTGTGGGAGGTTCATCCAAGGGTCGCCCCTTTAAGAAAGAAAAAAAGAAAAATAAAATCCAAAAGAAACAAGTGCACCATGCTCAGCCTAGTCAGAAAAAGAATAAAAAGGCTGATCAGAGCAAGGCGGAGTGCTTCTTCTGCAAGAAGCAAGAATATTGGAAGAGGAACTGTCCTCTTTACATTACATCCCTCGATCCGAATCGGCCTAAAAAAAGTGGGCAATCAGTTGCCAATCAAGGTACTTATATGATAACACCTTACAATTTTTCTATTTGTGATAATTCGACCTGGGTATTAGATACCGGTAGTCCTTTTAATATTTACAATTCGTTGCAGGGGCTACAAGTTAGTGAGAGGTTTGAAGAAGGAGAAAGGTTTCTGAATGTTGGAGATGGAAGATCAGTTCCAGTTCTAGCTTTAGGAATTCTTAAATTTGAATTCAGCTCTCATGTAAATGTCCTTAGTGATTGTCACTATTGTCCAAGTTTTTTATTGAATGTCATTTCTGTAGGCCTTTTGGCCAAAAATGGTTATGAAATATCAATAAAAAAGGATTATTGCAATATCATTTGGAATGGTGCTGCTGTAATGAATGGAACTCTGAGTAATGGCATTTACATTTTGTCACAGCCTGATCATGTAATGTACAAGTCCAATAAGCGCCCTAGAATAGATAATGTCATGGATGTCTACCTTTGGCATCATAGGCTAGGACATATTAACAAGAACAGGATGAACAGGTTAAGTAAAGAGGGAATCCTCGATGTTAATGATTGTGAATCATTGACAACCTGTGCATCATGCCTTCTTGGTAAAATGACCAAATCACCTTTTACTGAAAAAGGTGAACGAGCCAGTGACTTATTGACCCTTGTACATTCTGATGTATGTGGGCCAATGAGCACAAATGCTAGAGGTGGGTATTCATATTTCATTATGTTTACAGACGACCTTTCTAGGTATGGTTATGTCTATTTAATGAGACATAAATCTGAATCATTTGAAATATTCAAATTATATCGTAATGAAGTAGAAAAACAAACTAGAAAGAGTATTAAAACTCTTCGATCAGATCGAGGAGGTGAATACCTCACTAGTGAGTTTTTGACATATCTAGGAGAAAATGGGATTCTCTCTCAATGGACTCCTCCTGGTACACCACAGTATAACGGTGTATCAGAAAGAAAAAATCGAACTCTGTTAGACATGGTTCGATCCATGATGGGGTTTGCTGATCTGCCCATATCCTTTTGGGGATATGCTCTTGAGTCAGCCTGCTACATTCTAAATAAGGTTCCAAGTAAGTCTGTAAATAAAACACCACATGAGATGTGGACTGGACGTAAGCCGATGCTCTCTCACCTTAGGGTTTGGGGGTGTCCAGCATACGTCAAACGTTTGAAGACAGACAAACTTGAACCCAAGTCTGACAGATGTTTCTTTGTTGGTTATCCTAAAGAAACTAAAGGATATTACTTCTACTTTGCTGAAGAACAAAAGTTGTTCGTAAGCAATAGAGCTGTTTTCTTAGAGAAAGAATTCCTTAGTGAAGGAACTAAAAGCTCTAATGTTGAGCTTAGGAAAGTTCAACATGTAGAAGATCCGACACCATCTACTGAACTAGTTGAGTCGGATTTGATTAGATCAGATCCAGAACCCACATTAGATGCACCATTAAGGCGATCGGGTAGAGTACCACGTCAGCCGGACAGATACTATGGTTTCTTGGTCCGGGACGGAGATTCTATCGAACTTGATGAAAACGATGAGGATCTGATCACATATATGGATGCAATGCAGAGGTATGACTCTGATAAATGGCTTGGAGCCATGCAATCCGAAATGGAATCCATGAAGGTCAATGATGTATGGACATTAGTTGACCTACCCGAAGGGATTAAACCCATAGGGTGTAAGTGGATATTCAAAAGGAAACGGGGTGCAGACGGAAAGGTAGAGACCTATAAAGCCCATCTGGTTGCCAAGGGATATCGTCAACGTTATGGTATTGACTATGACGAGACATTTTCTCCTGTGGCAATGCTGAAATCCATTCGGATTGTGCTTGCGATAGCAGCACATTTAGACTATGAAATCTGGCAAATGGATGTAAAGACCGCATTTCTAAATGGAGATTTAGAAGAGGAGGTATATATGATACAACCTGAAGGTTTTACATCTACAGATGAGTCTAAGGTGTGCAAGCTACAAAGGTCCATTTATGGATTAAAGCAAGCTTCACAGAGTTGGAATATACGTTTTGATAAGATAATCAAAACATATAGCTTCATTAAGAATGAAGAGGAACCTTGTATTTATAAATGGGCAAATGGTTCAGTTATTATATTTCTTATTTTGTATGTGGATGACATTCTTTTAATCGGGAATGACATTCCTGCATTAAAAGGAATAAAGGTTTGGCTATCATCTCAATTTGCCATGAAGGATTTGGTAGAAGCATCTTACATCCTAGGAATGAAGATCTATAGAGATAGATCTAGAAGATTGCTTGGATTATCCCAATCCACATACATTGATACTATACTGAAAAGGTTCAGTATGATTAATTCCAAGAAAGGCTATCTTCCAATGGGCCATGGAATTAACCTCTCTAAAAGGGATTGTCCGACAACCTCTCAAGAAAGAGAGAGTATGGATAGAATTCCATATGCTTCGACAATGGGATCTATATTGTATGCCATGACATGTACTAGACCAGACGTGGCATACTCACTAGGAGTAGTGAGTAGATACCAGTCTGATCCAGGTAGCAACCACTAGAAGGTTGTAAAAACCATCCTTAAGTATTTGAGAAATACTAAAGATCAGTGGCTTGTCTACGGTGATTCTGACTTAAAACTTGAGGGATATACCGATTCAAGTTTTCAGTCAGATCAAGATGATAGCAAGAGCGTGTCGGGATATATCTTCACTCTTAAGGGTGGGGCTATCTGCTGGAAGAGTTCCAAGCAGCATATAGTTGCAGATTCTACATGTGAAGCAGAATACATCGCAGCATCTGATGCCGCCAAGGAAGCTGTATGGTTGCGAAAGTTCATCACCGAGCTTGGAGTGACACCCTCCATTGATGGTCCAGTTTCTATATTTTGTGATAACACTGGAGCCATAGCTCAGGCAAAGGAACCAAAAGCACATCAGCGGACCAAGCATATTCTGCGACGCTATCACCTGGTTCGAGAGATTATAGAACGAGGTGATATTGATCTTCAAAAGATTGACACAAAAGAAAATCTGGCTGACCCATTTACCAAAGTCCTCGGCATCAAAGAGTTCAACGAACACAAGTCGAAGATGGGTATTAGATACTGTGCCGATTGGCTTTAAGCTAAGTGGGAGTTGTTGGAAATTGTATCCTAAATGTCAATCGTCAGCATATTGATGATTGAATTTTGTAAATGAATTGACAAATTAATAAAGTATTATTTGGCATTATTCATCATTTCATCTTCAAATGAACTCTTATATGATGAAGTCCTTAGGACTTATGTTATGATAAAGGAGGATTTATCTTTGAGTCCTTAAACTTGTTCGCGACCAAATGATATGTTGTTACTAGGACGACAACATTATCGAGATTAGGTCGTTGTGTGACATATACGTTGGTTGTCCTCTTAACCAAGGAGTGTGGAGACACTGGTATGCCATACAGGTGAAGTGTAGGAGTACATTTCACTGAACGTGACCAATTCAGGAATGCTCTATTGTCGAGAGATGTTTCGAGTGGATATGGGTATAAGTTTGGCCCTCTGACCTGAGACCGCAACCTGTGACTAGCAAGCAATTCACTGTACTTTGGTACCGGACTACCTGAATTTCTAATTCAGTGACGGAAGGTCACTGGGTGCAGTCAAGTACTTGCGTAGTCAGTTGTGAGTTAAGATCGAATTGACCCCTCCTGGAAATAGAAGATAATGTCTTGTGATTAATTTAGCAAAACCTTGGCCAGGGTAATCTCAGTGAGGAGTCACGGGATATCTAAAGTTAATCACATAATGGATGTACTAATTATAGGGTTGACAGTGAGCTCTAAGTCATCCTGGCATTAGGAGTCAAAGGGATTGAATTATACAGTAACCATAGTCCAGGATTTCAGAATATTTGCTTCGCATATATTCGGCCTATCCGGACGTCGGGTACCATTGCTAGATGGTCACATCGATTAGTATAGGAAGATGTTCCTATACTACCGGCTTAGGTTCGAACATATGAGGTCACACGCATAGAAGTTTCTAGGTTGATCAAATGGCTGATTGATGATTAAGAATCATTCAGGAGTAATTTGGTCAATTCGATTGACAAATTATCCAAAGCAAAAGTTGCATTAAAATAATTATTAAATTATTGGAGGACTAATTAGCAATTAGATTGCTAATGAACTCAATTTGATTGAGTAATTGGGCTTAGGTTGAGCCAAATTGAATAGGATTCAATTTGGGCTGCATCAGGGTTTGACCTAATTGGATTGGGTTTAACCCAAGTAGATTGAGCTTGACCCAATTGATGGGACTTGACCCAATTGGATTGGGCTTGATCCAAATCAATTAGAAGACCTTATTTGATGAGGATTATGAGTCCAAATAATCAGAATTGGATAAGGAGAAGAATCCCTAAATTTTAGGAACCCATCCTTATCTTCTTGGAGAAGAATGACATCTTAATTTATTCCCAATATTTTCTATGCCTATCCTCTTTATTTTTGGCCAAAAATTGGCGTGAGAAGAGAGGAGGCGTGGGGCTATAATTTCTATAAAAATGGAACCTTAAATCTTTCTAGAAAGATTTAGATGAATTTCCTAATTTGTAGGGATTGCATGGTGCATGAAATAGGGTGGTCTGCGGCTGAACTTTGGACGCATGAATTCCTATCCTTTAGGGATCCAAAATGCACGAAATTTGGTTATGTTTATCTCCTCTTAGCTGCCAAACCACCAGAATTTTTTGGGAATTTTATCAGCCAAATTAGTTGGCTAAATTAGGTGTGATACGTGGGGGGATCTTTTGGCTATAAAAGACCCCCATGCCTTGGGTTCAAGATATACCATATTTAGTGGTTTCAAAAGAATTCTGAAAAATTCTCTGAGAGCCTCCATCCCTTCTTCTCCTTCTTCCTCACGTCCATCCTCCATCTCCTTGAAGAACAATCAAAGGTTGACTGTTTAGAAGGAGAAAGCTTCAGCCATTGCTGCGTTCCTGCGCGAGCTAGCACTCCCACGGAAGACGATCTACCTAGAGCTTCGCATGTACTTCTCATAGAGGTCATTCGTGTGCGTGGCTGCGAAGTCAAGGATCAGATCCATAAGTTTCTTCCATCATAAAAGGTATTAATCTCACATCAATATTTTATTTTGGAGTCAGGGTCTAGGTCTGATTCTCCGAGGTTTTACCCTCCTTTGGGGCTCCTCACAGAGTTATCTCCAAAATCCATTCGATGGATATTCGGAGATTAATTGGAATAGAGTGCTTAAGTTTCAGATCTGATAGTTAATCATGCCTAAAAGTTTTAGCATAATTGTTTAAACGATTCTGGCGTAATCCTATGTATTCTTAAGGTGCTGATTTCTAGATTTGATCTTGTAAGCATGCATGAATTAAATTGTTTGATTCGGTTTTTCCGCTGCGTTTTAAAACTTAAAAAGAACTACGTATGGATTGATCCTCCTTATAAAGGGGTACGTAGGCAACCCGATCAGGTTCAGCCATAGTTTTATAAAAAAAAAAATAAATCAGCATGCTTAATACCGAAGAACCTAGGATTCACTTTCAATAATTCTCATCAAATAAGGTATTCTAATTGATTTGGATCAAGCCCAATCCAATTGGGTCAAGTCCCATCAATTGGGTCAAGCTCAATCTACTTGGATTGAACCCAAACCAATTAGGTCAAACCCTGATGCAGCCCAAATTGAATGCTATTCAATTTGGCTTAACCTAAGCCCAATTACTCAATCAAATTGAGCTCATTAGCAATCTAATTACCAATTAATCCTTCAATAATTCAATAATTATTTTAATGCGACTTTTGCTTAGGATAATTTGTCAATCGAATTGACCAAATTATCCCTGAATGATTCTTAATCATCAATCAGCCATTTGATCAACCTAGAAACTTACATGCGTGTGACCCCATAGGTTCGAACCTAAGCCAGTAGCACAAGAACAACTTCTTGTACTAATCAAAATGACCATCTAGCAATGGTACCCGACGTCCGGATAGGCTAAATGATTGCAAAGCAACATTCAAGAACTCTTGGACTATGGTTACCGTATAATTAATCCCTATAACTCCAAATGCTTAGGACGACTTCAGAGTTCACTGTCAACTCTTTAATCAGTTCATCCATAATGTGTTTCAACTTTACAAATCCTGTGACTCTTCACAAGGATTACCCTGGCCAAGGTTTTGCTAAATTGAACACAAGGGCATTATCTCATGTCACCAGGAGGGGTCAATTCCATCTTGACTCACACCAATTTCGCAAGTACTTGACTGCACCTAGTAACCTTCTGTTACTGAATTAGAAACTCAGATAGTCCGGTACCAAAGTACAGTGAGTTACTTGCTGGTCACTATGGTGATCTTAGGTCGGAGGGACACATATACCCATATCCACTCGGAACAATCTCTTGACAGTAGAGCATTCCAAAATTGATCACGTTCAGTGAAATGTACTCCTACACTTTACCTGTGCGACATATCAGTGTCTCCACACTCCTTGTTTAAGAGGACAACCAACGTATGTGTCACACAACGACCTAATCTCGATAATGTTGTCGTCCTAGTAACAGCATATCATTTGACCGCAAACAGTTTTAAGGACTTGAAGATAAATCCTCCTTTATCATAAAATAAGTCCTAAAGACTTCATCATATAAGAGTTCATTTGAAGATGTACAATGCAATGATGAATAATGTCAAATAACACTTTATTAATTTGTCAATTCATTTACAAAATTCAATCATCAACATACTGACGATTGACTCTTAGGATACAATTCCTAACACTCACCACTTCATGACTCCTTTTCAGATGAACAATTATTTGAGGTACAAATTAAAACACCTTGGTTTGCCAACATAGTAAAACTATCTTGCCGTAGGATAAATTTTCGATCATTGGTCCAAGTAGGACAAGGACCGATTCTTTTCACAAGTCAAGTTCTACTTTTGGGATGACCCCGATCTGTTTAAGTACTGTCCTGATCAGGTAATCCATCGATGTGTGCCTGAATGTGAATTTCAGAGTATTCTTAATTTTTGTCATACCCAAGCCTATGGGGGGCAATTTGGGGGTAGAAAAACTGCAGCTAAAATCTTATAAAGTGGATTTTGTTGGCCCTCATTGTTCAAAGATGCTCATAATTTTTGCCAGACCTGTGAGCAATACCCACGAATGGGTACAATCACCCATAGAGATATGATGCCACTTAACCCCATTTTAATTATAGAAATTTTTGATGTCTGGGGTATTGACTTCATGGGCCTTTCCCGCGTTCTTTCGATTTTGAGTACATTCTTGTCGGGGTTGACTATGTATCGAAGTAGGTAGAAGCAATTATCATTAGGACTAACGATCACAAGGTTGTGGTTAAGTTCTTACAAACAAATATATTTAGTCGCTTTGGCACGCCCTGAGCTATCATTAGTGATGGGGGATCACATTTCTGCAACCGATCTTTTGAAGCTTTGGTTCGCAAATATTCAATCACCCATAAAGTTGCCACCCCGTACCATCCCCAAACAAGCGGGCAAGTTAAAGTTTCCATATACATCTTAGAGAAAACAATACGCCCCGATAGAAAAGATTAGTCTTAGAGGTTAAATGATTCTCTCTGGACTTATCGTACTGCTTATAAGACCCCTATTGGCATGTCTCCTTACCGACTGATTTTCGGTAAAACTTGCCACTTAATGGTAGAACTTGAGCATAGAGCTTTTTGGGCCATTAAAAAGTTTAACTTTAATATGGCAGCAGCTGGTTCTAACTGGAAACTTCAACTAAACGAGCTTGAAGAGTTACGGAATGAGGTATATGAAAATGCCAAAATTTACAAGGCAAGGACTAAGGCTTTTCATGACAAATCCATTAACCGTAAGTCTTTCGAACCTAATCAAAAGGTTTGGCTATTCAATTCTAAGTTGCGTCTCTTCCCTGATAAACTTCGCTCTAGGTGGGATGGCCCCTTTGTAGTTAAGAAGGTTTTTCCTCATGGTGCGGTAGAAATTCAAGACCTCAGTGATGGTCGTGTCCTGAACATTAATGGCCAAAGATTGAAACCTTATATAGAGCATGTTGCAGACGGACAGTTGATCGAATCCCTTAATTTAATGGATCATATTTATCGAGATAATTAAGGATGCACTATGTCTGGCTGAAGATGTTAAACATAGCGCTTGTTGGGAGGCAACCCAATTCTCGTAGGTTATTTTTGCATATTTTCTTGTTGCATTTTTCAATTTCTTAACAGGAGCCCTCATATTACCCATATTACTAAGGTAAAAAATTTTTATCTTTCATATGCATAGCATATCTTCGTTTTATAAAATTTAAAAAAAAAACATTGAGGACAATGTCTGATCTAGGTTGGGGGGTATGGGTTTGAAATTTTTGATTTGTGATAAAGTTTTTCAAATTCTTGATTTATAATATATATATATATAATGAATAGGAGTCTAATTTCTATGAATTAGTGCTGAAATGATAAACACACAAAGTATATAAAATCTAACAAGCCCAATGACTAGTCAGGAGTAAGATAATTTGAGTTCTTTTTATTAAAAGTTCTTTTAGCGAGTTGTAAGATAATTTTTACTTTAGAATTTCACAACACACATGGACTACACTTCTAAGGGTTAGGTTTAATATTATATTGTTAAGTCTGGTAGCAACCTTGAGTCATGATGAATCGTACCTATTAATTCACTTATATATATATCATAAAAAAAAAGTGGATGTAGTCTGATACATCGAAAAGGGCTACCTATTATCAAAGGTAAGCGGGCTTGCGATGATGAACCCGAGCATAGGTCCGTAGGGAAGTCTTAATGCCCAACACCTTACACCAACTGGTGTGGGAGTTGTTGACTAAATGCTCGCTACATGGAGAAATCATCCAAGAGTAAAACTGCACAATATATACAAAAAATAATAATAATAATAAAAAGAGAAAGAAAAAAATCATAATAATAATAATAATAATATTGATCTTGATAAAGACGATAGTGTGAAAGCCATCGTTGTACAAATTCGAGTAAACTATAATATTACAGATAAAGCCCACGAGGTATTAAAGTAAACATCCACAACTCTCGAAATTCTGCAAGATAGGATGATTTTGAATCAGTGATTAGATCTTATCTGACCAATTCTTGGAAACTACTAGCTTTAGCAGTATTTTGAGGGATCCCAAATCTTAGTTTGTGTATGGTCCAAATTTCACCGAGCACTCAAGTATAAATCAGTCTTACAACTTCCTAACGAAAACTTAATGGCTTCAACTTAACTTACATACTAACTTAGGATTTGAGCTGATTTAGTAATTAAAACCTTGTGTGTTTTTGAAATTCTTGGCATTCATGCATTTGAAATTAGATTTTATGAAACAATAAAATAAATTCTTTGAGTAGAAAAAGCAGTTTGTGGGTCTCTGCGCCAGAAACCCTCACGAGATAAAATTCGTCCACTAGGGCCACCTAGGGTTTAAAGCCTTATTGCATACGGTAAATGCAATCACGATTCTTGCGAAAGTGAGTTAATTTCTATTGTCCAAGGAGACGACCCAAAAGGGGGGGTGAATTGGGTCTTAAGCAATTATTGATCAATTAAAAATAGGTTGAGTGATTAACTAAATCTATTGCAAGTATATTAGTTAGATCACTAGATGCAATGAGTGAAGAGAGTGTAAGAGACAAAGTGCAATACAAACACAGAAAGATTTATAATGGTTCAGAGCCAACTCTTGCTCCTACGTCCACTCCCCAAGCTGCACTTGGAAGTTTACTATAATCCCTAGGATTACAGCCGGTTGTTTTACAAGCTCACAATCCAACTTGTTGTTTTCACAAGGTCACAACGAACTCGGTCGGTTTTGACAGGCTCACCGACTAGAACCACCCGATTGTTTTTACGGGTTCACAATCAAATCCAGTTGGTTTTTCCCGGTTCACCAACCACAACCTTACACCGTTGGTTTTATCTTTGGCTCACCAACAATCCTTACAACCCTTGATTCAATCCCCTGATTGAATCAAGTATACAAAATAAGAGTTTAAGAGTTCTCAAATAAAGCTTCTAAAAACTAAGTGTGAGACAATATAAACAAAGTTGAGTTAGAAGCTCTCAAATAGATTTTAGATAAGGAAGTGGAGGCTTCTTGATTTCTGAGTCTCCTTTTGAATGCACCGAAGGATGGAGGACAGTAGTAGAGCCTTGAATGCGAAGGAAGCACTTTTCGATTTTAGTTGAATGCACTTCTTCCTTCTTTTTCTTTGATTTACTCAACGGAAGCTCTTGGTGGTTGAAATGCTTTAATGCTCAGATGGAATAGCTCTCTCATTGTCTACTACTGTTCACTCTGGCTATTTAAGTGGTTTCTTTCGAAAACTAGCCGTTAGAGAGAGATTTGGAGCCATTCTATCCCGTCTGCACATCCTGATAATGTATCCGTTGGGTTCGGAGTTGACTCGTACGATCTTGAGTCAACTCGGCTGTTAATGGAGTCGACTCGCGCTTTACTGGAGACAACTCGCCCGCTGATCCAGATTTGAATTAAAGTGCATCCCTTGTCCTGGGGTCGACTCGGACCAAACTAGAGTCGACTCGCCAACAATTGGAGATGACTCGAGCACTTAGGGGTCGGCTCGTTCTCAGGATTCCAGAAACTCAACTTTCTGTTTTTCTTCCTCGAGTCGACTCGGGTTTGCTTGGAGTCGACTCGGCTGACTTGAAAGGCGACTTGATATTTTCGGAAGACGACTCGTTCTCAGAGACAAAAAATCGATTCTCTGTCTTTTGAACATTTCTGCCTTGGAGTCGACTCGGACCTTACTGGAGTCGACTCGACTATCTTAGGGGTCGACTCGGGAAAACTTGAAGTCGACTCGTTCATAGGGTCTCCGAAAGCTGATTCTCTGCCTTTTTAGACTGCTTTCCTCTGGGAGTCGACTCGGACATACTGGGAGTCGATTCGCCAATAATCGGAGTCGACTCGCAATCTTTTGGAGTCGACTCGGTAACAGGGTCTAGAATCCATCGTTCTGTCTTTCTGTCTGTTACCCTTTGGAGTCGACTCGGGACCATCTGGAGTCGACTCGCCAAGCATCGGAGTCGACTCAAAATCTTGAGGAATCGACTCACTGACAGGGTCTGAAAAATATTATTCTATCTTTCTGTCTGTTCTCAGTCGGAGTCGACTCGGATAGTCCCAGAGTCAACTCGAGCTTGTGCCAGAAATGTTAAACCACCCGGAGTCGACTCGCAAAGTTCCGAAGTTGACTCGTGATGCAGACTTTGGTTCAAATTGAGTCCAACACTTAGCCAAATTACTTTGAACCAAAGCTCGAGGCACTTAAACAAAAATTCACACATATTTGCCTGAAACACTAGATTCAATTCATTAGTGCAACAAAAGATATACTCAAAATGTTTTGTGCTTATCAAAATTAATTAGGAAATACTCAATTACTCCACAATCTCCTCCTTTTTTATGATGATAAAACATTGAGTATTTGTAAAGTGAATTACCCAATCAAAGAATGATTCATAGATAAAGTTTTGAGATGAATTCAAATATTTAGTTATTTAGTATATCCAAAATTAAAAGGTATGAGTCAGTATACTTTGAAATTAAAGCTACTCCTTTCATTTGGAATTATATAAACCTTCAAATCATGCAATCAATTGTTTGGCTTATATGTCTTTAATAAATTTGTTTTCTTAGAATTTCAGATTTTTCCCCTCAACATGTGCATTCAATTTTGTTTGAATTTGCTTGAGTTTTCTGAATTTTCTTTTAATGCTTGAAACTTGAGCTTAAGTTCTTAATTATAGAAGAAAAAATCTGACGATTTGTTCTTGAATATGATTCAACTAATCTCCGAATATCCCTTACATAGATTCTGGAGATTACTTCTTGAGGAGCCCGAACAAAGAGATAATGAGCCTCGAGGTATCGAATCCACTAAGAACAAATCATATTTTGCTTAAAAAAATTTCTTGTTTAGTGATTCTTTTTCTTGTTTAGTGATTTCCTTTACATACAATGTATCATATTTTCTCCCCCTTTTTGTCATCGTAGCAAAAAGGTGAAGTATCAAGGAATCAATGTAGACAATGCTCATAACACAATACTCATAACACAGAAAGCACAATGTACACAAGTTTTTAGAAAAAGACTTCAATTCATTGTAAGTATTATAAAATTTGAGTATAATGATTGAAAGTCCAAAATGACTTTAAATGATAATAAAAATAAAATACAAGTCTAAGGACATCTAGAAGAAGAAGATGAAGTTTCCAAATTTCATCGTTGACACTGCAAAACTAAGCTAACTCCTTCAGAGACATTCCCCAGTTGCGCAATTATTTCTGAAGTAGCCCTAGCCTGAGTCTGGATCAGTTGGGTTACGCTTTCGTTGATTGTATCAAGCTTATCTATCACTGCGTTTGCAACCCTTTCTGCTTCTTGATTCAGGCTTAGTAGCTCGGACCTCACCGAGTCTTGCAGTTGTTTGGTAGCTTCCTGAATTTTGGAGAATCTCATATATTGACCCTGAACTAGACTCCTCAGACTGGACAGCTCTTCTTTGACTTCAGCTACCATGACAGACACTGCTACTGTGGAGGGGTCCTCTCAGTGGAGGGAGTACTGGTGGTTCCTCTGAGTTTCCTCACAATGTCATCCCCCAAAGCTCTAAGCTGCTCAA